>NC_058381.1:43458806-43758806 GCF_018350175.1 Felis catus | reverse complement strand
ATCAAGGTCCCTGGAAATGATGCAGAAAAGTCTATAGCGTAAAAATAGTTTATTTAGGGTTTATTAGGAGCTGATTTCTTAAAATGTTTCCAGTTTGATCTTCACAACCTCTCTATGAAATAGGTATTGATAAATCTCAGGTGTATCCACAGGAAGCCTCTGTGTCAGGTTATGATATTTTCAGGTCTATTTTTTATGTCTTTAGGTTCGTCTTGGCACCAAACATAAGGCGGTTCAACATCAGGCCCTTGCCCTAAATAGCTCCCAGTGCCAAGAACTGGCAAATTATTACTTTGGTTTCAATGGATGGTCAAAAAGGATCATCAAGGTAAACTTTATAGATTTTCTCTAATTAGAATCATTTCAACACTGAAATTCTGGACTTCAGAGAGGAGAAAACTGGGTTGTGGGGAGATGTGAGAGGCCTCTAACTGGAAGTACCTGAGCCTGCCACCAAGAATTCATAATAATCTCAGTAACTTGGGTGGTGGTGTCCATAATCTTGTCCAGTGTTTGTATGGTGTATAATAAAAACCAATTGTCTTTATCCATTTGTAAGTCTTACTTGATTTTGAGGCTATAGGATACCTCCATTGTGGGCTGGGATTGCTGGAGTTTAGTTTGCATTTTTTTTTTTTTTTTTTTTTTTTTTTTTTTTAGAGAGAGAGGCAGATTGCAAGCGGGGGAGGGGCAGAAAGAGAGGGAGAGACAGAATCGGAAGCAGGCTCCAAGCTCTGAGTTGTCAGCACAGAGCTCGACGCGGGTCCCAAACCCATGAACAGTGAGATCATGACATGAGCCCAAGTCAGAAGGTTAACCAACTGAGCCACCAGGCGCCCCTGGTTTTGTTTTCAATAACAAAACATCTTGAAGCTTACATTCAGATCCAAGGAAGGACCTTCCATTTAAAATCCTAACAGCTTGGGGCGCCTGGGTGGCTCAGTCGGTTGAGTGTCCGACTTTGGCTCAGGTCATGATCTCGCCGTCCGTGAGTTCGAGCCCCGCGTGGGGCTCTGTCCGGCCGCTCAGAGCCTGGAGCCTGTTTGGGATTCTGTGTCTTCCTCTCTCTCTGCCCCTCCCCTGCTCATGCTCCCTCTCTCTCGCTCTCTCTCTCTCTCTCTCTCTCTCTGTGTCAAAAATAAACATTAAAAAAAATAATAATAAAATCCTAACAGCTTCAGGATCTTTCTGACCTTGAAGAAAGGGCAAATGAAGATACTGTGCCACCACTTCAGAAGCAGAGCCTGAAATTCTTCTGTGCTTTAGAGGTGGTGTTGCCATCCTATGAGTGCCGGAGTCCCGGAGCTGGCATGGCCGAGGAGCCTTTGGATAACCTGGAGGAAGGTCCGTTTACACTGGAGGTGGGGTGGGGGTGGAGGGGAGGCAGAATCCCTCTTTCTCTCTAAAAACTCATCTTTTCAGATACATCATCCAGCCCTCCCCCTTGCTAAGCTCCTAAAGCCCTAGGCAGAGTTTTTCTGGCCTACGGTACAGGCTTTTATCTCAGGCAATACCTGAAAGAACCTTTAACTTTAAAATTCTAAAGCTGACTTTCTGCCAAGAAGTTTAGGAGGAGGGAAGTAACGTTTTTCCCATTTGTGGTTAAGAATTCGCCTTGTGCTAAAATAGTCCTTCAAATACATATCTCTTGCAGCCTGCAGTGATCCCAGCAAAGTGATCATCTAAAGATTTAAATAAACTCTTGTGTGAATGTTGAGTCCTTTGCCTCCTATCAAAGGGCTGGAGTGTAAAGAGTCAAATACAGATGCCTAGAAAAGGTATTCCCATTGGTACTGTGTTTTCTCCCAGTGCCTACAGCACGTAGGCTTAGGGTTTTCCGGGAGGGGCAGGGCTGTTAGCAAGGCTAAGGGAGTAAGGCTCCCTTGGGTGATGCCCAGGAAGAGACCAGGGGGTCATGTGCACTACCACCGAACCTTTCTCCCCATGTGACTCCAGCCCTTGATGCACAGGAGAGTAGGGTCTGCAGTAGGGTCTGAAACTATAGTTTCCGCCTGTCCGTTTGAAATCTACGAGCGATGTGAGATCTGTGCCACTTTCTTGGCTTGAGTCTCCCTTTTGGTACTTCCAAAACTTCTGGAGTAGATCAGGGCGGTCAAAATGTGCCCTGCCAGGATATACCTACAGCAGAGTCATTCAGCCCTGTGTTGTGCCTGCCCTTACTTGCTAAGATAATGAACGACGAATCATGGATGTATTTTCACCTTTACACATATAACCCCCAAATCAGTTATCATTCAGATAGGCATGTTCAATCCATTTGTTTTGGTTGGATGCAGGGCCATTATCATTTCTTATGAAAAGGCGGACAATCCAGAAGCTTGCTATTCAGAAGGCTGTGTCAGATGCATTCCAGAAACTGTTGATTGTGATTTTAGGTAAGACTTACTTGATTGTCCTTGCAGTATATCAGTTTCAACGAGCAAATAAACTCATTTTGAAAAGTTAATTGGATGAAAACACTTCATATTCTTTTATTCACCAAATGCTTTCAAAGCAGTAGTCTCAAATTTGTTCTTTGTGGCATTTGTGAGAAAAATGACCACAAATATTTTTGTCCCCAGTATATAGATATACAGTGATTTACCTCTGTCCACACAGAAAGTGTTTGACCCAGTCTTCTTTCTTGATTGTTTGCTCATAACACAGAATACTATTGTGAGTATAAGCTTTGGGGGCACGTGTGTGACTCAATCAGTTAAGCGTCCAATTGTTGATTTCAGCTCAGGTCGTGATCTCACGATTTGTGAGATTGAGCCCCATGTCGGGCTCTGTGCTGACAGCGTGGAGCTTGCTTGGGATTCTTTCCCTACCTCTCTCTCTGCCTCTCCCTGACTCTCACATGCCATGTGCTCTCTCTCTCAAAATAAATAAAAAACAAAGCAAAACAAACAAAAAAAAAAAAACTTTGAAGCTTTGGACGTCTGGTGTTGAATCTTAGCTCTGTCTCCTAGATTTCTTATGCAATTTTAGGTTTTATAGTCAGAGTTGAAGTATTTAATCTCTCTAAGCTGCAATTTCTCTATCTGCCAAGTAAAGGTAATCATTCAACTTACCTCATGGGGGATGAATTGTAAGAGCAAATGAGATGATGGAAAAGTTTAAAACTATCCCTGAAACATGGTAAGCAGAGAAAATATGTTAACTTGTTATCATCGTCTTCCTGTTGGGGAATTTATTAGATTATGTTTTTGGAATCAATTCAGCTTCAGTTTTTGTTTTTGGCACTGACCTATTGGGTGAATATGATTCTTCTATTAGGGTCAGCTATATTTTTGTGAACCTTGAAAGTGGTCAGGCTATTGAATAGCATCGATTGTGTTCTCTATTGCGTTCTACAATGGTGTGAATGTTACAGGCTGTGCTCCAAGGGAATTTTATAATTAGTAATGAGTCCCCAAGCAATCGCCCCCACCCCCACCCCGCCGTCGCCGCTTCACAGTCTTGCAGGCTTAGAGACTAAGAAAGCCTAGCTAAGTTTCAGAGGCCTTATTTGCCCCTAAGAGTTGACCCTGGATTGGTCTCAGGCTTCCAGCCTGGACAGCTCTTGCAGTGAAAGTTGACTTCCCTGGTCATCAGGTAGAATCTCCATTAGCTGTCAATTCTGAGTAACAGCCTTTAAGAACCAAACTAAACCTTTGGGTTGCTGACCTCTCCCTAACATGCTCTGGTATCCCTTGTACACGATCCAAATGTTGTAGCTGTACTTTGCCTTAAGGGGAATTGTATTGTCTATAAGGGACATGGGCCAGTTTCTGCCAATAAACTGTCCAAGCGCATTCTCTCCCTCCCCCTCCGCCTGCCCCTCCCCCTGTCTCCAAAGCATTGTTCATTGTATCTGGTGGGATTTTGTTTCCGGGGAGTAGACACTGGCCTTGTTTCTAATATGAAGTATCAGCTATAATCCATGGTCTCTATTCCAGAACTCACACTGACCTCTACCTAATGCCTTACTGTCTAGTCATCTGATTTTGAACATTGTTGTTTCCATAGTTTTAACTTCCTGTGTCATTATTCCTTAGTTCCTATCTCTTAAGATGATAGCGTTTTTGAACCACACAGTCGTTAACTTCATGGGTATTTTTTCACACATAGTTATGATTAAAAACTGAAGTGTGAGATGAGAAAACTTCTAGGAAAATGCTTTTATTTTCTGCTTTTATAAATAAAAAGAATGTCTAGTTATTGGGTGCTATCATTGTATACAGCTAGTTTTAGAACAAGGAAAATTCCGAATTGATCTTGTTAACTTTATTGATTTTTTAAATGTTTATTTTTGAGAGAGTAAGCAGGGGAGAGGCAGAGAGAGGGGGACAGAGGATCTGAAGTGTGCTCTGGTGCTTACAGCAGAGACCCCGGTATGGGGCTTGAACTCATGAACCATGAGATCATGACCTAAGCTGAAGTCAGACGCTTAACTGACTGAGCCATCCAGGCGCCCTCTTTTTTTTTTTTTTCCAATCCTTATTCACTTTATTTCAGAAAGTGGTAAAATAGCTGTGGAATACAGACCCTGTGAAGAGATCACAGATGCCAGTACTGAAGACGAGCTACAGGATTTAATTCAAGTATGTGGAGATTAAAGTTCAGGGGTGACATAGCCACTGTAGCCATAATGTAAAGCAACCAGCAGAATTTGGAAGACTTTGGCATTAGCTCTATCATCCTTTGGGAAATGTGAAACTCAGAAATTGCTTTTGACTGCAGGGGATTTCTGGGGCTTTTCCTGAAGTCCTGACCCTTGGCTCTGACCCCTTATTTGAAATTTGGAGAGCAAATTTCATCAGAGCACTCCCACAGTTGTGGACATAGGAGAGGACACAAGCCTTTTAGAGCTCCCCTCAAACAGAATCTCAAGGATTTGGGAACAGAGTAACTATGGCCTTAAATGTGATTATACTACAGCGTTTGAAACCATTATGCCATTCAAATAGGATGTGTCACCCAGATGTCGGCATCTCATATATATCTTGCATGAATATCTTGCTGAAGAACTTTTCTGTAAATCACTCACATGGATGCCCTGAATTAGGGATTAAGTTGCCAAAATAATTTCTTTTTTTTTTTTTTAATATATGAAATTCATTGTCAAATTGGTTTCCATACAACACCCAGTGCTCATCCCAAAAGGTGTCCTCACAATACCCATCACCGACCCCCCCTCCCTCCCACCCCCCATCAACCCTCAGTTTGTTCTCAGTTTTTGACAGTCTCTTATGCTTTGACTCTCTCCCACTCTAACCTTTTTTTTTTTCCTTCCCCTCCCCCATGGGTTTCTGTTAAGTTTCTCAGGATCCACATAAGAGTGAAACCATATGGTATCTGTCTTTCTCTGTATGGCTTATTTCACTTAGCATCACACTCTCCAGTTCCATCCACGTTGCTACAAAAGGCCATATTTCATTTTTTCTCATTGCCACGTAGTATTCCATTGTGTATATAAACCACAATTTCTGTATCCATTCATCAGTTGATGGACATTTAGGCTCTTTCCATAATTTGGCTATTGTTGAGAGTGCTGCTATAAACATTGGGGTACAAGTGGCCCTATGCATCAGTACTCCTGTATCCCTTGGATACATTCCTAGCAGTGCTATTGCTGGGTCATAGGGTAGGTCTATTTTTAATTTTCTGAGGAACCTCCACACTGCTTTCCAGAGCAGCTGCACCAATTTGCATTCCCACCAATAGTGCAAGAGGGTTCCTGTTTCTCCACATCCTCTCCAGCATCTGTAGTCTCCTGATTTGTTCATTTTGGCCACTCTGACTGGCGTGAGGTGATATCTGAGTGTGGTTTTGATTTGTATATCCCTGATAAGGAGCAACGTTGAACATCTTTTCATGTGCCTGTTGGCCATCCGGATGTCTTCTTTAGAGAAGTGTCTATTCATGTTTTCTACCCATTTCTTCACTGGGTTATTTGTTTTTCAGGTGTGGAGTTTGGTGAGCTCTTTATAGATTTTGGATACTAGCCCTTTGTCCGATATGTCATTTGCAAATATCTTTTCCCATTCCGTTGGTTGCCTTATAGTTTTGTTGGTTGTTTCCTTTGCTGTGCAGAAGCTTTTTATCGTCATAAGGTCCCAGTAATTCACTTTTGCTTTTAATTCCCTTGCCTTTGGGGATGTGTCGAGTAAGAGATTGCTACGGCTGAGGTCAGAGAGGTCTTTTCCTGCTTTCTCCTCTAAGGTTTTGATGGTTTCCTGTCTCACATTCAGGTCCTTTACCCATTTTGAGTTTATTTTTGTGAATGGTGTGAGAAAGTGGTCTAGTTTCAACCTTCTGCATGTTGCTGTCCAGTTCTCCCAGCACCATTTGTTAAAGAGACTGTCTTTTTTCCATTGGATGTTCTTTCCTGCTTTGTGAAAGATGAGTTGGCCATACAAAGATTACAGCTTTGTAGTAGAGGCTACAGTCTGGGATTGTGATGCCTCCTGCTTTGGTCTTCTTCTTCAAAATTACTTTGGCTATTCAGGGCCTTTTGTGGTTCCATATGAATTTTAGGATTGCTTGTTCTAGTTTCGAGAAGAATGCTGGTGCAATTTGGATTGGGATTGCGTTGAATGTGTAGATAGCTTTGGGTAGTATTGACATTTTGACAATATTTATTCTTCCAATCCATGAGCAGGGAATGTCTTTCCATTTCTTTAAATCTTCTTCAATTACCTTCATAAGTTTCCTATAGTTTTCAGCATACAGATCTTTTACATCTTTGGTTAGATTTATTCCTAGGTATTTTATGCTTCTTGGTGCAATTGTGAATGGGATCAGTTTCTTTATTTGTCTCTCTGTTGCTTCATTGTTGGTGTATAAGAATGCAACTGATTTCCGTACATTGATTTTGTATCCTGCAACTTTGCTGAATTCATGTATCCGTTCTAGCAGACTTTTGGTGGAGTCTATCGGATTTTCTTTTGGCTTCCAGTAGCATGATAAATAGTTCTCCATCCCCTCACTCTCAATCTAAAGGTGTCCTCAGGTCTAAAATGAGTCTCTTGTAGACAGCAAATAGATGGGTCTTGTTTTTTTATCCATTCTGATACCCTATGTCTTTTGGTTGGCGCATTTAATCCATTTACATTCAGTGTTATTATAGAAAGATACGGGTTGAGAGTCATTGTGATGTCTGTATGTTTTATGCTTGTAGCGATGTCTCTGGTACTTTGTCTCACAGGGTCCCCCTTAGGATCTCTTGTAGGGCTGGTTTAGTGGTGACAAATTCCTTCAGTTTTTGTTTGTTTGGGAAGGCCTTTATCTCTCCTTCTATTCTAAATGACAGACTTGCTGGATAAAGGATTCTCGGCTGCATATTTTTTTCTGTTTAGCACATTGAAGATCTCGTCCCAATTCTTTCTGGCCTGCCAAGTTTCAAAAGAGAGATCAGTCACGAGTCTTATAGGTCTCCCTTTATATGTGAGGGCACGTTTACCCCTTGCTGCTTTCAGAATTTTCTCTTTATCCTTGTATTTTGCCAGTTTCACTATGATATGTCATGCAGAAGATCGATTCAAGTTATGTCTGACGGGAGTTCTCTGTGCCTCTTGGATTTCAATGCCTTTTTCCTTCCCCAGTTCAGGGAAGTTCTCAGCTATAATTTCTTCAAGTACCCCTTCAGCACCTTGCCCTCTCTCTTCCTCCTCTGGGATACCAATTATGCGTATTTCTTTTTGTGTATCACTTAGTTCTCTAATTTTCCCCTCATACTCCTGGATTTTTTTTCTCTCTCTTTCTCTCAGCTTCCTCTTTTTCCATAACTTTATCTTCTAGTTCACCTATTCTCTCCTCTGCCTCTTCAATCCAGGCTGGCGTCGTTTCCATTTTGTTTTGCATTTCGTTTAAAGCGCTTTTCAGCTCCTCGTGACTGTTCCTTAGTCCCTTGATCTCTGTAGCAAGACATTCTCTGCTGTCCTCTATACTGTTTTCAAGCCCAGCGATTAATTTTATGACTATTACTCTAAATTCACTTTCTGTGACATTATTTAAATCCTTTTTGATCAGTTCATTAGCTGTTGTTATTTCCTGGAGATTCTTCTGAGGGGAATTCTTCCGCTTGGTCATTTTGGATAGTCCCTGGAGTGGTGAGGAGCTGCAGGGCACTTCCCCTGTGCTGTGGTGTATAAGTGGAGTTGGTGGGTGGGGCCGCAGTCCGACCTGATGTCTGCCCCCAGCCCACACTGGGGCCACAGTCAGACTGGTGTGTGCCTTCTCTTCCCCTCTCCTAGGGGCGGGATTCACTGTGGGGTGGTGTGGCCCATCTGGGCTACTTGCACACGGCCAGGCTTGTGATGCTGGGGATCTAGCGTATTAGCTGGGGTGGGTAGGCAAGGTGCACGGGGGCAGGAGGGGCAGGCTTAGCTCACTTTTCCTTAGGTGATCCACTTCAGGAGGGGCCCCTCTTCCGTGGGCCTCTCGTCTGCGCTTGGCTCCGGAGACGCTGTTCTGCTAATCCTCTGACGGTTTTCTGTTTATTTACGCAGATGTAGTTGGGATCTAAGTGATTAGGTCCCAAGTTTAAACGTCAAATCTTTCCAAAGAAATTGGAAACTGCCCAACAGCAGGAGAAGAGCTTAGACGAGGTTGAGAGTGTGGGGAAAAAGTTCCTGAGAGTGAACAAGGTCATGAAGGGCCCAAAGGGCATACGGAAAAGGCACATAAAAGAACTGAGACGTCAGAACATCCAGAGGAAACAGAATGGCCAGACGTCTGTGGAGAACATGGCCAAGGAAAGAAGGCTCAGGGAGCCATCGCCAGGGGAGCTTCACGTGGCGCACAGGCCCAGCAAATTAGTGGGAAGCTCCTTCAAGACAGAGCCTTCATTCGTAGATGAGCACAAGGCAGCGGTCTCTTCTTTCATGAAGCAATACTTTTTGGACAGGCCTTCTGCCACCCCCGCTGCCAAGAAAAGAAGGCTCAGGAGACCATTGCCAGGGGAGCTTCACGTGGCGCATAGGCCAGCAATTAGTGGGAAGCTCCTTCAATACAGATCTTTTGTTCATAGATGAGCACAAGGCAGCGGTCTCTTCTTCTATGAAGCAATACTCTTTGGATAGGCCTTCTGCCACCCACGCTCCCAAGAAAAGAACGCTCAGGAGACCATCCCCAGGGGAGCTTCACGTGGCGCACAGGCCCAGCAAGTTAGTGGGAAGCTCCTTCAATACAGAGCCTTCGTTCGTAGATGAGCACAAGGCAGTGGTCTCTTCTTCATGAAGCAATACTCTTTTGACAGGCCTTCTGCCACCCCCGCTCCCAAGGAAAGAAGGCTCCGGAGACCATCGCCAGGGGAGCTTCACGTGGCGCACAGGCCCAGCAAATTAGTGGGAAGCTCCTTCAAGACAGAGCCTTCGTTCATAGATGAGCACAAATCAGCGGTCCATTCTTTCATGAAGCAATACTTTTTGGATAGGCCTTCTGCCACATGCGCTCCCAAGGAAAGAAGGCTCAGGAGACCATCCCCAGGGGAGCTTCACGTGGCGTATAGTCCCAGCAAATTAGTGGGAAGCTCCTTCATTACAGTGCCTTCGTTCATAGATGAGCACAAGGCAGCGGTCTCTTCTTTCATGAAGCAATACTTTTTGGATAGGCTTTCTGCCACCCCCGCTCCCAAGAAAAGAAGGCTCAGGAGGCCATCGCCAGGGGAGCTTCACGTGGCGCACAGGCCCAGCAAATTAGTGGGAAGCTCCTTCAATACAGAGCCTTCGTTCATAGATGAGCACAAGTCAGCGGTCCATTCTTTCATAAAGCAATACTTTTTGGATAGGCCTTCTGCCACACCCGCTCCCAAGGAAAGAAGGCTCAGGAGACCATTGCCAGGGGAGCTTCACGTGGCGCACAGGCCCAGCAAATTAGTGGGAAGCTCCTTCAATACAGAGCCTTCTGAGCACAAGGCAGCGGTCCATTCTTTCATGAAGCAATACTTTTTGGATAGGCCTTCTGCCACCCCCGCTCCAGGGAAGAAGGCTCAGGAGACCATCGCCAGGGGAGCTTCATGTGGCGCATAGTCCCAGCAAATTAGTGGGAAGCTCCTTCAGTACAGAGCTTTTGTTCATAGATGAGCACAAGGCAGCGGTCTCTTCTTCTACGAAGCAATAATCTTTGGACAGGCCTTATGCCTCACGCACTCCCAAGGAAAGAAGGCTCCGGAGACCATCACCAGAAGAGCTTCACGTGGCACACAGGCCCAGCAAACTCGTGGGAAGCTCCTTTAATACAGAGCCTTCGTTCGTACATGAGCACAAGGCAGCGGTCTCTTCTTTCATGAAGCAATACTTTTTGGATAGGCCTTCTGCCACCCCCACTGCCAAGAAAAGAAGGCTCAGGAGACCATTGCCAGGGCAGCTTCACGTGGCGCATAGGCCAGCAATTAGTGGGAAGCTCCTTCAATACAGAGCTTTTGTTCATAGATGAGCACAAGGCAGCGGTCTCTTCTTCTATGAAGCAATACTCTTTGGATAGGCCTTCTGCCACCTGCGCTCCCAAGAAAAGAAGGCTCAGGAGACCATCCCCAGGGGAGCTTCACGTGGCGCACAGGCCCAGCAAATTAGTGGGAAGCTCCTTCAATACAGAGCCTTCATTCGTAGATGAGCACAACGCAGCAGTCTCTCTTTCATGAAGCAACACTCTTTGGACAGGCCTTCTGCCACACGGGCTTCCAAGGAAGGAAGGCTCAGGAGACCATCACCAGGGGAGCTTCACGTGGTGCACAGGCCCCACAAATTAGTGGGAAGTTCCTTCAATACAGAGCCTTCGTTCGTAGATTAGCACAAGGCAGCGGTCTCTTCTTCATGAAGCAATACTCTTTTGACAGGCGTTCTGCCACCCCCGCTGCCAAGAAAAGAAGGCTCCGGAGACCATCGCCAGGGGAGCTTCACGTGGTGCACAGGCCCAGCAAATTAGTGGGAAGCTCCTTCAAGACAGAGCCTTCGTTCATAGATGAGCACAAATCAGCGGTCCATTCTTTCATGAAGCAATACTTTTTGGATAGGCCTTCTGCCACATGCGCTCCCAAGGAAAGAAGGCTCAGGAGACCATCCCCAGGGGAGCTTCACGTGGCGCACAGGCCCAGCAAATTAGTGGGAAGCTCCTTCAATACAGACCCTTCGTTCATAGATGAGCAAAGGCAGCGGTCCATTCTTTCATGAAGCAATACCTTTGGACAGGCCTATTGCCACCCCCGCTCCGAAGGAAAGAAGGCTCAGGAGACCATCCCCAGGGGAGCTTCACGTGGCGCACAGGCCCAGCAAATTAGTGGGAAGCTCCTTCAATACAGAGCCTTCATTCGTAGATGAGCACAACGCAGCGGTCTCTCTTTCATGAAGCAACACTCTTTGGACAGGCCTTCTGCCACACGGGCTTCCAAGGAAGGAAGGCTCAGGAGACCATCCCCAGGGGAGCTTCACGTGGCGCATAGGCCCCACAAATTAGTGGGAAGTTCCTTCAATACAGAGCCTTCGTTCGTAGATTAGCACAAGGCAGCGGTCTCTTCTTCATGAAGCAATACTCTTTGGACAGGCCTTCTGCCACCCCCACTCCCAAGGAAAGAAGGCTCCGGAGACCATCGCCAGAAAAGCTTCACGTGGCGCACAGACCTAGCAAACTAGTGGGAAGCTCCTTCAATACAGAGTCTTCGATCGTAGATGAGCACAAGGCAGCGGTCTCTTCTTTCATGAAGCAATACTCTTTGGACAGGTTTCTGCCACCTGCGCTACCAAGAAAATAAGGCTCAGGAGACCATCGCCAGGGAGCTTCACGTGGTGCACAGGCCCAGCAAATTAGTCGAAGCTCCTTCAATACAAAGCCTTCGTTCATAGATGAGCACAAGGGAGCGGTCCATTCTTTCATGAAGCAATAGTCTTTGGACAGGCCTTCTGCCACCCCCGCTCCCAAGGAAAGAAGGCTCAGGAGACCATCGCCAGGGGAGCTTCACGTGGTGCACAGGCCCAGCAAATTAGTGGGAAGCTCCTTCAATACAGAGCCTTCGTAGATGAGCACAAGACAGCGGTCTCTTCTTTCATGAAGCAATACTTTTTGGACAGGCCTTCTGCCACCCCCACTGCCAAGAAAAGAAGGCTCAGGAGACCATCGCCAGGGGAGTTTCATGTGGCGCATAGGCCAGCAAATTAGTGGGAAGCTCCTTCAATACAGAGCTTTGGTTCATAGATGAGCACAAGGCAGCGGTCTCTTCTTCTATGAAGCAATACTCTTTGAATAGGCCTTCTGCCACCCCCGCTCCCAAGGAAAGAAGGCTCAGGAGACCATCCCCAGGGGAGCTTCACGTGGCACACAGGCCCAGGAAATTATTGGGAAGCTCCTTCAATACAGAGCCTTCATTCGTAGATGAGCACAAGGCAGCAGTCTCTTCTTTCATGAACCAATACTCTTTGGACAGGCCTTCCCCACACGCGCTCCCAAGGAAAGAAGGCTCAGGAGACCATCCCCAGGGGAGCTTCACGTGGCACACAGGCCCAACAAATTAGTGGGAAGCTCCTTCAATACAGAGCCTTCGTTCGTAGATGAGCACAAGGCAGTGGTCTGTTCTTTCATGAAGCAATACTCTTTTGACAGGCCTTTTGCCACCCCTGCTCCCAAGGAAAGAAGGTCCAGAGACCATCGCCAGAAGAGCTTCACGTGGCGCACAGCCCCAGCAAACTAGTGGGAAGCTCCTTCAATACAGAGCCTTCGATCGTAGATGAGCACAAGGCAGCGGTCTCTTCTTTCATGAAGCAATACTCTTTGGACAGGTTTCTGCCACCCGCGCTCCCAAGAAAAGAAGGCTCAGGAGACCATTCCCAGGGGAGCTTCACGTGGCGCACAGGCCCAGCCAATTAGTGGGAAGCTCCTTCAATTCAGAGCCTTCGTTCATAGAGGAGCACAAGGCAGCGGTCTCTTCTTTCATGAAGCAATACTTTTTTTTTTTTTAATTTTTTTTTCAATGTTTATTTATTTTTGGGACAGAGAGAGACAGAGCATGAACGGGGGAGAGGCAGAGAGAGAGGGAGACACAGAATCGGAAACAGGTTCCAGGCTCTGAGCCATCAGCCCTGAGGCTGACGCGGGGCTCTATCTCCCGGATCGCGAGATCGTGACCTGGATGAAGTCGGACGCTCAACCGACTGCGCACCCACGCGCCCCGAAGCAATTTTTTGGATAGTGCTTCTGCCACACGCGCTCCCAAGGAAAGAAGGGTCATGAGACAATCCCCAGGGGAGCTTCACGTGGGGCATAGGCCCAGCAAATTAGTGGGAAGCTCCTTCAATACAGAGCCTTCGTTCGCAGATGAGCACAAGGCAGTGGTCTCTTCTTTCATGAAGCAATACTCTTTGGGCAGGCCTTCTGCCACCCCCGCTCCCAAGGAGAGAAGGCTCCGGAGACCATCGCCAGAAAAGCTTCACGTGGCGCACAGACCTAGCAAACTAGTGGGAAGCTCCTTCAATACAGAGTCTTCGATCGTAGATGAGCACAAGGCAGCGGTCTCTTCTTTCATGAAGCAATACTCTTTGGACAGGTTTCTGCCACCTGCGCTACCAAGAAAATAAGGCTCAGGAGACCATCGCCAGGGAGCTTCACGTGGTGCACAGGCCCAGCAAATTAGTCGAAGCTCCTTCAATACAAAGCCTTCGTTCATAGATGAGCACAAGGCAGCGGTCCATTCTTTCATGAAGCAATACTTTTTGGATAGGCCTTCTGGCACATGCGCTCCCAATGAAAGAAGGCTCAGGAGACCATCCCCAGGAGAGCTTCACGTGGCGCATAGGCCCAGCAAATTAGTGGGAAGCTCCTTCAATACAGAGCCTTCGTTCATAGATGAGCACAAGGCAGCGGTCCATTCTTTCACGAAGCAATAGTCTTTGGACAGGCCTTCTGCCACCCCCGCTCCCAAGGAAAGAAGGCTCAGGAGACCATCGCCAGGGGAGCTTCACGTGGTGCACAGGCCCAGCAAATTAGTGGGAAGCTCCTTCGATACAGAGCCTTCGTAGATGAGCACAAGACAGCGGTCTCTTCTTTCATGAAGCAATACTTTTTGGACAGGCCTTCTGCCACCCCCGCTCCGAAGGAAAGAAGGCTCAGGAGACCATCGCCAGGAGAGCTTCACGTGGCGCATAGGCCAGCAAATTAGTGGGAAGCTCCTTCAATACAGAGCTTTGGTTCATAGAGGAGCACAAGGCAGCAGTCTCTTCTTCTATGAAGCAATACTCTTTGAATAGGCCTTCTGCCACCCCCGCTCCCAAGGAAAGAAGGCTCAGGAGACCATCCCCAGGGGAGCTTCACGTGGCGCACAGGCCCAGGAAATTAGTGGGAAGCTCCTTCATTACAGAGCCTTCATTCGTAGATGAGCACAAGGCAGCGGTCTCTTCTTTCATGACCAGTACTCTTTGGACAGGCCTCCTGCCACCCGCGCTCCCAAGGAAAGAAGGCTCAGGAGACCATCGCCAGGGGAGCTTCACATGGCGCACAGGCCCAGCCAATTAGTGGGAAGCTCCTTCAATTCAGAGCCTTCGTTCATAGAGGAGCACAAGGCAGCGGTCTCTTCTTTCATGAAGCAATACTTTTTTTTTTTTTAATTTTTTTTCAATGTTTATTTATTTTTGGGACAGAGAGAGACAGAGCATGAACGGGGGAGGGGCAGAGAGAGAGGGAGACACAGAATCGGAAACAGGTTCCAGGCTCTGAGCCATCAGCCCTGAGCCTGACGCGGGGCTCGAACTCCCGGACCGCGAGATCGTGACCTGGGTGAAGTCGGACGCTCAACCGACTGCGCACCCACGCGCCCCGAAGCAATTTTTTGGATAGACCTTCTGCCACACGCGCTCCAAAATCCCCACCTGACGTGAAAAAAAAAAAATCAAAAGACTTCATGTACAGCGTTTTTGTTTTAGAAGATGCAAATGCTAGAGTTAGAAATATGAAGGCTTTCAGACTAGCCCCACACCCCAGAAAAACACACCGCTTTCATAAAAGTCGCTCCCGTGTGGTCCACAGAACACCCAAGGCCAAACTGAATCGAAAGTCCAGAAAGGAAAGTCACTCAGTAATAGACAGCTGCTTGCAAAGAGGCCTCCATCCTCTGCAGTCAGGAGCCTCGTAAATTCCCCTTCACGAGAGGATTTTTCATCTCCGGGAGAACTGAGTCCTCAGAAAAATCCTTTTCCAGAATTATTTGCTCCTTCAGGAACTTACAGAGAAAACACTACTGCAGAGAACACTACTGCCCAAAATGTTTCTGACGAAAATATTTCTACAGGAAACACTACTGTGCCAGAACAAACCCTCCCTGAATTCACAAACCGTAACAATCTTTCCACTGCTAATTCTACTGTTACTGCAGACAACTCTACGCCGACCGTTAAACAAACCAATGATACACAATGGGAATACCACAATGCGGGCACTGGCTTGCCCCCAAAAGCCACAGGCTTCACTGTGTCAAAGCTCTCGTCCTCAGGTGCTCTGTTTGAAATTCAGTTAAACCAGCAGCTACAGTCCCTCATCCCCAACAATGACGCGAGAAGCCTCATTTCTCATGTTATCCGGACTTTGAAAATGGACTGCTCTGAGACCCACGTGCAGCTGGCCTGTGCCAAGCTCATCGCCAGAACAGGCCTCCTGATGAAGCTTCTCAGCGAGCAGCAAGAAGTAAAGGTGTCCAAGGCAGAGTGGGATACGGACCAATGGGAAAATGCGAATTATATCAATGAGAGCACAGAAGTCCAGAGTGAACAGAGAGGGCAGGAGTCAAGGGAGGTGAGGATAAATCCCAAGATGTGGGGTCTCGACATTTAGGTGGTTTAGGACATGGACCCAAGCACAAGGACCAGGGGCTCCTGGTCCGGGTCTTGGCCACATAATTTGGGCTAAGGCAATGATCTGCTACTTTGCTCATTTAGGAAACAGTGCCGCTGTTCCCAGAGTAGACAAAAAGAGGACCTAACATACAAGATACATAAATTCTTGAAGAAAATGCTAATGATTAACATTACATATCACATTAGATTTGGTATATTCCTTAAGAGCCTATAAGCGATTCATCGGAAAGAATGGGGTTTTAGAGTCGTTAAAGAATAGTTAACTTTCATCCTATCTCTGTTTCCTAAAAAAAATGTGCTTTCCCTTTTTTTTAGCTCACAAAAGAATTTCCAGGCTATGGCTATACCAACAAACTCATCTTGGCAATATCTGTGACTGGTAGTAGTTTGTGACGGTTTTGATCCTAGTTTTCTGTCTTATTGAGGTAAGGAGAACAATTAATTCCGATTCCCAGACTATATTCCTTCTTTATAATAGATTCAGAACCCACAAACTGAAAATCAAAGCCACTTTCCCACCTATCACGACTTGATATCCCTCTTCAGTCTGGAGGACTGAGATATGCTTTGTCCTTTTATTGCAAAGTATATTCCAGGGATTTTAAAAGGAACCCCACTGCCGGGAGACATCTGTGGATTGTAACCAAGATAACAAGCCATTAGCTTGTTCTGAGACATTAGGTCTAAGAAGGCCACAGTTGACACGATAGTAAAATTTCTTCAACTCAAAAAAATTATGTCGATTCGATGCACTCACCAGTCATCCTCCTACTACCACTGATTTCTTTCCTCGTTGGCTAAAATGATGAGAGAGAAATAGTCTTCACCTCCATGGAGCCATCAGTCATCTTGGAAGAAAGGGTATGGCTTAGAGATAAAAGCGTCATCTTGTTGATTAATTAGATGTACCTACAGCTCTCTCCTCCACTTGGCAAGGCATTGTGTAGACAGGTTCAGTTAAAACCCTGCAGCTAAAATCCCGCATCAGGCTACTCATAGCTTGTCATAATTACAGTTGCCTATTCCTGGAGCTTGCCTGTTTACCTTTTATTCAATTATGTATGAATTGAATACATATTCAATATATTTATTCAAATATACATCCTACTCTTGTCCTTGACTTTAAAACAGTGCTGCTGTTTAGGTTTCTGGTAGACACTTTTCTTTTCCTCCTCCCAAGAATTTTTATTAGGAATTATCTGTTGACTGTGATCGGAGACAGTCAGTAAAATGGATTACGAGCTGCACACAAGTTAGGTGTTATTCAAGAGTCAAAGGACTGTTAAACAAATTCCTGTCCTAGGAAAAGTTATCATCACACTGGGTAGAGAAGACCTAACATGCAAAGGAATGAATAAAGATTTGGAGGGAGTGGTTATTGTGATGGGTAACTGTGATCATGTTTTCTTTCAAAACAGATTCACTCTCATACAACAGCAGCCAAGGAAGGTAAAGAAGGAAGCTCAAGGTAAATATTAGTCTGGCAATCGTTAAAGTAGAATTTTAGAACTAGATTTTCAAACTCATCTATTTCAATCCCCTTGTTTTACAGCCAGGAAATCACCAAGGGCAGAAAGGATACATATTTGGCCTAATGCTTTGCCTGGATCCAGCAAAGTTAGCTGCCCAGCCAAACCCGAGTTAGAACGGGACTGGCACAGAGCACCTGCTCACTAGACCTTTAAAGAAAGATCGTGGGGGGACTGGGGTGGAAATGTTCAGACCCGTTCCTGCTGGCGGTGGGCATCGGGCCTGGCCACAGACCTTCTCAGAGGCTCTGGACAAGGGATAGGGAGGGCCAAAAGTCGTGGGGTGAAGGGGCTAGTCTTCAAGCAAGATGGAAGGTGGAATACATGAGTCCCTCCTATAAAGTGGGGGGGGAGGGGACTTCCTTCTTCCTCCTTCTGGTTTTCAAGGCCCCGCTCTCCATTCCCTTTATCCAGACCCAATAGAATTTGAACTGGGAGAGACCTTAGATAATCATTTATCTCTTCCTTTTATAATAATGAGATGGAGAAGGAGAAAAGGAAGATGTCTTGCCGGACGGTTGTATCACTAGTACCACTAGAACCAGAAAGAAGATGGTTCCTTTCCAGTTGGGCACGTCTCTGACTACACTGGTCTTGGGCTGTGAACTGCATTTTATGTCACAACTCAGTGCACACGTACCGTATAGACCTAAGTACCTTCTAAAACAAACTTACCGTACACTCTGATTCTTTCTGTTCTGTTTTTTTTAAGTTTGTTATTTATTGGGGGGGGGGGGGGATGGAGCAGAGAGAGACAGAGAGAGAGAAAATCCGAAGCAGGTTCTACACACTATCAGCACAGAGCCAGACACAGGGCTCAATGTCACAATCTGTGAGATCATCACTTGAGGCAAAATCAAGACTTGGGCTGCTCCCCTGACTGAGCCACCCAGGTACCCCCTATTCCGTTTGTATTCAAAAAGAGTATTTTGTGTTTTAGCGCTAGCCGTGCGTGTGTTTTAAGGTGATTTCACGACTCACTCCCTCATCTGCCTGCAGTGTGAAAGTCAGTGAGCTAGATAACTGCTGGTTGGACTCAGGCATTCACTCGGTGCGATTCATCTCGTAAGCTAAAGCAGCTAAGAAAATAGAAACACCTCCCCACCCGCCAGCAAATGATGCCTGGGAGGCTAAGCCTGGCGGGGACTGATGTAAAATGCTTCTGGAGAGAGTTAGGTGCTTCTGCCGTGTGGTCACCCAGTTTGTTGACTGCACAAGGGCACTTGGCCAAGGGCCAGAAGGTGAGCAGGGTGAAAATCCTGCCTATACTTCATGTCAAGTTACATACAAAGGTCTCCCAGGGACACTGTGGGGCCATTATGGACAGACACAGGAAAATTCTGAAAGCCCAGCATGTATGGAATTATTTCTGAGATCCCAGGTCTGTGTTGATTTTGCTTGCTAATAAGACTGGAGAAATACATTGTGAGAGGCATGGAAAATGGTACGAATCACTAATTGTCTGTGTGTGTGTTTCCTTCAAGGGGCTTCTTTGGATCTCTGCCGCGTAAGAGACGCTCAAAGGAAAGTGACAATCAGGTAAATCTGAGGAGGATAAAGTACCGTGGCTGGAGAAGGCAGGGGAAACAGACCTAACATTGTCCTTTCTGTTTTCTAGGAGGGCTTTTTCTGGAGAAGGCGGCCACTTTGGCTTAGGGACATGTACAGACCTCTCAATGCCACACGCAAGAAACACATGGCACAGAAGCTACACGACAAGGATTCTTCTGATGAAGATGAGATTTTCCAGATGGAACTAGGGTACGTGATTGGGGAAGATTTTCTCTAAAATGGGGAACTTATGAAGAGTTGAATTGTTCCTTTCGAGAGTCAAGCCTTGGCATTCTTCTCTTTTTCCCAGGGAGGCTGGCAAAGCCACAGCAGAGAAGGCCACAGATTCCACTACTGAAGAGCTGGGGGACGAGAGTGAGACACTATGTGAGGTTGTCACAGAGTGAACGCCGTCCTGCCTCAGGCCACCTACAAAGTTTACTTTCCGATACTGGCTTCTCAGCATTGCTTATAAAATACTTGTTTTTCTCCTATTGAAATGTCTAAATCCATACCCAATTCTAGCCACGTGGTAAGGAACTAAAACGTAAACAGTTCGATATTTATCTACAGACAACAGGGGCCACAGGCGAGAGAAGCAGGACTGAAGCCAGGGTCCCTCGTGGTAGCCAGTATTTCCACAAGACACAGTCTGGGCCAAGTAGGGTGACTGGGGCGTCTTTCCCTCATTTCCCTGATACAGTCAGTCTCTGGAAACTGGAGAACGTATCTTCAAGGGGCTTAGACTATTAAGTGAATTAACAGCTTATTCTGGTGCTCTCTCCCCTGGCTCACCAAATACCAGTTATCCACAACGCGCTTGACCCCCTGCCCATAGAGGATCGTCTCTTTCTGGCCCCTCCTTAAGGTCTCTGGGGTTGCCAGAATATTTGGATCGCTGAGCCTACCTCCACTGTCGGGCTGAGGCCTGTCTTTCTTCCCAAGAGCTCGAACTCAGACACAAAATGTGTAGTTGCAAGTAGGGTGTTCCTCAACCTTACAAGCTAGTAGAGAATTCCCAGTGGGTTCTTTGTTTGGTTTCTTTAAAAAAAAAAAAAAGTCCCCACCCTCAGAGAGCTAGCAGGGAGATGCTGGAGGGTTAGAGTAAAGAATGTGTGAGAGCAGTAATTACCCAGGACTGCCCTGCTCAGGCCTTTATTTCAGAAAACTTATTGGCGGGGGCACTTACTGGTCACCTGTACCACACTAGCCTCTGCTGACCCCACTGAGGGTCGGATGCGTGCGGCTGGGCTCTCTCCAGTTCAGCCCAGCACCACACCTACCACTGCTTTCCTACCCAGCTCGGATCAGGGCTGCACGATTCCAAGAGATAATGCAGCACAACGTGCAGAAGACGCAAACATCCCTCCACTTCTGCAGAGGAGGGCGTTAACCAGTCACATTTGGGATGTTGGGAGGAGTCGGGGTGCCTGGGTGGCTCCGTCCCTTGAGCATCCAACTTTGGCTCAGGTCATGACCTCATGGTGTGGGAGTTTGAGCCCTGCATTGGACTCTCTGCTGTCAGCACAGAGCCCACTTCAGATCCTCTGTCTCCCTTTCTCTCTGTCCCTCCCCCCAGCTCACACACTGTCTCTCAAAAATAGATAAACGTTAAAAATAATGAAGTCATCTATACTTTCTGAGTAAATGAATGACAGATTTTAGAAAAAGGACGTCAGAGTCAAAATACAGTAGTGAATCAAAGAAATCCTGAATGAACAAGGTTTGATAATCTCTTTTCTTAATGTCTGTTTATTTTGAAAGAGAGCAAGGGGGGAGGGGCAGAGAGAGAGGGAAAGAGCCCCAAGCGGGCTCCGTGCTCAGTGTGGAACCTGATGGGAGGGACTCGATCTTACGACCGTGAGATCACAGCCTGAGCTGAAATCAAGAGTCGGATCCTTAACCGACTGAGCCACCCAGGCGCCCCTGACAATCTCTTTAGATGCCCCCAAATAAATGCTGGTGGCTTAGCGATAGGTGATGGAATATGGCACCAACCGCTCGCTGGCCACCAACAGAGTCCCCCGAGGGGACAGTAGGACTGGGGCACAGCCCAGCAGGTTTGGCAGGGTTGGTAGGAACGGTTCCAAGCGGAGTGATTGGCCCATCAGTGCCTCTTGGGCTTTATTAGCTTGCTGCTGCTGGGCAAGGACACCTGTTCTCCTGGTGCCTGCTCCCGTTCCCCCAGCGTTTTAGTGAGAATGGCCACCAAGTGTCTGTCTCTGTGTGGTGACTTCAGTGAGCCAACAAATAACTGTGTTGAAAGCACGAGACTAGAGAGTAACAGTAATTGGAAGCAGCAGCAGCAGCTAGTTCACTATTTGCTTACTTGGTGTCAAGGCCTGGGTTGGGCGTGTTGCAGTCTTAATTTCGCCCAACAGTCCGTGAAAACATACTTTATTATCCCCATCTGGCAGATAAGGGGACAGGGCTTAAAGGATGTAGGTGACCTGTTCAGGTGCCCAAAGCCACAAATCCAAAACTGCCAGGTAGGGGTTTAATCCAGGCCTGTTAACTCCAAAGCCTGCTGACGGTTATACTGCCCTGCTGCAGGGTGCAGGGGTGCAGAGACGTCTAAGCCATGGTTACCATCAAAGAAGCAATAATTAGAACGATGAGGATGGTGGCAGCTACTGTTTGTTGAGCACCTGCTTTGAGCCAGGCGCAGTACCAGGCCCTGTAGTCACTCTTAGGTCACAAGGGCAGAAACTCCTCATGCCAGCTCAAACTCCTTAATGAGCTGGGTGGAGCAGGGACTGGTGGTGACTTTTTGAATAAGAGAGGTGGACACAGAGACAGAGCTGACGAGAAACCAAGAAGACCCATCTGTGCATAGTTGGGCTTCCCGAAGCGTAGGCCAGGATTCCAGGCAACTGCATTCTCCTATTTTGGAATATTTCCATTAGCGCAAATGTGGTTCATAAAGTGAAGCTTAGAAAAATGTTGTTTCTATAACACTACGTCAAATTTGCACAATACTTATTAGTCTCAAATGCTACCCTGCCATATTTCTTTTAATTTTTTTAATGTTTATTTTTGAGAGAAAGAGAGAGAGAGCATGCGGGCAGAGAGAGAGGGAGACGCAGAATGTGAAGCAGGCTCCAGGCTCTGAGCTGTCAGCACAGAGCCCGATGCGGGGCTCGAACCCATGAACCACGAGATTATGACCCTCTCTGCCACTCCTCCACTCGCACTCTATGTCTCTGTCTCTTGCTCTCTCCAAAATAAACATAAAAAAAATTTTTTTTAAAACAACAACAAGCATTTATTCCTCAAAAACCATCGTTTTAAATGTTTATTTTGAAGAGAGAAGAAGAGAGAGAGTACAAGCAGGGGAGGGGCAGAGAGGGAGACATAGGATCTGAAGCAGGCTCCAGGCTCTGAGCTGTCAGCACAGAGCCCAATGCGCGGCCCGAAGCCATGAATGGTGAGACCATGACCTGAGCCAAAGTCAGACGCTCAACCAACTGAGCCACCCAGGTGCCCCATCCCTCCAAAGGGACGGGGGGAGTGGTGGCCTTTGCAGGGTGGAGGGAGGCCTGGGCCCCAAGTGATTCTGGGAAAAGGGCCCGCTCTGGTGGTGCGGAGTCCATCTCCAGAGAGCTAATAAAGGTGGCGTAAATAAAGGGTGGGACGTAGGCGGGGGAGGGGCGCGCAGTTGCTAACAGTGCGCGCGCGCATCACGGAGCTGCCATAATGGTTTGGCTCCCTCTCAGTTCCCAGCGCCAGTACCTGACTCGCCTGGGTCACTGTGCCCCGGAGTCTCCGCAAGTCATGTCCCGGCTGCGCCTGTTGGCCCCACTGCTTGTCCTTATGTGGCAACCGTTGTGGCTGCTGGTCCAGGCAGCTCAGCCTCCGGAGTGGGCCCTGGACCCTGCCCAGCTGACCGCCGACCCCACGGAGCCGGCTGAGCCCCGGTCTTCGCGCTCGTCTGATCCCCCACCCGAATCGCCCCAGGTACTTACACCCCCAGCTGAGCCGGTGGGCTTTAGTTACCTGGGGTCCTCTGCTCCAGCCCAGATGTTGACCCCGCCTAAGGAGTTGACGGAGACTTTGGTTCCATTCCTGGACACGGATTCCGTCGGAGAACTACCCCCAGGGCCAGATGAGGATCTGAATGACCAGCTAACCCAGCATCAAACAAAGGCTCCCAGAGGTGGTTCCAATGCCAGGTTGGGATTATTTAATGTTTCCCAAGGTTACAGGTAAGCCTTTAGATGTGGAACTTACCACAACTCCAGGGCCTGATAAAGGTGTTGAGTCTTCTATAGCCCAGCAAGAGGCCCCACCTCAGCCTCTTGAACATACTGAGGAAGCAGAACTGTCTCTAACCCAGCAAGAGACCTCGGGTAAGCCTCCAGAGGAGGTTGAGACTTCAAGTGAGCAGGAGACCCCAGGTCAGCCTTCCGAGCCTCCTGGGGTGATTGATCCTTCTCTAAGGCAGCAGGAGACCCCAGCTCAGCCTTCAGTGCCTCCTGAGGAAGCTAAGCCTTCTCTAAGCAAACAGGAACCCCCAGCTCAGCTTGCAGACCCTTTTGGAGAAGCTGAACTTTCTCCAACCCAGGAGGAGGTCTCAGCTCAGCTTGCAGAGCTCCTTAATGAGGCAGAATCTTCAACCCAGCAGAAGACTCCAGCTCAGTCTCCAGGGGAGATAGAATCTTCTGCAACCCTGCAAGAGCAACCAGCTCAGCCTCCAGAGCTGCCTTCCAGGGAGGTGGAACCTTCTCCAACCCAGCAGGAGCACCCAGCTCAACCTCCATGGCATCATAAGATGACAGTTTCACCTCCAGGTCACTACCGTGATCAACATTTAAACCTGCCCAATGTCAGTTTGAAACCTCCAGATGTGCAGCTTACCATGACTGCAGAACCCACTACAGAGGTGGGACCTTCTCCAGTTCAGCACGAGACTATAGCTCAGCCCTCAGTGCCTCTTAATGTGGAAGCTTTGGAAACCCAGCATGAAGCCCCAACTCTGCCCTCAGATTCTGCAACTGAATCTTTGCCAGTTCAACAGGAGACTCCAACGCAATCTCCAGAATCTACCACACAGGACAAACTTCCAACACAGCAGGAGACCCCAGTTCAGTATCCAGAATATCCTGGAGAAGTTGAACCTTCTACAACCCAGCAGGAGGCCCTAGCTCAGCAATCACAGGCCCCTGAGGAGGGTGAATCATCCTCAACCCAGGAGGAGGCCCCGACTCAGCTTCCAGAGGCCCAGGAAGAGGGTGAACCTTCCCCTCTCCAGGAGGAGGGCCAGGGTCAGCACCCACAGGCCTCCAAGGGGAGTGAACCACCTACAACCCAGGAGGAGTCCCCAGCTCAGCATCCACAGACCCCTGAGGAGGTTGAACCTTCTTCAACCCAGCAGGAGGCTCCAGCTCAGTATCCTCAGGCATCAGAGGAGGGTGAGCCTTTTCCAACCCAACCAGAGACCCCAACTCAGTATCCAGAGCCCCTTGAGGGGACTGAACCTTCTCCAGCCCAGTCAGAGGCCACAACTCAGCATCCAAATCCCCTTGGGGAAGTTAAACCCGCAACCTATCAGGAGGCCCCAAGTCAGCATCCACAGACCTCTGAGGAAATTAACCCTTCTGCCACTCAACAGGAGCCTTCTGGTGAGGTTGAACCTTCTCCAACCCAACAGGAGGCCCCAGCTCACTCTCCAGAGCGTCAGGTGGTAACAGTTTTTCCTCAAGGTCAGAATCAAGCTCAGCTCCTGCTGTTGCCTAATGTCACTGTTAGACCTGTGGATTCCTCAGTTACCATGACCTCAGAATCCACTAATGAGGTTGAAGCTTCTCCACTCCGAGAAGAGGCCTCAGCTCAGTCTGGAGTGTCCCCTGAGCAGTTGGAACCTTCTCCAACCCAGCAGGAGGTCCCACATCAGCATCCAGCGCCCCCTGAAAGTGTTGAATCTTCTCCAGTCCAGCATGAAGTCTCAACCCCACCCGAAGATTTTCCTGAGGAAATTGAACTTTCTCCAAGCCAGCAGGAGAGCTCAGCTCTGCCTCACGTGCCTGTTGCAAGTAGAGAACCTTCTCCAATCCAGCAAGAGGTCCCAGCTCAGCAACCAAAGCCCAATGAGGGGGTCAAGTCTTTTCCAGTTCAGTATGAGCATCCAGCTCAGCCTCCAGGGTCCTCTACAGATGTTGTAGCTCAGTCTCCAGCACAGCATGAGGTGACATTCTCACCTCCAGGTCCAGGTGAAGCTCAGCATCCAGCGTTGCCTAATATCACAGTTAAACCTGTGGATCTGAGGATTTTCATAAGTCCCCAGGCAACTAAGGAGGTTAAACCTCTTCGAGTGCAGCAGGATGTCCCTGCTCAATCTCCTATTCCCCCTGAGAAAGTTGAATTTTCTCCAGCTCAGTCCAAGCGTCTTTCCCAGTCTCCAGAGTCCCCTGAAGATGAGTCTTCTCCAGGCCAACAAGAGGTCCTAGCTCAGACTCCAGACCCCCCTAAGGCTGTGGAACCTGCTTCAGGACAACAGGAGGCCCCAGCTCAGTCTGTAGTCCCCCAGCTGGCCCCAGCTGTATCTCCTGAGCCCCCTAAGGAGGTAGAACCTTCTCCCACACTGCAGGAGGCCCCAGCTCAGCCTTCAGAGCCCCCTAATGAGGCAGAGTCTCCAACCCAGCAGGTGGCCCCAGCTCAGTTTCCAGTCCTCCAGGAGTCCCCAGCTATATCCCCTGAGCCCCCTAAAGAGGTGGAACCTTCTCCCACACCTCAAGAGGCCCCAGCTCAGCCTTCAGAGCCCGGTAATGAGGCAGAATCTTTTCCAACTCAGCAGGAAGCCCCAGTTGTATCCCCTGAGCCCCCTAAGGAGGTAGAACCTTCCACACAGCAGGAGGCCCCACCTCAGCCTCCAGAGCCTCCTGAGAAGGTGGAACCATCTCCAGTCCAGCAGGAAACCCTATCTCTACCTCTCGAGCCACTTAAGGAGATAGTGGCTAACACAACATGAGGTACAAGCTCAGCCTTCAGAGGCCCCTGAGAAGGTAGAACCATATCCAATTCTGCAGCAGGCTCCAACTCAACCTCCGGAGCCCTCTAAGGAGGCAGAAACTCCTCCAGCCCAGCAGGAGGCCCCAGTTCAGCCTCCAGAGCCACCTGAGGAGGTTGTAGCACAACCTCCAGTCCATAATGAGGTGACAGTTCCACCTCTAGGACAAGAGCAAGCTCAGCATCCAAACTTGCCCAATGTTACTGTTCAGCCTGCTGACCTGGAGCTTACTGTAACTCCAGAACCTACTGTGGAGACTGAGCATTCTACAATCATGCAGCAGACTATAGCTCCTCCAGAGGACACTGAGGTGACACCTCCACATCCAGAGCAGGTCCAGGCTCAGCATCCAAATTTGACTGAAGTCAGAGTTCAGCCTTTAGACCTGGAACTGACCATAACTCCAGAACCCACTACAGAGGTTGAAACTTCAACCACGCAAGAGATCCCAGGTCACCCTTCAGAGCCACCTAAGGAGGTTGTGGTTCAGCCTCCACTGTTTCAGGAGGTGACAGTTCCAACTCCAGGTCTGGATCAAGCTAGTCATCCATTGTCACCTAATGTAACAGTTCAGCCTTGGGACCTAGAGCTTACCATAACTCCAGAACCCACTATGGAGGTTAAAGCTTCTACAGCCCTGAAGAAAACTACAGCTCCTCCAAAGGACCTTGAGGTAACATTTGCACATCTAGAGCAGGTTCAGGTTCAGCATTCAACCTTGAATAAGGCCAAAAGTCCACAGACCCCAGATCAGCCTCCAGAGCCGCCTAAGGAACTTGTAGCTCAACCTCCAGTGTATCAAGAGGCAGCAGTTCCAACACCAGATCAGGATCAAGCTCAGTGTCTGTGGTTGCCGAATGTAACAGTTCAGCCTTTGGACTTGGTGCTTGCTGTAACTACAGAACCCACTACGGATGTTAAACATCCCTCAGCCCTGCAGCAGACTACCGCTCCTCCAGAGGACCTTGAGGTGACATTTCCACATTCAGAGCACATTCAGCATCCAACCTTAACTAAAGTCACAGTTAAACCTTTGGACCCAGGGCTTCCCATAACTCCAGAATCCACTACAGAGACTGAACCTTCTCTAACCATGCAAGAGACCCCAACCCAGCCTCCAGAGCCACCTAAGGAGGTTGTTCAGTATCCATCCGAACAGGAAGTGATAGTTCCCACTCCAGTAAGGATCAAGGTCAGCAACCAACATTGCCCAGTGTCACAGCTCATCATGTGGACTTGGGGCTTACCATAACTCCAGAACCTACTACAGAGGCTGAACATTCTACACCCATGAAGGAGACTACAGCTCCTCCTCCAAAGGACCTTGAGGTGACACTAGCACATCCAGAGCAGGTTCAGAGTCAGCATCCAAACCTGACTGAAGTCACAGTTCCACCTATGGACCTGGAACTTACTGTAACTGCAGGATCCAGTGTGGAGACTGAACCTTCTCCAACCATGCGAGACACCCCAACTCAGCCTCCAGAGCCACCTAAGGAGGTTGTAGTTCAATATCCATTCCAGCAGGAAGTGACAGTTCCAACTCCAAGTAAGGATCAAGGTCAGCATCCAGCATCACCCATCATCCCATTTCGTCATGTGGAGCTTACTATAACTCCAGAACCTATTACGGAGGCTGAACATTCGACAACCCTGAAGAAGACTACAACTCCTCCCCCAAAGGACCTTGAGGTGACACTTGCACATCCAGAGCAGGTTCAGAGTCAACATCGAAACCTGACTGAAGTCACGGTTCCACCTATGGACCTAGAAATTCCTGTAAGTCAGCAACCAGCGTCATTTGAGACAGGTTTTCCTCCAACAACTCAACATTCTGTGGTGCATTTTGTAAACTATACCTCCGAAAAGGCATACACAACTTTAACTTGGCAACCAGAACAGAATGCCACCACAAACCTCAAACTATGTGAGCGTTGTACCTGCAAAGATGAGACACTGTCGTGTGTTGGTCTCAGCCTACAGCAGAGGCTCCGCAGAGTGCCCGTGCCGGAGCCCGACACCTACAACGGCACCTTCACCATCTTGTAAGAATCGCCTTTACTTGTTTGTTCTCTGCCTCCTGCTTGACATGGCAGTCTCTTCCTCAATGTCGTCCTGGGCCTTCCTCATCTCCCCAGCCACGTTGACTGACTTTCTGTTTTTACGTTTTCTTTGTCAACTATCCCTTATCTTCATTTTCCTTTTTACTACTGTTCGCCCTTCTCCAATCTTTTACTTGTAATTGTCCTTATTCTTTTTCCTTATCCAATCTTTAGCCCCATTATTTCATTCCTTAACCTCTACTCTCCCATTTTTGCTCCATCCTCTATAATAGGATACAACAGAGTAGTGAAGAGTAGAGATTCTGGAACTAGATTGCCTGCATTTGGGCCGAGGTCTGTCATCTATTAGCTTTGTGACTCAGTTTCCTTTTCTGTGAAATGGAAATTATGATAGTTACCATCTCATGGGATTATTGTGAGATCTAGGTGAGGTAATACATATGAAGCACTTGGATCAGTGCCTGGCAAAATATGAGTGTTAGCTGTTATTATTTTGATTCCCCAGACCTCATCTTTGACCCCCGGCCTTCCACATACAGTACTCAGTTTGGGCCCAACCCAAGAGTAAGTACTATGGGCGCCACACTAGGATGCAATCGTCTTCAGAACATGAAATGACAGGTGGGAAGAAAGGAAATGGTCATAGAAAGGGAGGTGGCATGTAATTAAGTACTAAAAGAGGTACCATGGGTGTTGGAATTCAGCAGACTCTGTAATCAGTGGAGTATGGAGGTCAGGGAGAGCTGCATGGATAAGCTAACACTTTAGCTGAGACTTAAAGAGTGGCTCTGATGTGTTAAGTAGAGAAAAAATGGGTATAAGTCTAGGCAAAGGCATGGCTGCAGGAATGATCAGGAATTAAGAATTAGGTTAGGGGCGCCTGGGTGGCTCAGTCGGTTGAGCGTCCGACTTCAGCCCAGGTCAACATCTCACAGTTCGTGAGTTCGAGCCCCGCGTCAGGCTCCGGGCTGACGGCTCAGAGCCTGGAGCCTGCTTCCGATTCTGTGTCTCCCTCTCTCTCTGCCCCTCCCCCATTCATGCTCTGTCTCTCTCTGTCTCAAAAATAAATAAACATTAAAAAAAAAAAAAGAATTAGGTTAAGCCGTTAAAGATCCAATTACGAGAAACCTTGACTATCAGCTAGAGAGGTTTGAACGTTACATTCTGAGTTACGGAGAGGAACTGAAAGTTTTCAAGCATGAGATACAGACCATTGAAAGGAGGATTATTTTCAGTTCCCCATATAGGGCGATCTGGAGAGGAGAGCTTGATCCAGCGAGACCAGATAGAATGTTCTAACAAAACCTAGGAGTAAAGTAACAAGGGGCCGAATCAGAGTGGCTGAAAAGAGTAGAAAGAAAAGCCTTAAGAGCACTGCAAAGGAGGAAGTGACAAGATAGACTAACTGATGACAGTCGCGGATGGGGTGTGCACGGGAAAGAGAAAACTCAGATATTACTCTGAAACTTCTGTCCCAGATAAGGAGAATGATGGAAGTTGAGGCATCTTTTACCAGGGCACATAGAGCAACCAGAAGGCTTCAGGTTGACTGGAAATGTCCACCAGGCACATGGGCAGATGGGTATCTGTTTTGAATTTATTCCTGACTCCCCTGAAAAAAATGTGTATGTAAACTGACCAGGTAAGCTGTTGCTGAGGGAAGAGAACAAAACTACAGGTAAAGGTTCAAAGTCATACGCAGAGGTAGCGGTTGAAACTGAACCTCAGGCATTTAATAGCTTCTTTTAAACATGTGTAATTCATGGATACATGAATTATCATGGATACTTTTTTTTGTTTTTAATGTCACAGGTATAGAGGATAAAACGTGAAAATCCCACCCCCCCCCCCCTACCACTCATAAGATAACTCCTGTCACCTTTTTGGTGTGTGTCCTTCCTTCCCATCTCTTTCCTTTGCATTTTTTCCTAATTTTCTAATGAGGGGATACTTTTTAATTCCTTGGCCAGTGATTTGTTGCTTTTCCCTATGCAATATGTCTAAGAAATCTTTCCATGTTAGTTATTCTAATTTCTAACTTCCCTTATCCTTCTAACACCTAGAGAGGTTTCAGTAGAGGGCTTCTTTACATTTGTTTGCTGATAATGGTACAATTTTTACCATTTTTTTCGTTGAATTCTTATTTTCTCATTGATTTGTGGAAGGAACCATTTTAGACACATAAGTGATTTGGGGGAAAAAAATACTTACCTCCAGAGTAATTAACAGGCGTTCTCTACCCAAGGAATGGAACAAATAGGAAGTTCAGGTTCTAAGGAGCTGCCTTGTTTGTGCCAGTGGCCCCACGCTAGCTCTTTATTAATTGCACCACCTGGGATGCTGATAGCTGCGGAAAGTAGAAAGTTGGCATTTACTGCATTGGAATATTCCCCACAAGGTTGCCAGTGATTCTCTTCTTTATTCTGTTCATTCCTTTCCTACCTGTTCAAGGATCTGAACTGTGTTTCTTCACAGAAATTTCCAAGGAAACTCTATTTCTTACATTGATGAAAATGTATGGAAGGGATACCGTTGGGCTGAGAAACTGTGAGTATATTCTCTCCAAATATGAATACAAAAACAAAAACAAAAACAAACAAACAAAAACAAAAAACTAACTGCATTCTAAGGTCCTTCTTGGTCCAGAACTTTGAAGTCAGTAGCTCTGAGGAAAGGTGTTTCCCCTTCCATATCCCAACTCAACCTCTAACGATTGCAATTCTGTGTTAATTTTTTTTTAACGTTTATTTATTTTTGAAACAGAGAGAGACAGAGCATGAACGGGGGAGGGTCAGAGAGAGGGAGACACAGAATCTGAGACAGGCTCCAGGCTCTGAGCTGTCAGCACAGAGCCTGACGCAGGGCTTGAACCCATGGACTGCAACCTGAGCCGAAGTCGGATGCTTAACCGACTGAGCCACGCAGGTGCCCCATTAATGTTGGTATTCTCAAATCCTTTTGTGTTTTCTCTGTTAACTGTGTCATTGACTATAAGCTGTTATATTTGTTTTTTATTTTCTGTCCTGAATAGAATTGGCTTTCTCACTCCATATGGTCATTCCTGAGTGCAATTTATCTTTGTAGTTGAGATTTGACTTGCTTCTGTTTTCTGGTCCTAAGGAAGAGGTGAAATGAACCACGGGACTTGTTATTGGTGACAGGTCCCCCTGAGAGTTAAAGAAGAGGTGGGAGGTGACTTCTAATGGCTAGTCAGAGTGTATACCCTTCCTCCAGGGTTCTGGGACCCTGCCCCCTTCTAACACCAGTGGCTCCTGCCTGGAAGAAAACACCCTTTGCTGCCAGATCCAAGGAGGAAGGATGTGGGGTTGATGTGCTGTCCTTGGTCCTACTGCAGTATCCCAGCTAATCACCCTGTAGGTGGCTCCAAGGCATTTCTGGTGGGGAGTGTTTATAGAGCTACTCCCTTGGCTTTGAGCTAAGGTTGTGGATTTTCGAATTGTATCTTTTCTAATCATTCTTAGGGACTTTGGTGGAGTTTGGAGTTTGGTAGAGACTTGGCATGTTTCAATCTGCCAGCTTGAAATAGCACAACCTCTTAGGAAGGCAATTTTGTACCCCTGTTAAATCCTGGAGAAACTTAGGCAAATGTGTACTAGGATATAAACAGAAAAATGTTCAAAGCAGCACTGTTTATAATAACTAAAAATTAGAAAAATCTAGTATCCACCAACAGTAGAATGAACAAATAGCATTACACGGGTATTTACTCTATACTTATTAAACTGAGCATTTATGTTATGTGCATTTTATGCACATTTTTAGTTCTCACAGATATTTTTTAGTTGGGGAAAAAAATTAGATGGCTTTACTTGTAGCACTGATATGGTTATAAATAGGGCTTCCACAATAAAATTTGGGAAAAGAGAGGAGGAAGTGGCAGTTCTGTCCATGTTTTTGCCACTCAGGGCTGGGTTCTAACAGAGATTTTGTGATCCAGAGAGTAGGCATTAAATGTACATTTTGGTGTGAAGAGTGGATAGGTGTGTGTGTGTGTGTGTGTGTGTGTGTGTGTGAGAGAGAGAGAGAGAGAGAGAGAGAGAGAGAGAGAGAGAGAGAGACAAAGGAGTATGTGAGAAGAAAATATATGAATCAAACAGCAGAGATCGCCATCCCTACATTAAATAAGAATTAATATATTTGGTGGCACCATTACCCAGGTTTCTCTCACATCTAGCGGTCCTGTGTAGCAAATAGTTGTAGTTATTTTGCATTTTGACCCAGAAATGACCTTTTCATTTTGCAGAATTCTCAGTGAAAATTATCTGACCGAATTACGTAAAGACACATTTGAAGGCCTGCTATCCCTCCAGTATTTGTAAGTTAATCAGTTCATCATTTATTATGTTTTTAGTTATATTATTTATTAAAAAATACAGGGTTCGAATTAGATAATTGCAACAATTTCTTCTAACAGTAGAATTCTATAATTCTCTCTATTAAATTCTATAACTCTGTAAGTCTGTGGGGACCCAGCCCATCTCTAGCATTAAATACCTCCTATGCATTTTCAACTTTTTCATTTTATAGACAAGATATAGGAAAAAGCCCTTCAGTTGTAGAGGAAAAGGGGTAATGAGGTCTGAGCAATTATGGACACCCATATGAACCTTGTTATGTAAGTGTTCATATACCATCTGCCTTTATTTATATTTATTATTTATGGCCCATGGATCAAATCCTGTGTATGGTCTGTCTTGATACAACCTATGAGTTCAGAATGATTTTCATGTTCTTAAAAGGCTGTAAAAGAGAAAAGAAGAGAAAGAAACAGAGAATGTGTGACAGAGACCGTATATGGCCTGCAAAGCCTAAAATATTTACTGTCTGGCCTTTACAGAAAAGGTTTGAAAAAGTTGGCTTAGTAAAATGAGAGGAATTGAAGTTAACCTCAAATTGTCACCTACAAGACAAGAAAATATAGAACACTTACATTAATTTGAATGCCATTCACCCAGAATTTTTAAATAATGTAATCTAAATTAAATATTTAAATATTAAATATTTAACTAAGCAGGTGAATTATGTAAGCAGTATTACCAAGTACATATTAAATTATCAAGAGAACAGATTAAGGATTTCAGTGTGGGAAATTTCATTAGTTTATTTTTTTATTATTATTTTTTATGTAATTCATTGTTAAGTTAGCTAACATACAGTGTGCTCTTGGCTTCAGGAGCAGATTCCTGTGATCGGTGTGGAAATTCTTATGCCACCATAAAAATAGATGTTTAAAATGATGGTTAAGGGGTTTGGGCTCCTGGGTGGCTCCGTTGGTTGGGCGTCTGACTTTGACTCGGGTCGTGATCTCACAGTTTGTGGGTTCGAGCCCCGTGTCGGGCTCTGTCCTGACAGCTCAGAGCCCGGAGCCTGTTTCAGATTCTGTCTCCCTCTCTCTCTGCCCCTCCCCCACTCATGCTCTGTCTCTGTCTCTCTCAAAAATAAATAAACATTAAAAAAATGATGGCTAAAGGGCACATGGCTGTCTCAGTCATTAGAGTCTGCAACTCTTGATCTCGAGGTTGTAGGTTAGAGCCCCATGTTAGGTATATAGATTACTTAAAAAAAAATGAAATCTTTAAAAATATAATGATGGTTAAGTGGTATAGTTAGAAATGTTTACACTAAACAAACATCAGAAATGCCTCTAACTTCGCTAATTACAGAATAAACATCTCTCCAGCCTCATTGTCAAGGAAGAAATGTTTGCATAGATCTCTGTACATTAGACATACAGAGATACTAATGTTCTTTGCTATGGAGGTTCAGTGTTTATTCTTTGCCCATGCCATCCAAAGCTGTGTATTTCATTAATCCTTTTTTAAAAATTTTTTTAATGTTTATTTATTTTTGAGAGAGAGAGAGAGAGAGAGAGAGAGAGAGAGAGACAGAGTATGAGCAGGGTAGGCACAGAGAGAGAGGGAGACACAGAATCCGAAGCGGGCTTCAGTCTCTGAGCTGTTGGCCCAGAACCCGATGCGGGGCTCGAATTCATGAGCAGTGAGAGCATGACCTGAACCGAACGAAGTCAGATGCTCAATCGACTAAGCCATCCGGGCGCCCCTCATTAATCCTTATTAATGATGTGCTTTAGAAAATAGATTCTTCTTGCAAATGTGGAAGGCTTAAGGGTAGTGAGTAAAAGGAATCTCATATGACACTGAAAATCGTCCTTCAAATTATCAAACCTTCCAAGTCTTAGGGGACAACCACTTTGTATTGGTCTTCTTGGCTACCTCTGCCATCTGGGCTCCAAACGTTACAAACACAGTTTGGAGAAAAACAAAAGAGACAAACTGCGCAATGGATTGGGCCTTTCATTATTTCTACTATGAGGTACTTTGTAAGCCAATTATTTCATGTTAGGTGAAGTGTTCTCATTCATTCATTCATTCATTCATTCATTCAAAAAAAAAATGTGAATCAAAACCTAAAAAAGAATGTGACAGGCCCGATGCCCAGTACCATAGGCACGCAGATGGTTAAGACAGGCTTCCCACCCTTGTAGGAACTCATGATTTCACAGGGAAAATAAACAGAAGCTTAAACCATAACGCATAAGCACTGAATGGATGATGAAGCACTGACAAAGTGCAGAAGAGGGAGCCACAAAGTCATAAAAACCACATTTCTTTTCCGTCATTTTGCTCCTTCTACTCACTACCCAGCTGTTAATTTATTTTATAAATACTTGAGTTTGTTCTTTTCCATGCATCAGTTTTAAACACAGTAGACAACGCAGATGAGCAAGACTAGTCCATACTTTCACGGAGTTTATGCCCAGAGGAAATGGAATGCCAGAATAACTATATTGAGAAGAAATTGGGGCACCTGACCGGCTGAGTCAGTAGAGCATGCCACTCTTGATCTCAGGGTCGTGAGTTCAAGCCCCAGGTTGGGCGTGGAGTCTACCTTAAAAAATTCAAAGAAGGAGAAGGAGGAGGAGGAGGAGAGGGGGAGGGGAAGAAATGGATTTGGGCAATGAGAAGTATAAGTTGTTTTGGGAACATAGAAGAGGGGGGAAGACTTCAAGTTGGATCAGGGAAGTTACTAGAGAAATGCTGTTTGAACAGAACCTTGAATGGCTATGACGTGTCATTGGATAGACATCTTGGGAAGAATATGCTTGCAAAATAGAGTGAGTGAAAGGCAAAATGCAGGAGAAATTTCTTTGGTATCTGTAGAGTAGGAAACTAGAGCCAGATTTAGGATTTTGAAGGCCTTGGATAATATGCCAAGCTACCGTGTTATCACAGCAGTGCTCTAGGACAAACTTTAGACTGCACCAGGGTCACTTGGAGGCCTTGTCAGAACACAGGTTCCACCTCCACAGTTCCTGATTCACTCAGTCCAGAGTAGAGCTGAGAATTTGCATCTTGAGTAAGTTCCCAAGTGACTCTGATATTTGAGAACCACTCCTGGAGAATTAATCTGGTGACCGTGTGCAGTATAGATTAGAATGGGACAGACCAGAGATGACAATGCCAGTCAGAAGATGGTGGTACCCATGTAGGTGGAAAGTGAGGGACTCAGCTGAAATCCATGGAAATAAGAGGGTCAACTATAATCAAGAATGGGTGTTTCCAAATAAAAATCCAGTACCATGTTGTTTTTTTGTTGGCCCCACTTGCAACTGAAGCAGTTGATAAATTCATAGACCATTTGGGCAATGTACAACCCAAAATAAATTTCTATTAATATGATAATATAATTCTGAGTTCGTTCAAAGCTAGGTATTGATTAGAGGAGTAACTTCTTTTCAAGTTAAATGAAAAGGTATCTTTTATCTCTTCTGGTATTGACTTGGAGTCGAGAAATAGAACTAAACCAGGAAGGTGTGCTAATGTGAGAATATCCCTTTTAATATTAGAAATTATATGTGGAGATCACAACTTTGAGCTCATAATTTAGAAATTGCTGAGGCCACAAAAAGTCATTGAATCAATTCTTCTGCTCTCAGGAAAGATTACTTCCAAGATCTATCACGATCTATAGTTGTATGTTTTATGTAGGAAGATCACAAAGGTGAGACTCTTAAGAAAGGTGAGGACAGGGTTAGGGGCTCTGGAAGGTTCAAATAACAATTCCTAATACTCAGAGTTTAGCCAAAAGCTACTTATTCAATACTATCATCCTACTAATTAGATATCTTAGAGCTAATTGAGGCAATATTTTCCTTTTCCTTTTCCTAGAGATTTATCCTGCAATAAAATACAATATATTGAAAGACGTACATTTGAATCGCTACCTTTTTTGCAGTATATGTAAGTTACAAATATAATTTCATTATATTTGGAATTTTTATTAAACTTAATTCTACACCTCTTTGTTATTCACTTTGAATGAATGAAACTTTATTAGTCGAAAGCTACTAAAATTATGTTGCAAATCTTTTTTGTCTGTGGCAAAGTTTGGTGTGAGAGTTATTATAGAGATCAGAGTGAATCGTTCTAGAGCAGCAGTTCTCTGCCAGGGTGATTTTGCATCCAGGTGACACTTGGTAGTGTCTAGAGACATTTTTGATTGTCAGACTGTAGATGTGCTCCTGGCCTCTAGTGGGTGGAGGCCAGGGCTGCTGTCACACCCTACAGTTCACAGGGCAGCACCCCCCCCCCCCATAACAAAGATTATCCAACCATAAATCTCAACAGTGCTAAAGTTGTGAAACATTTTTCTAGAGAAATAAACTTACTTCTCTAGAAAAAAATACTTACTTAACACAAGTATTTATTGAGCATTTACTGATTTGTATCTAATGCACCACATGTATAAACATGAAAGTATAAATCTTTCATGCAAATATTTTTTTAAAAAGGCAAGCATCTTTCATAGTGAGATTTCTTTAGTGTATGGAGAGAGTATTGTGGTTATGTTTCGTTATCTATAAATTAGAATCACTGCCAAAGGATAAATATTCTGAAAATATCTTGTTTTTCTTCTTCGTTTTGTCTTGTTTTTGTTTTTTTTGTTGTTGTTGTTGTTGTTTTTTTTTTTTGGTGTGTGTAGAAATCTTGGTTGCAATTTACTCACCAAACTGAGCTTTGGAACATTTCAGGCCTGGCATGGAATGCAGTTTTTACACAAGCTGTAAGTGAAATAGAAAATGAATACATGTTAAAAAACAAAAAACTACATGTAAAAATATCATACAGTGACTGGTTAGGTGTGTGTTAATAAACCCAGTATGAATTCTGGAAAGTAGGTCTTAAAATCCATTTTTTTTTCAGATGAGGAAACTAAGGTACAAAGAGGCCAAGAGACTTGTCTTAACTCCTACATGGCACTCTCTGCCCTCCCTCGTACCCAGCTTTGTGTGGGCAGTGAAAGCCCCAAGCAAGTAACACCCAAGTCAGTATTATCATGGGAATTCGTGACAGTGATGCTTCCCCAAGGTGTGCATGGTCCTTGAAATCCACTTTTGAATTTAACTTTGATTCCGGCTCATGTGCAAGTTTCCTATGGAAAAGAGAACTTCGAAGAACTAAGTTTAGCACAGAGTTCTCCAGGCAGCAACAGGTGTGGGTGCTTCCTCAGCCATCAGGAAAGCAGAAAGAACTCCTGAATACCCGCCACAGGGCACTGCTCTCCATGTGCTTTCTTTCCTGACCACTCTTCAAGTAAGAAGTGTGTTATTCCCTTTCAGCCGGAACATTCTGTGATTTCTCTGTAAAAAGGCAAATCATACTGGGCATGTTCAGTGGCCTGAGGGGGATGTTTAGACTCAAGGTTGAAGACCCTCCTCTAAAGCAGACGCTGGAAAAGACTGTCTTACTGTCTTGTGGTTCAGAAATCCGATTTCACAGCTTATCTTCCGTTAGATGAAAGTGTTTACGGTGTGTCTGGAGCTGGAGTAAGTTCCTGCGGGTGCCCAAGAGCAGGGGCCTCCTCTCTCCTCTCATTAATTTGCTGATGCCTGACTTGGGGAAAGAATACTGAGGGTCAGTTTTTTGTTTTGCCAGCATGCCAGAGAACGGGCTCATTGAGTTTCGCCACCAAGAGGTTTTAGTGGTGTCAATACAATGTCTTAAAACTCACCACCTCTACTAAGCATCTTATGACACCAAGAGTCTCTTCTAAGAATCTGAATTTCATAGTTATGTAGGCAATACAGGACAAAATAGGGTGGAATCCGTTGATAAGAATGAATGAATTCATTGAAAAACAATCCTTTCCACGCGCACTCTATGTCGACAATGTACTAAGTACTGGGGGTACAAAGAATAGACAGGGACTGTCCCCAAGAATCTTTCATACTGGAAAAAGGAGAAAAAGATGGCCTTTTTCTTGTAGTTTACTAAGATATTTGTAAACTGATGGAAACTCCTGTCTTGCCCGACTGAGATCTCTATCAGTTAACCATTTGTTTTCTTTCCTTTCCTTTGTCCTGGAGCAGCCAGAATCACACATATCCCACCTGGGGCGGGGGCGTGTGCTAACTTGTATTTTGCCCTCAACTTGCCCCATGCTCCCTCATCAATCTTCCATGACAGAAAAAGGTAATTAAAGAACCAGAGCTAGCTGGTATTGAGAATAAATTAATACTCATGTCATGTGTGTTATGCCCAGAATTCGTGATCCCCAAATACCGCCAGGGAGCCGAGTCCGATGTACAAGCAAAAGAGCCTTTATTCGAGCTAGCTCGAGCTCAATCCCCTACCTGCACTGATGCAGCGTTGAGATACCAGAGAGAGAGAGCCAGTTTCAAAAGGACAAAGGTTTTACTGGGGCCTAGTGGCAGTTGGTGAGGTAATGGCTGCGGCCTCAGCTGATTGGCTGGGGAAGGGTCCTGGGGAAGAGTCCTGTTAGGCAGTTGGGGGGTGGTGGTTACTCAAGGGGAGGAGGTGTGTTCAAGGTGAAGGACACAGAACAAGATGGAGTCGGCCGGCTTAGGCCCGCCCTTTCAATGTGGTTTGAATAGAGCTGTACTACTCAAACGGATTCACAGTTAACTTCCAAAAAATTATCACAGTACAGTAAGTGTGTATTGGAGGTTGGGCTCCTTGTTTGGGGCCAAACTTTTCTTTTTTATTTTTAACGTTTATTTATTTATTCTGAGAGAAAGAGAGCGTGCGCAGGGGAGATGCCATCCCGTGAATTCAGTCACGTTATTACCTGTGTGACTTATTACTGGGGTGTTTATAAGTTGAAACAATATTTTCTCCAGCATTAAATAAGTTTGTAAACCTTTTGGGCCCCAGCTGAGGTGGATTTATCTTGAACTGACTGAAGCTTAAACTTCAGGTCTCCTCACTTACATAGGCCCCTTCCAAAGTCTTGGGAGGGACCCTCGCAATTCCTGTACGCATAATTTTGCATGTTTTGATGAGGCAGGATTTCCCAAAGTAGATGAGGTTCAGACCCTACAAGGCCTTGATTCACCCCTGGGTTTCAGGTAATTATATCTCAGTAAGTTTTTTGAATGAAGCCTCTTAACTTATTGATAAACACTGAGTGAACACATTAGCGGTTTGGTAAAGTCTATTTTGAATCTGAAATCCACCTCAAAGCCATGCCAAGAGTTTATTAATAAGGTACCATTTTTTGAATGGTAGTAATAATCCTATTTCTTTCAGATGAAATCAGGAATGAAATATATTATGGAAAACCAACAGTGGTTGATAATCCTAAATGTTAAGTACAGGTTTTTTTTTTTTTTTTCCTGACTTTAAAGTGCTTCTCCTTCATTCACCTACACAGGTCCAGACTGGTGGCTTATTATTTTTTTTTTTCCATAGGGAATTTATTTATTTATTTATTTTTATATATGAAATTTATTGACAAATTGGTTTCCATACAACACCCAGTGCTCATCCCAAAAGGTGCCCTCCTCAATACCCATCACCCACCCTCTCCTCCCTCCCACCCCCCATCAACCCTCAGTTTGTTCTCAGTTCTCAACAGTCTCTTATGCTTTGGCTCTCTCCCACTCTAACCTCTTTTTTTCTTTTTTTTTCCTTCCCCTCCCCCATGGGTTCCTGTTAAGTTTCTCAGGATCCACATAAGAGTGAAACCATATGGTATCTGTCTTTCTCTGTATGGCTTATTTCACTTAGCATCACACTCTCCAGTTCCATCCACGTTGCTACAAAAGGCCATATTTCATTTTTTCTCATTGCCACGTAATATTCCATTGTGTATATGAACCACAATTTCTTTATCCATTCATCAGTTGATGGACATTTAGGCTCTTTCCATAATTTGGCTATTGTTGAGAGTGCTGCTATGAACATTGGGGTACAAGTGGCCCTATGCATCAGTACTCCTGTATCCCTTGGATAAATTCCTAGCAGTGCTATTGCTGGGTCATAGGGTAGGTCTATTTTTAATTTTCTGAGGAACCTCCACACTGCTTTCCAGAGCGGCTGCACCAATTTGCATTCCCACCAACAGTGCAAGAGGGTTCCCGTTTCTCCACATCCTCTCCAGCATCTATAGTCTCCTGATTTGTTCATTTTGACCACTCTGACTGGCGTGAGGTGATACCTGAGTGTGGTTTTGATTTGTATTTCCCTGATAAGGAGCGACGCTGAACATCTTTTCATGTGCCTGTTGGCCATCCGGATGTCTTCTTTAGAGAAGTGTCTCTTCATGTTTTCTGCCCATTTCTTCACTGGGTTATTTGTTTTTCGGGTGTGGACTTTGGTGAGCTCTTTATAGATTTTGGATACTAGCCCTTTGTCTGATATGTCATTTGTGAATATCTTTTCCCATTCCGTTGGTTGCCTTTTAGTTTTGTTGGTTGTTTCCTTTGCTGTGCAGAAGCTTTTTATCTTCATAAGGTCCCAGTAATTCACTTTTGCTTTTAATTCCCTTGCCTTTGGGGATGTGTCGAGTAAGAGATTGCTATGGCTGAGGTCAGAGAGGTCTTTTCCTGCTTTCTCCTCTAAGGTTTTGATGGTTTCCTGTCTCACATTTAGGTCCTTTATCCATTTTGAGTTTATTTTTGTGAATGGTGTGAGAAAGTGGTCTAGTTTCAACCTTCTGCATGTTGCTGTCCAGTTCTCCCAGCACCATTTGTTAAAGAGGCTGTCTTTTTTCCATTGGATGTTCTTTCCTGCTTTGTCAAAGATGAGTTGGCCATACGTTTGTGGGTCTAGTTCTGGGGTTTCTATTCTATTCCATTGGTCTATGTGTCTGTTTTTGTGCCAATACCATGCTGTCTTGATGATGACAGCTTTGTAGTAGAGGCTAAAGTCTGGGATTGTGATGCCTCCTGCTTTGGTCTTCTTCTTCAAAATTCCTTTGGCTTTCGGGGCCTTTTGTGGTTCCATATGAATTTTAGGATTGCTTGTTCTAGTTTCGAGAAGAATGCTGGTGCAATTTTGATTGGGATTGCATTGAATGTGCAGATAGCTTTGGGTAGTATTGACATTTTGACAATATTTATTTTTCCAATCCATGAGCAGGGAATGTCTTTCCATTTCTTTAAATCTTCTTCAATTTCCTTCATAAGCTTTCTATAGTTTTCAGCATACAGATCCTTTACATCTTTGGTTAGATTTATTCCTAGGTATTTTATGCTTCTTGGTGCAATTGTGAATGGGATCAGTTTCTTTATTTGTCTCTCTGTTGCTTCATTGTTGGTGTATAAGAATGCAACTGATTTCTGTACATTGATTTTGTATCCTGCAACTTTGCTGAATTCCTGTATCAGTTCTAGCAGACTTTTGGTGGAGTCTATCGGATTTTCCATGTATAATATCATGTCATCTGCAAAAAGAGAAAGCTTGACTTCATCTTTGCCAATTGTGATTCCTTTGATTTCCTTTTGTTGTCTGATTGCTGATGCTAGAACTTCCAGCACTATGTTAAACAGCAGCGGTGAGAGTGGGCATCCTTGTCGTGTTCCTGATCTCAGGAAAAAAGCTCTCAGTTTTTCCCCATTGAGGATGATGTTAGCTGTGGGCTTTTCATAAATGGCTTTTATGATCTTTAAGTATGTTCCTTCTATCCCGACTTTCTCAAGGGTTTTTATTAAGAAAGGGTGCTGGATTTTGTCAAAGGCCATTTATGCATCGATTGACAGGATCATATGGTTCTTCTCTTTTTTTTTGTTAATGTGATGTATCACGTTGATTGATTTGCGAATGTTGAACCAGCCCTGCATCCCAGGAATGAATCCCACTTGATCATGGTGAATAATTCTTTTTATATGCCGTTGAATTCGATTTGCTAGTATCTTATTGAGAATTTTTGCATCCATATTCATCAGGGATATTGGCCTGTAGTTCTCTTTTTTTTACTGGGTCTCTGTCTGGTTTAGGAATCAAAGTAATAGTGGCTTCATAGAATGAGTCTGGAAGTTTTCCTTCCCTTTCTATTTCTTGGAATAGCTTGAGAAGGATAGGTATTATCTCTGCTTTAAACGTCTGGTAGAACTCCCCTGGGAAGCCATCTGGTCCTGGACTCTTATTTGTTGGGAGATTTTTGATAACCGATTCAATTTCTTCGCTGGTTATGGGTCTGTTCAAGCTTTCTATTTCCTCCTGATTGAGTTTTGGAAGAGTGTGGGTGTTCAGGAATTTGTCCATATCTTCCAGGTTGTCCAATTTGTTGGCATATAATTTTTCATAGTATTCCCTGATAATTGTTTGTATCTCTGAGGGATTGGTTGTAATAATTCCATTTTCATTCATGATTTTATCTATTTGGGTCATGTCCCTTTTCTTTTTGAGAAGCCTGGCTAGGGGCGCCTGGGTGGTGCAGTCGGTTAAGCGCCGACCTCAGCCAGGTCACGATCTCGCGCTCCGTGAGTTCGAGCCCCGCGTCAGGCTCTGGGCTGATGGCTCGGAGCCTGGAGCCTGTTTCCGATTCTGTGTCTCCCTCTCTCTCTGCCCCTTCCCTGTTCATGCTCTGTCTCTCTCTGTCCCAAAAATGAATAAATGTTGAGAAGCCTAGCTAGAGGTTTGTCAATTTTGTTTATTTTTTCAAAAAAACCAACTCTTGGTTTCGTTGATCTGCTCTACAGTTTTTTTAGATTCTATATTGTTTATTTCTGCTCTGATCTTTATTATTTCTCTTCTTCTGCTGGGTTTAGGCTGTCTTTGCTGTTCTGCTTCTAGTTCCTTTAGGTGTGCTGTTAGATTTTGTATTTGGGATTTTTCTTGTTTCTTGAGATAAGCCTGGATTGCAATGTTATTTTCCTCTCAGGACTGCCTTCGCTGCGTCCCAAAGCGTTTGGATTGTTGTATTTTCATTTTCGTTTGTTTCCATATATTTTTTAATTTCTTCTCTAATTGCCTGGTTGACCCACTCATTCGTTAGTAGGGTGTTCTTTAACCTCCATGCTTTTGGAGGTTTTCCAGACTTTTTTGTGTGGTTGATTTCAAGCTTCATAGCATTGTGGTCTGAAAGTATGCATGGTATAATTTCAATTCTTGTAAACTTATGAAGGGCTGTTTTGTGACCCAGTATATGATCTATCTTGGAGAATGTTCCATGTGCACTCGAGAAGAAAGTATATTCTGTTGCTTTGGGATGTAGAGTTCTAAATATATCTGTCAAGTCCATCTGATCCAATGTCTCATTCAGGGCCCTTGTTTCTTTATTGACCGTGTGTCTAGATGATCTATCCATTTCTGTAAGTGGGGTGTTAAAGTCCCCTGCAATTACCACATTCTTATCGATAAGGTTGCTTATGTTTATGAGTAATTGTTTTATATATTTGGGGGCTCCGGTATTTGGCGCATAGACATTTATAATTGTTAGCTCTTCCTGATGGATAGACCCTGTAACTATTATATAATGTCCTTCTTCATCTCTTGTTACAGCCTTTAATTTAAAGTCTAGTTTGTCTGATATAAGTATGGCTACTCCAGCTTTCTTTTGGCTTCCAGTCGCATGATAAATAGTTCTCCATCCCCTCACTCTCAATCTAAAGGTGTCCTCAGGTCTAAAATGAGTCTCTTGTAGACAGCAAATAGATGGGTCTTGTTTTTTTATCCATTCTGATACCCTATGTCTTTTGGTTGGCGCATTTAATCCATTTACATTCAGTGTTAGTATGGAAAGATACGGGTTTAGAGTCATTGTGATGTCTGTATGTTTTATGCTTGTAGTGATGTCTCTGGGACTTTGTCTCACAGGGTCCCCCTTAGGATCTCTTGTAGGGCTGGTTTAGTGGTGACAAATTCCTTCAGTTTTTGTTTGTTTGGGAAGGCCTTTATCTCTCCTTCTATTCTAAATGACAGACTTGCTGGATAAAGGATTCTCGGCTGTATATTTTTTTCTGTTTAGCACATTGAAGATCTCGTGCCAATTCTTTCTGGCCTGCCAAGTTTCAAAAGAGAGATCAGTCACGAGTCTTATAGGTCTCCCTTTATATGTGAGGGCACGTTTACCCCTTGCTGCTTTCAGAATTTTCTCTTTATCCTTGTATTTTGCCAGTTTCACTATGATATGTCGTGCAGAAGATCGATTCAAGTTACGTCTGAAGGGAGTTCTCTGTGCCTCTTGGATTTCAATGCCTTTTTCCTTCCCCAGTTCAGGGAAGTTCTCAGCTATTATTTCTTCAAGTACCCCTTCAGCACCTTTCCCTCTCTCTTCCTCCTCTGGGATACCAATTATGCGTATATTATTTCTTTTTAGTGTTTCACTTAGTTCTCCTATTTTCCCCTCATACTCCTGGATTTTTTTTATCTCTCTTTTTCTCAGCTTCCTCTTTTTCCATAACTTTATCTTCTAGTTCACCTATTCTCTCCTCTGCCTCTTCAAGCCGAGCTGTGGTGGTTTCCATTTTGTTATGCATTTCGTTTAAAGCGTTTTTCAGCTCCTTGTGACTGTTCCTTAGTCCCTTGATCTCTGTAGCAAGACATTCTCTGCTGTCCTGTATACTGTTTTCAAGCCCAGCGATTAATTTTATGACTATTATTCTAAATTCACTTTCTGTTATATTATTTAAATCCTTTTTGATCAGCTCATTAGCTGTTGTTATTTCCTGGAGATTCTTCTGAGGGGAATTCTTCTGCTTGGTCATTTTGGATAGTCCCTGGCGTGGTGAGGACCTGCAGGGCACTTCCCCTGTGCTGTGGTATATAACTGGAGTTGGTGGGCGGGCCGCAGTCAGACCTGATGTCTGCCCCCAGCCCACCGCTGGGGCCACAGTCAGACTGGTGTGTGCCTTCTCTTCCCCTCTCCTAGGGGCGGGATTCACTGTGGGGTGGTGTGGCCTGTCTGGGCTACTTGCACACTGCCAGGCTTGTGATGCTGGGGATCTGGCGTATTAGCTGGGGTGGGTAGGCAAGGTGCACGGGGGCAGGAGGGGCAGGCTTAGATCGCTTCTCCTTAGGTGATCCACTTCAGGAGGGGCCCTATGGCAGCGAGAGAGAGTCAGATCCGCTGCCGGAGGTTTGGCTCCGCAGAAGCACAGAGTTGGTTGGGTGTTTGCGCAGAGCGAGCAAGTTCCCTGGCAGGAACTGGTTCTCTTTGGGATTTTGGCTGGGGGATGGGCGGGGGAGATGGCGCTGGCGAGCGCCTTTGTTCCCCACCAAACTGAGCTCTGTCATCAGGGGGCTCAGCAGCTCTCCCTCCCTTTGTCCTCCAGCCTTCCCGCTTTCCGAGCAGAGCTGTTAACTTATGACGTCCCAGACGCTAAGTCGCGCTTGTTGTGGGAACACAGTCCGTCAGGCCCCTCCGCTTTTGCAAGCCAGACTCAGGGGCTCTGCTTGGCCGGTGAGCCGCCCCTCCGCCCCGGCTCCCTCCCGCCAGTCCGTGGAGCGCGCACCGCCTCGCCGCCCTTCCTACCCTCTTCCGTGGGCCTCTCGTCTGCATTTGGCTCCGGCGACTCCGTTCTGCTAATCCTCTGGCGGTTTTCTGGGTTATTTAGGCAGGTGTAGGTGGAATCTAAGTGATCAGCAGGACGTGCGGTGAGCCCAGCGTCCTCCTAAGCCGCCATCTTGCGATGAACTTGGTGGCTTATTTTAAAAAATTCACTTCATTGGTTCTAACAGTACGAGCTCCATGATTTTAGAAGCTGAAGGACTGTACGATGTCGAAAGGCTGTACCTTATCGGGATAGAGCACATTCACATGCTGGCTCGTCTGTGGCGCATCCATATTGTGCCAAGAACATAAGCTCTAAGGGAGAATAAGGCAAATCTCAGCCTTACCCCTTTTGAATTATTGTTGAGAATATCATTGAGGTAGGTGTGGCCACCCTCTGAAGGCAAACTCGAGCCGCAGTCACGGAGACGCCCTAACGCTCCCCCAGTCAACCGGCATCTGCTTCCTTTTAGACAGCTGTGTGCCCACAAACGTTGACACACTTGAGGATATTGTCATCGCTTTGTGGTGTGTACTGGAAATCCTGGCAGCTTCTTCTCAGATTCAGAAAGACATAAACGTTAGGGATGAAGATAACAACTCAGGGCTGTCCTTTTGGGGTGATTTAGGGTAACTTTTATTATTTTCCGTGTGTGGTAGTTCAAAAGCGTTGCCATAGTCATACCCAACTATTACTTTTCTTCTCCCAGCTGCATCTGATTCTTCCCACGTATATACCAAGGCATCTTCTTTCTCTGGGAAGCATGGTAGTTGCTCCTCCGCCCCATATCATTTCTTTAATACCGACCTCTATTAGGTATTTACTGCGCTCCGGCACTATGCTAAGACTTTTCGCTTGTGCTGCAAGTAAGACAATGTGTCTTAAACTCTTAGAATAGAGCCTGGCACGTGGCAAGTGCTCCGGACGTGGCCCCTCACACGGCACTTCATTTTCGTGTTTCCAGCAACTCTTGTGATACAGGTAGTATTATCCTCATTTTGGGGATGAGGAAGTTGAAACTCAGAGACATCGGGTGACTTGCCTAGGTTCACACTGTCAGTAAGTGACAGAACCACTTCAGAAGCTTCTCGAGTAATACAATTCCGCATTCCCTGGCACTAGGTAGGACCTGAATGACAACCGGCCTTTTGGGCGTCGTCCCTTGGAGTCAGCTTCTCACTGGAATAGGACCTTTCGAGCAGGGAGCTCCTTTTCCCTATGCTTCTGGAGCTCCTGGCCATGCCACCTATGGGCATCCCCAGGCTTCCTGCTCACCGCCTGGTGCAAATATCACGTCGTCACTGCTAGGCACCCACTCTGTGCCCAGCCTTATGCTAGGTGCTTTGCACATGCTCTTTCCTTTAATCCTCAAGTTGCCTTATGAGGTAAATGCTGCTAAAAAGACTCGGAGACGTTCGTTACTTAAGTCCCTTCACCAGGAAGTGACAGCCAGAATTCAGACCTAGGCCTGCCTGATTCCAGGGCCCTTGCTTCTTGGGCTGGTCCTCACTGCCAGAAACTCCTCTTCAAGGCTATTCTCAGAACTTTAATTAAAACATAGGCTCACCGTTTCAGATTCTTTAGGCTTCGCCCCTCCCCCCGGCCAACCCCTGAGAAAGGATTTACGTGATGCCGTTAGATGTCTTGTATTGAGGAGCTTCACATGGGGAGTCATGTTCTCATGGCTCATGGACCTATGTCGATGAATAAAGGAAAGGGGTTATTCTATCCCCAAGTACTTCAAACATACTGGAATAGGGTCTAGATCACTCTACTTATTTCTTCAACTGCTTTCCTCCAAGGAGCCAGTTTTTCCTCCATGCCTTGGGATTCCAGCATAGAGAGTTTGGAGTTTGTCCTATTTGAAATTTATCTTCACTGCCTGCTTTGGACATTTTGTCAGCTAAAGCTGTTAGGATTTCAGTACATTCAGGACAGTGGTGACAAGCTTCAGTCCTCAAGTCTTCTCTGTCTCCTCAGTTAATAGGAAGGAAACGTAGCCCATCTGTCTGGACCTCTGTAGAAGAATTTGGAGAAAAAAAAAATAACACGTAAGAAATGTTCCCTTATTTTGTGAGCTACCTTTAGTCTGTCCCGTTGCTCTGCAACAGAAAGCTTTTGCAAAAATACTTGAGTTTTCCTCTTCAAATAAGATACAGCTTTTTAAAAAACAAAAAAATATCTAGAACACTATTTCTTCAACTTTGATTATGAGACAGTCTTTGAGGATAACTGTTGTTATGTTTTACTCCCATAAAGATAAGCCCACGAATATCCAAAAGCCAATAGACTGAGTCAGCACACCTTTTATCTGTAAAATGAGGGACTTGAACGGAAATGGAGATGATCTCTAGTGCAATGTCCACCGTTCGTTCATATCGCAGTCTGTGGAAAAACAATTGCTGTCGGTCCAGCAGATGTCACCTGTGGGTCAGTTCTCATTCTCCCCTTGGCTCAGGCACAATAGCTCCATGAAGAAAAGGCGGCACTAAAGACAGGAGGAAATAGGATAATTTGGAGTGGCCTGTATTTTGTTTTCACTACAGGTAAACACGGGGCATTCATCTGAGCAGGAGGGCTGCCTGGGTAAGAGGAAGCACTGAGCCCATGGGTATAAGGCCATGGGTGAGCTACCAGGAAAGAGGGGGGGACGGTGGGGGTAGAGCACTGAGATAGTTGGGGGGAAGGATAACAAACTACTAAATTGTTTTGGCTGCATAATTCTTCATAGTCTTTCTTAATAGGGAGCCGGGGGTGGGCGCGGGGCGGGGGACAGGGGGGAGCAGTGGGCAGGGGAAGACACACACGTGGAAGAGCTTACTTGCACAGAGCCCACCAGTAAGCTTGTAGGTATTAATGCCATTTTTATTTTTTCAAAGCCAAAGGACATTCAGAGCCTCAAGGTTGAGGAACTGTGTTTAACCAGACATGTGACACTCACGTTCTTTCTCTTCATAACATTGTCTGACTGGATATTAACTAGTGTTACACAAACCCGACATGTTCATGGGCCTGACAAAACGTAGAAGAATGGGCTGGAATAGGAAGAATAGGGGAGTTTCCAAGGCAAGATCAAAAATGCATGGCTCCCAGCCGCACCGCTAACTCCCTCTGACCTCCATTGTGGAAGAGTTTGAATCTTCGCTCCCCTTTTCTCCACCTACTAACATATTTGATCTTCTGGCAACTGGTTCTCTATTTATCACAACGTGGTTCTTTTTTTTTTTTTTTTTTTTTTTCAAATTGAGATATAGTCCGCATAATAGAATATGCAACATTATAAAGTATATAGTGCAATGGTATACTTTGATAGACAATAATCACTGCTAATTCCAGAACATTGTCATCACCCCCCTCAAAAGAAATACCATACCCATCAGCCTTTACTCCCCATTCTCCCCTCCTCCCAGGTCCCTGGCAACAACTAATTTACCTTCTGCCCCTATGGATTTGCCTATTCTGGACATTTCATCGAAATGTGTGTCTAGTTTCTTTCACAGAGCTTGTTGGCTTCCAGATTTATCCGGTTGTAGCATGTTTCAGTACTTCATTCTTTCTTTTAATGTTTCTTTATTTTTGAAAGAGAGCGCACACATAAGCGGGGAAGGGGCAGAGAGAGAGGGGGACAGAGGATCCAAAACCACAGAGCCTGATGTAGAGCTCGAACTCATGAACTGTGAGATGACGACCTGAGCCAAAGTCAGATGCTTAACCGACTGAGCCACCCAGGTGCTCCAATCACATTTTGTTCGTCCATTCATGAGTTATTGGACATTTGGATTATTTTGACGTTTTGGCTCTTACGAATACTGCTGCTATGAGTATTCATGTACAAGTTTTTGTGTGGTCATATGTTTTTAATTCTCTTGGGTACGTACCTAAGAGTGGAATTGCTGGGTCATGTAGTAACTCTATATTTAACCCTTTTGAGGAACTGCCAAACTGTTTTCCACAGTGACTACACCATTTTACATTCCCACCAGTGTATGAAGATTCTGGTTTCCCCAAATCTTGCTACCACTTATCATTGTCTCTCTGTTCGATCATAGCCATCTTAGTGAGTGTAGAGTAGTATCTCATTGTAGCTTTCATTTATCTTTCCCTAATGAGCTAAGACATTGAGTATCTTTTCATGTGCTTATTGGCCATTCATGTATTTTCTTTGGCGAAATGTCTCTTCAAATCCTTTACCCATTTAAACATTTGATTATTTGTCTTTTTCCTGAGTTTTAAGAGTTCTTTATATATTCTGGATATTCTGGATACTAGACTTGTATCAGACATATGATAGTTTTGGGTTGTTTTTTTATTTTTAAATAAAGTCCAGTTTATCTATTTTTCCTTTGGTTTGTTGTGCTTTTTGTGTCGTGTCTAAGAAACTGTTGCCTAAATCCAAGGTCATAAAGATTTCTCTCCTGAGAGTTTTATAGCTTGAGCTCTTCCATTTAGGTCTTTGACTCATTTTGAGTTAATATTTATATATGGTGTGAAGTGTAAGAATCCAACTACATTATTTTGTATGGGGATATACGGTTGTCCCAGCATCATTTGAAAACCCTAGTCTTCCCACATTGAATGGTGTTGGCACCCTTGTTGAAAATCAGTGGGCCATAAATGTGAGGATTTATTCGTGGACTGTCAGTTCTGTTCCATCAGCTTACATGTCTGTTCTTATGCCAGTACCACACCGTGATTACTGTAGTTTTGAAGTAGGTTTTGAAACCAGGGCGTGTGAGTCTCCCCACTTTGTTGTTCTTTGTCAAAATCGTTTTGGAGCACCTGGGTAGCTCAGTTGGTTAAGTGGCCGGCTCTTGATTTCAGCTCAGGTCATGACCTCATGGTTTGTGAGATGGAACCCCGTGTTGCAATCTGCACTGACAGCATGGAGCCTGCTTGGGATGCTCCCTCTCCTTCTCCCTCTGCCCCTCCCCTACTCGCTCACACTTTTCCCCACTCACACTCGCTCATGTTTGCTCTTCTGCACGGGTGTGTATGCGCGCTGTCTCTCAAAATGAATAGATAAACTTTTTTTTTTTTTTTTTTTTAAAGATCATTTTGGCTATTCTCGGTCCCTTGAATTGACATACAGATTTTAGAATCAGCTTGCCAATTTTTGGAAAGAAGTCAGTTGGGGTTTTGATAGGGATAATACTGAAACCACAGTTCAATCTGGGGTATAGGGCCATTTTAACAATATTTTCTTCTGATCCGTGAACATGGCATATCTTTACATTTATTTCAATCTTCTTTAATTTCTTTCAACAACGTTTTGTGGTTTTTAGTGTGATTCTTGCAGTTCTTTGGTTAAATGTTTTCCTAAGTATTTTATTCTTTTGAGTACTGTTATACATGGAATTGTTTTCTTAATTTCATTTTTGGAATAGTCATTGCTGATGTATGGAAATAAAGCTAATTTTTACATATCGATCTTGTGTCCTGTAACCTTGCTGAACTCATTTATTAGTGCTAAGGTTTTTTTTCTACATTCCCAGGACTATGTCTTGTGGTCTTCTAGTTACCCAGGAAGATGTTGGAGCATTTCAAAGTCCCTATGGACATCTCATTTCTCAGCTTTTTCCTTTTAGGCTTTTTGTTTAGGCTATTTTTTGTCTTGTGATCAATTGCCTCACATAGCTGCCAGATTAAAACATTTATCTATAATTGTTTTCAAAAAAGGCCCCTTGGGAAGAGGCTGTTTTAGCACTGTGCAGTTCTCAGTGAGGTCAAGGGCAAGGTTTTCAAGTGAAGTTTTTTAGGGACCCCACTAGACAGGTAAAACAATGACAGTTTGTTCTTTGGGAATGAGGCTTTAAGGGACTTCAGCTCCATTTTGTTCCCCTGGGATGTGGGCAATTTTTAAGGCTATCATCAGGATGGAGAGCAGAGGTTGAGGACAAGTTAAAACAACAGAGCTCACTGTTCTTATAGAAATTAGTAATTGTTTCTTTAATACAAGCTCTCCGGGTTGCTGCAAGCCCATTGGTTAAAATTTCCAAAGTTCTGAGAAAGTTGGTTTTGACCATTTTTGCTAGTTGTTGTTGTTGTTGTTGCTTTTACGGAAGGATGAATTTTCAGACGTCCTTCCTTTCTCATTTTCACTGATTCACCTGTAACAAGGCTTTAAAATCTCTAAAGTCTCAGGGCACCTGGGTGGCTCAGTTAACTGCCTGACTCTTGATTTCGGCTCAGGTCATGATCTTGCGGTCATGGGATCAAGCCCCATGTCAGGCTCTGCACTGGGCATGGAGCCTGCTTGGGATTCTCTCTCTCTCTTCCTCTGCCTCTCCTTCACTCATACTCTTGGACTCTCTCTCTCAAAAAATAGAATAAAAAAATAAGAAATGAAATCTCTAAAGTCTCAATGATCACAGGCTAATTAAATACTTAATCATGGGAGATGATGAGAGGAAAGGAATAAAAATAGAAAATGTAATTCTTAGAGAAGCTCTCCCAGATGGAGAGATGAAGTTCAGCAAAGTGTTTCTATATTTAATGCTCTCAAAGTTAAGTTTAAGGTAACGGCTATTTTAAACCCCCTTTTTTTTCATACAAGTTAAATACAGGCTTTGGGGTCAGAACCGAGTTCAGATTCCATCTCTGCTTCTTGACTGGCTTGACAAACTGGGACAAATTATACAACCTCTCTGTACTTCAGTTTCCTCACTTGTAAAATGGGGTAATGATGTATCTATCACATAAGGTTATTGTGAGGTTTAAATGTGAAATGCTGATCACAGATGCCCTATAGCTCAATAGTATGGGTTGTGATGATTATCCTTATAATTTTGCAAAAGTACAGTGATGATTCTTGAGCAGAGTCAGCCTAAAGGCAGATTTTCTTTTCTTTCTTCCTGTTTCCTTCCCTTTATTTTTGCTGTAAAGAACTGAGAAGAAAATCTACTCGGCATTTTGGAATAAAAACTTGTGTCAAGCAGTGACAAGATGTTATTTATTCAACAAGCCTTCACTAAGTAACCAGTAAATAACAAGCACTCTGTCAGGCACAGGGACAAAAATGACAATAGAGTATGGTCCCTGCCCTCAAGGAGCTGGCAGTCCAGGAGATGGATAAGGAAACGGGATCATGTGCCACCTAACAAAGGCTGTCCTAGGAGAATACACATGGTGGGGGTATAGCTTCCACCATTTCCTCTTAGATTAATCCCTTTGTCTTTGGCCCCCAAACTGAGGAATTGGTCCTATTTTTGTCTTTAACCGGGTGTTTCAAACTGTGGAATTTTTTACATTTCTAGAGATAAAGGAAAAGCACCTAGAATTATAGAGGACACTAGAAACAGTATTGCCTACAGAGCCTGGGCTTCCTACCAGCATAGTCACTTCTAGTGTTTTCAGCCCAAAAAGTTCTTTGGCATATCTTTGCTTTGCTGTCCACGTAAAAAAAAAAATAATACTTTTTTTTTTCTCTTTCTGTTCTCCACTTTATCGTCCAGAGAGCTGGGTAGTTCCCAAAGGAAGAGTGCTTTACAGAATCTAAGGGTGATGTATGGGCAAAGGCAGAAAATGATTAGTTTTAACCTTCCAGTTCCATACCCCCAAAATGAACATGAACTTTCGTGGTAGTCATTACTGGAAATGCAGATCATTTTAATTCCATTGCATTTTTCAGAATTATCAGTCGTAACCCTCTGTCAGCTGTTGAAGATTCCTATCTTTTTAAGTTGCCAGCATTAAAATATTTGTAAGTATTGCAACAATCTCATGGCTCATGAGATGATTTCTGATCTTTTTTGTTGTCATCAAAAGATTAAGTATTTTGCGTTTTGGTTAAAAAGTCGTAATTTAAATTTTAACTGGGTTATTGAAATAAGCATTATTAGCAAAGAAAAAACGTATATGGGCAAGATAGCCTGCAGAGGAAGGAGTAGTATTGAAGAACACATAACAGACATGGGACTTGTAGATGTAGGTAGAAATACCGTTTATCTCAAAATGGAAAGTGGAGTAAGGTGTATATTAAAAGAAAAAAAGACTAATCAAGAGAGGTGGATGCAATTGAGAATGAAAATGAGGATAAGAGTAAAAAGGAGTGTACTGTTGAGCACCAAGGTGATTAATTTGATGATGCACATAAAATGTCTTCATTGGGAGTTTTCTGAAATTATTGTCCATAGCAAGGAAACTCTTGAGCTGACTTGACAAAGAAGCCAGAATTGAAGTAATCACATGTTGTTAAGTATCTTTTTAGGTACAGAATTTTTATCCTTGGGTTCAAATCACGCATGTTTGGGCTTTCTCCTTCAGAGACATGGGATCAACACAGGTGTCACTTACAACAGTTGAGAGCATCCTCATGATGACCCTTGAATTGGAAACACTGTAAGTTGATTTTTCTTATGTGCATTTTCACTTAGTTGTTTATTTGTTTTCTTGTTTTCTTAAGTCAGATTTATTGAGGTATAAAATTTACTCTTTTTAAGAATACAGTCTGATGAGTTTTGACAAACGTGTAGTTATGTAACCACCACCACATTTGAGACGTAGACCATTTCTGTCACCCCAAAAGGCCCCTATGTGCCTTTGCAGCCAATCCCCTTTTGTCACCACCAGCCCTGGCAACCACCAACCTAATTTTTGTCCCTATAGATTTGCCTTTTCCACAGTGTCTTATAGATGAAATCATACAAGGGGCACCTGGGTGGCTCAGGCAGTTAAGCGTCCGACTTCAGCTCAGGTCATGATCTCGCGGTTCGTGAGTTCAAGCCCTGCATTGGACTCTGTCCTGACAGCTCAGAGCCTGGAGCCTGCTTCGGATTCTGTGTCTCCCTGTCTCTCTACCCCTTCCCCATTTGCCCTCCATCTCTCTCTCTCTCTCAAAAATAAATGAACATTAAAAAAAATAAATAAATGAAATCATACAGTATGCAGTCTTCCGTGATTGGTTCCTTTCAGCATAATCCTTTTGAGATTCATCCATGTGTGTTTTTTTCTTTAAACTTTTTTTAACGTTTATTTATTTTTGAGAAACAGAGAGCATAAGCAGGAGAGGGGCAGAGAGAGAGAGAGAGAGAGAGAGAGAGAGAGAGACACAGAGAGAGAGAAACAGAACCCGAAGCAGGCTCCAGGCTCTGTCAGCGCAGAGCCCAATACAGGGCGTGAACCTGCGGAACATGAGATCATGGCCTGAGCCAAAGTCGGTCACTTGTCTGACTGAGCCACCCAGGCACCCCAGACACTCATCCATGTTTTTGCACATGTCAGTAGTTCATTTCCTTTTTATTGCCGAGTAGTATTGCAGTTGTGAGGATATACCAGTTTGTTTATGCGTTCATCAGTTAATGGGCATTTGAGTTGTTTCTAGCTTTTTGGCCTTTATGAATAAAGTTGCTTAAAACACTTACATGCAGGTCTTTGTATGAGCATATGTTTTCATCGGGGGAGGGGGGGGAGGTGGTAAAATACCTAATGGCAGGATTGCTACATCATATGCTAAGTGTATATTTAACTGTTTAAGAAACTGCTTACCTGTTTTCTAAAGTGGATGTACCATTTTGCATTCCAGCCAGCAGTATATGAGATTTTCTATCTATCCTTTCTTCTAATGTCTTGATCTATTTTTCATAAGGTGAATGTTGGCCTTAAAATTGAGTTGGGAAGTATTCCCCTCTCTTCAATTCTCTAGTACAGGTTGTGCAGAATTGGCATTATGTTTTCCTTAAATGTTTGCTAGAATTCACCAGTGAAGCCATGTGGGCTTGAAGCTTTCTTTGTGAGAAAGTGGTAAACTACAGATTTTGTTTTTGTAATAGTGCTACTTAAATTACATACTTATTTTTTGGAGTAGTTCATGTCTTTCAGGGAATCTATTTCATCTTGAAGTTATTGACATAAAGTATTTTCTAATATTCCCTTATTATCCTTCTAGTATCTGTAGAATTGTAGCGATGTCATTCCTCTCATTTTTGATATTGATAATGTGTGTCTTCTCTTGTCTTTTCTTGATAAATCTGGCCAGAAGTTTATCAGTTTTACTTATCTTGTCTAAAAAGTGCCTTTTCATTACACTGACTTCTCTATTTTTGTTTTCCTTTCTAAAAATTTCTGCTTTGATCTTTATCGTTCCATTTTCTCTCCTTACTCAGTGATGAATTTCCTTTTCTTTTTCTAGTTCCTTAAAAGTGGACACTGGGGAAGATGAATACTATATGAGCAACATCCCACATGTTGACATGTTGTGTTTTCAGTTTCAGTCGGTACAAAATAGTTTTTAATATCCATTTTGACTTATTTGACCAATAGGGTGTGTGTTGGTTAGTTTCTAAATATTTGGAGATTTTACAGATCTGTTAATTTGTTATTTGATTCCATTGTTATCACAGAACAATATGTTGGATGACTGAAATCCTTTTAAATTTATTGAAGCTCATTTTATAGCCATGAATTCTGGTAATAGATGAGAATATGGTCTATTTTGATAAATATTATGTGCCTACTTGAAAAAAAATATGTAGCCTGCTGATTTGGTGTGGAGTATTCTATAAATGTCAACTAGGTCAAGTAGGTTGGTAGTATTTTTCAAGTCTGATGTATCATTACTCATTTTCTATATATTTTTTCTGTCAATTATTGAGAGAGGGATATTGAAATCTCCAACTCTAATTGTGTACTTATGTGTCTCTCTTTCCTATTCTCCTTAATATATTTGGAAGTTCTATTATCAGATACATAAATGTTTAAGTGATGTCTTTTCTATTAGTTGACATTTCTATCAAAATGGAATAACCTCATTTATCCCTGGTAATATCTTTGCTTTGCTTTGAAATTGACTTTGTCCTATAGTAAATATAGCCACTCAAGGTTTCGTTTGATTAGTGTTAGCAAAGCATAATTTCTTCCATATTTTTAACCTACTTATATCTTTGTATTGAAGATGAATCTTATAGACAGCATATAGTTGGCTTTTGCTTTTTTATCCAGTATGACAACCCTATCTTTTAATTAGGTGATTACACCATTTATAGTTAATGTAATTATTTATATGTTTACATTGAAAGCTACTGTCTGCTCTTTTCTATGTATCCCGTCTGTTCTTTGTTTCTTTTCTTTTTCTTTTTCTTCCTGCTCTTGGGTTGATTTAGTACGTTTTATTATTTTTGGGTGGGGGGATAAATAGTTACAACTCAGGTTTTGTTATTTTAGTAGCTGTTTAATGGTTTGTAGTGTTCATGTTTAACTTATCACAGTCTATCTTCAAATGATATTATATGATTTCATGAATAGTATAAGAACCTTACAATAAATAGTGTTCTTCCATTGTTCCCCTCCTGACCTTTGTGCTATTGTTTTCATACATTTTACTTTTAGCACACCCTATTATTTTTTCTGTTTAAATAGTCAATTATCTTTTTTTATTTATTTTTTTTATTTTTGAGAGAGACAGAGTGCAAGTGGGGGAGGGGCAGAGAGAGGGGGAGACACAGAATCTGAAGCAGGCTCCAGGCTCTGAGCTGTAGACACAGAGCCTGATGTGGGGCCTGAAATCACAGACTGAGATCATGACCTGAGCTGAAGTCAGATGCTTAACTGACTGAGCCACCTGGGTGCCCCTCAATTATCTCTTTTATTGAAGTATATATAGATCATGTAATATTAAATTAGTTTCAGGTGTGCAACACAGTGATCAATTATATACATTATGAAATGCTCACCACAATAAGTATATTACAGTGTTATTGACTATATTCCCTATGCTGTACTTTTCATCTGGTGACTTATTTATTTTAAAACTGCAAGTTTGTACCTCTTAACCCTTTTCACTCATTTTGTCCATATCCCCAGTTTGTTCTCCATATTTACAAGTGTTTTCTCTTTTTTGTTGTTGTTTATTCATTCATTTGGTTTTTTGTTTATTTTTTGTTTATTTTTTACCTTGTTTTATTTTTTATTTTTTAAACTTTACATCCAAATTAGTTAGCATATAGTGCAACAATGATTTCAGGAGTAGATTCCTTCGTGACCCTTACCCATTTAGCGCATCCCCCCTCCCACAACCCCTCCAGTAACCCTCAGTTTGTTTTCCATATTTATGAGTCTCTTCTGTTTTGTCCCCCTCCCTGTTTTTAGATTATTTTTGTTTCCCTTCCCTATGTTCATCTGTTTTGTCTCTTAAAGTCCTCATATGAGTGAAGTGATGTGATTTTTGTCTTTCACTGACTAATTTCACTTAGCATAATACCCTCCAGTTCCATCCATGTAGTTGCAAACGGCAAGATTTCATTCTTTTTGATTGCCGAGTAATACTCCATTGTATATATATGCCACATCTTTCATCCATTCATCCATCAATGGACATTTGGGCTCTTTCCTTACTTTGGCTATTGTTGATAGCGCTGCTATAAACATTGGGTGCACATGCCCCTTCAAATCAGCATTTTTGTATCCTTTGGTTAAATGCCTAGTAGTACAATTGCTGGGTTGTAGGGTAGTTCTATTTTTAACTTTTTAAAAACCTCCATACTGTTTTCCAGAGTGGCTACAGCAGTTTGCATTCCCACCAGCAGTGCAGAAGGGTTCCGCTTTCTCCACATCTGTTGTTTCCTGAGTTATTAATTTGAGCCATTCTGACACATGTGAGGTGGTATCTCATTGTGATTTTGACTTGCATTTCCTTGATGATGAGTGATATTGAGCATCTTTTCATGTGTCTGTTAGCCTTCTGGATGTCTTCTTTGAAAAACTGTCTATTCACGTCTTCTGCCCTTTTCTTAACTGGATTATGTATTTGATTTTTTGGGTGTTGAGTCCTTTATATATTTGGGATACTAGCCTTTTATCAGATTATGTCATTTGCAAATATGTTCTCCCATTTCATCAGTTGCCTTTTAATTTTGTTGATTGTTTCCTTTGCTGTACAGCTTTTTATCTTTTTTTAATGGATGTTTCTTTTTGAGAGAGAGAGCACAAGAGTGGGGTAGGGGCAGAGAGTGAGGGAGACAGAGGATCTGAGCAGGCTCCGCACTGTCAACAGAGAGCCAATGCGGAGCTCGAACTCACATACCGTGAGATTATGACCTGAGCTGAAGTCAGAAGCTTAACCAACTAAGACACCCAGGTGCCCCAGAAGGTGTTTATCTTGATGAGGTCCCAATAATTCATTTAAAAAAAATGTTTGTTTGTTTATGTTTATTTTTGAGAGAGAGACAGAGTGCAAGCAGGGGAGGGGCAGAGAGAGAGAGGGAGACACAGCATCTGAAACAGGCTCCAGGCTCCAAGCTGTCAGCACAGAGCCTGACACGGGGCTCAAACTCACGAACTGTAAGATCATGATCTGAGCCAAGTCAGATACTTAACCAACTGAGCCACCCAGGTGCCCCTATTAATTAATTAATTAATTAATCAATTAAGAACATGGACACACACATACATGTATGCATGGGGGGGAGCAGAGAGAGAGGGAGAGAGAGAATCTCAAGTGGAGAGAGAATCCTGATGCGGGGTTCAATCCACGACCCTGAGATCACGACCTGAGCCAACACCAAGAGTCAGGCATTCAACCCGCTAAGCCACCCAGGCACTCCTCAGTAGTTCATTTGTACTTCTGTTTCCCTTGCCTCTGGAGACCTGTCTAGTAAGAAGTTGCTTTAGCTGAGATCAAAGAGGTTTCTGCCTGTGTTCTCCTCTAGGATTTTGATGGTTTCCTGTCTCACATTTAGGTCTTTCATCCATTTTGAATTTATTTTTGTGTATGGTGTAAAAAAGTGGTTTAGTTTCATTCTTCTGCATGTTACGGTCCAGTTTTCCCAACACCATTTATTGCGAAGACTATCTTTTTTTCCATTGGATATTCTGCTTTATCGAAGATTAGTTGACCATATATTTGTGGCTCCATTTTTCGGTTCTCTATTCTATTGATCTATGTGTCTGTTTTTGTGCAGTACCATACTGTCTTGATGATTACAGCTTTGTAATACAGTTTGAAGTCCAGAATGATGATGCCTCCAGCTTTGTTTGTTTGTTTTTTCCCAACATTATAATTCGGGGTCTTTTCTTGTTCCATCCAAATTTTAGAATTGTTTGTTCTAGCTCTGTGAAAAATACTGGTGTTTGATAGGGATTGAATTGAATGCGTAGTTTGCTTTGAGTAGTATAGACATTTTAACAATATTTGTTCTTCCAATCCTTGAGCATGGTATGTTTTTCCATTTCTTTCTGTCTTCTTCAATTTATTTTCATAAGCGTTCTATTGTTTTCAGCATACAGATCTTTTACCTCTTTGATTAGGTTTATTCGTAGGTATCTTATGGTTTTTGGTGTATTTTTTTTTTTAATTTTAGAGACAGAGTGTACCAGTTGGGGAGAGGGTCAGAGGAGAGAGAGCGAGAGAGAGAGAGAGAGAGAGAGAGAGAGAGAGAATCTTAAGAGAATCTTAATCTAATCCATGCTGAGCGTGGAGCCTGACACAGGGCTCGATCTCACGACCCTGAGATCCAGAGCCAAAATCAAGAGTAGGATGCTTCATTGACTTAGCCCATCCAGGCACCCCTTGCTCGTTTGTTTTTTTCTGAGATTCTACATATAAGTGAAATCATATAGTGAAATGATATACATACATATAGTGAAGTGAAATCATAACCTATATAGTTGCCAGTTGTAATGTTCTTCATTCCTTTGTGTGGATCCACATTTCCGTCTGCTATCCTTTTCCTTCTGCTTAAAAATACTTTCTTTAGGGGCACCTGGGTGGCTCAGTCAGTTAAGCATCCAACTCTTGATTTTGGCTCAGGTCATAGTCTCACAGTGTGTGAGCTCAAGTCCCGCGTTGGGCTTTGCTTGGGATTCTCTGTCTCCTCAGTGCTCTTTCCCCCTTGCACACGCATACTGCACGTGCCCTCTCTCTCTGTCTGTCAAATAAACATTTAAAAAAATACTTCCTTTGGCATTTCTACAGTGGAAGCCTGCTAATGATGAATTCTTCCAGCTCTTGTATGTCTCAGATAGTCTTTATCTTGCTTTTATTTTTGAAAGCTTTGGGTATAGAATTCTAGCTTGATAGCTATTTGGTCCCCCTCTCCTTTTCACTGCTTGAAAGATGTTGCCCCACCGAGCTCTGGCTTACATTATTTCCAACAAGAAATATGTTGTCATTGTTATATCTTTGTTGCTCTGTATGTCATGTGTGGTTTTGTTCCTTTGGCTGCTTTTAAGATTTGCTCTTTATCGCTGGCTTTGACCAGTTCGATTATGATGTGCCGTGGTGTAGTTTTATCCGTGTTTAATGGATTAAACTAAACATGTAGTTTAATCCATGTTGTGCTCAGAGTTCATTGACCTTCCTGGATTTGTGAGTTTATAGGGTTTACTTATTTGGAAATGTGGGGGCTATTATTTTTTCAAATTTTTTTTATATCTCCTCTCCTTCGTGGACTCTAAGTATACATATGTTAGGCCACTTGAAGTTGTTGCACAATTCATTGAGTTAAGGAGAGGCATGGGGTTTTTTCCATATGTGAAATACTGTTATAATAACTTTTTAAAATGTCCTTGTCTGCTAATCGTAGCACTTGTGTAGATTATGGATTAGTTTTTGATTGATTGCTTTTTTAAAAAAAAAATTAACATTTATTTATTTTTAAGACACAGAGAGTGATCAGGGAAGGGGTAGAGAGAGAGGAAGATAAATCTGAAGCAGGTTCCAGACTCCGAGCTCTCAGCACAGAGCCTGATGTGGGGCTCAAGCCCATGAACCACGAGATTATGACCTGAGCCAAAGTTGATTGCTTTTTATCCTCAGTATGGGCCATATTTCAGATTTACTCAAACTCTTAGAAGTCTACCCTCTTTCTGTGTGCTCTCCACCCAAAGTGAGACTTTTGGCTTGGAAGGAGTTACCTGTGTATTAAACGACTGATCCGTGTCACCCAGTTCTAATCTCCATCTCAATCTAAGGATACCATACCCCACGCCATCCTTACCTTTCTGTTGGGCACCTCTGTCCTTCTATCTGTGTATTTATACTATTCAAGAGCAGCGGTTGGCCAACTGGTCCCTACCCAACCATCCAGGCCATGTGCCTCAAGAATTCCTTTTTGCACAGCCCTGTGATGACTTTGGCCCGCCTCTTCTACCTACTCAAGTAACTCCTTTACCACTAATTTAATTCTCTGTGTTTCCATTTATAGGATATTACCTAGCCGTATGGCCTGCTGTCTCTGCCAATTTAAAAATACTATTGAGGTTGTCTGTAAGACAGTCAAGCTACATTGTGACAGTGCATGTCTGACAAATGGCACACGTTGTGGTAAGTCCTAATTGCCTGATGATAAATTTGTAAATTTTTATTTTATTTGTGGTTTAACTTTTATTTTTAATCAACAGTGATAATTTTTTTGAATATTTATTCAGTTTTGAGAGAGAGAGCATTCACGTGCGTGAGCTGGGAGGGGGCAGAGAGTGAGTGAGGGGGACAGAGACTCCGAAGCAGGCTCTACACTGACAGCAGCAAGCCCCATGCGGGGCTGAACTGTGATATCATGACCTGAGCCAAAGTCGGATGCATAACTGACTGGGCCACCCAGGCACCCTAACAATGGTAAATTTTTAAACGAATGATGTCATTGCATTATTGTTACTCGTTCAGAGTTCAGATCCCTAAATTTCTAAGAGCTATTCCTTTGTTAAAAGTCAGATTCTCAGTTACATTATTAAGTCAACTACCCCAAAATGAAAACCTGTTCACATAGCGCATCACAGTTTATAAGCTGATTTTACGTGCGTTAGGTCTCAGGTGCCCTTTGTCTTATAGGACAGGTGGAGACACCTTTTTGCTTATTTTGTTGTTTTTATAAGTGTGTTAAGAGTACAAGTGATGCTGATTTCTGAAAAAGTTTCATTTGGAGCCTCTGTGTTTCTGTTCCCTGACCAGAAGCTGCTACCCAACCGTTCTCACGGATGAGAGGGCGCTTCTATTCTTGGGCTGTCCAACTCTTGTTCTGAATCTTCAGCTTTTCTATCCAAAACACAGGTGCTTTTAGGTATTTTTCTGTTCTTCGGTTTCATTGGCACTAACTTGGTGACTTCCCAAATGTGCTTTTGGACCTGGATAGCTTGAATATGGGTCCCTGTCAATGGTCTAGGGCACAGCATAAATTACACTTTGCTACTTCTATAAGTAGTGTTGCTCTTTTCCAAAACAATGTTTTACCAATTATCTTACTCCCTTCTCCCTTAGAGGTGGACAGAATAGGCATTTTTTTTTTAATCTCCTTTGACAGGCGAGGAAAAATGAGATCAGAGGTGCCTTAGCCTAGCACTCAAGTCTCCTCTCCCGTTTTGGGCGCTCCGCCAGCCCGCTGCTCCTCCTCTCTCGTGACCTTTATAACCTCCTCCTCTGACTCTCCCCAGCACCGCTAAAAATACGTTTAATTCTTCTGGAAAAACCCAGCTGCACAGTGCTGTTCAGTGTACACAAGCTGTACGCTTGACCTTCATGTAGTTGGAAGCTCTGGATGGTTCTCTCAGTAAAGCTAGAAATCTGGAAATGAAAGGAAATGAAAGCAAAGTAGGCATTTGACCAAAGTTTCTTTATACCTTCTGCATTTTAAAACCTCAAGTATCATTCTGTTGATTTTTTTGAACGCCCCACAGTGGCATCTCTCTCATACCTGGAAAATCTCTTAACCTATACCCCACATCTCTGCCCAAATTTAAGCAAAGAACCAGGGTGGACTTAGCGGGTCTCGTTTTTAGTTTTTTCTGTCTAGAGCTTATGTTACGGGAGGTGCGATATAGGGGAGCAGGGACCAAACAAAGGAATTGGTGGGTGGGCGGAGAGGGCGTGTCCAGATGAGGACCTGCTAGTGACGGGTGTTGTCCGGTGCATATGTGATGGTAGCAAGAACTCAAGCCCAATGAAGACGTAGAAGGAGGAAGACTTGTGCTCCCTCTGCCCCCGAAGCAGGACAGGGTGGGGTATGTGAAAGCCAGGAGTCGCACTAGAGCTGCACACAGTTTAGCCGAGTATCTTCCAGCCTTGGCTTTTCTTTTCTTTCTTTTTTTTTTTTTTTTAAATAATGGTCATTTTCATTTTTTTTTTCAACGTTTATTTATTTTTGGGACAGAGAGAGACAGAGCATGAACGGGGGAGGGGCAGAGAGAGAGGGAGACACAGAATCGGAAACAGGCTCCAGGCTCTGAGCCATCAGCCCAGAGCCTGACGCGGGGCTCGAACTCACGGACCGCGAGATCGTGACCTGGCTGAAGTTGGACGCTTAACCGACTGCGTCACCCAGGCGCCCCCAGCCTTGGCTTTTCTTGAGGCCTGGGCAATCGGCCCTTAGGGACCAATGGAATAACTCTAAATATAGTTATTCACACTATGGAATGTTCTGAGGAAATAGCTACTTTTTCAAAAAACATCTTTTTCTCCTTTGGTGGTTGCCAATCGTAGGTCCAAGTTTGAGTTCGTCTCCTCTCTAAATGGCGCTCAAGTATTTGCTGATTCTTAATTTGCTTGACTGGGATGCATGACTGTGCACTGACAAAGAGCTGTGCTATCAGTCTTTCATTATCAAAACTCATCTCTCCTTCTTCTTCGACAGATCAGGAAGTATACCTAAGGAATGCAGAAGGATCATTCATGAAGGTATTGAAAGCTCGAAAGAAGAGGGCCAGCACGGAGCTGACTATTGAGCCAGAGAAGGCATCCTCAGACATAGATCGACTCCGTTTGTCAGCCTTTATGAATGAGCAGCTAGACTTCAATGACAAAAGTGATGTCATTAGTGCACTGAATTACATATCGCCTTATTTCTCGGAGGGCAATCTAGAAGACGTAGAATCAACGCTGTTACCGTTCATTAAATTTCTGTTTTCAAATGTGCAAGAGGGAGACAAGCCCGTGGGTCACTCGATGAACGACACAGGGGACCCTTCTCTTAAACCTGGATCCAACAATTCAACTTACAAGAATAAACTGAGAAAACTCTACTTTCTGGAAAATTTGTTAGATGCAGAAATTCAGGAAAAAATTGATGAGGTGAAAAAGAAAGAAAAAACGGCCATGCTTATACATTCCAGCCTTTTAGGTCCCAAGTTTAAACGTCAAATCTTTCCAAAGAAATTGGAAACTGCCCACCGCAGGAGAAGAGCCTAGACGAGGTTGAGAGTGTGAGGAAAAAGTTCCTGAGAGTGAACAAGGTCATCAAGGGCCCAAAGGGCATACGGAAAAGGCACTTAAAAGAACTGAGACGTCAGAACATCCAGAGGACACAGAACGCCCAGCCGTCTGTGGAGAACATGGCCAAGGAAAGAAGGCTCAGGAGACCATCCCCAGGGGAGCTTCACGTGGCACACAGGCCCAGCAAATTAGTGGGAAGCTCCTTCAATACAGAGCCTTCGTTCGTAGATGAGCACAAGGCAGCGGTCTCTTCTTTCATGAAGCAATACATTCTGGACAGGCCTTCTGCCATCCCCGCTCCCAAGGAGAGAAGCATCAGGAGACCATCCCCAGGGGAGCTTCACGTGGCGCACAGGCCCAGCAAATTAGTGGGAAGCTCCGTCAATACAGAGCCTTCGTTCGTAGATGAGCACAAGGCAGCGGTCTCTTCTTTCATGAAGCAATACATTCTGGACAGGCCTTCTGTCACCCCCGCTCCCAAGGAGAGAAGCCTCAGGAGACCAATCCCAGGGGAGCTTCACGTGGCGCACAGGCCCAGCAAATTAGTGGGAAGCTCCTTCAATACAGAGCCTTCGTTCGTAGATGAGCACAAGGCAGCGGTCTCTTCCTTCATGAAGCAATACTCTTTGGGCAGGCCTTCTGCCACCCCTGCTCCAAAATCCCCACCTGACGTGAAAAAAAAATCAAAAGACTTCATGTACAGCGTTTTTGTTTTAGAAGATGCAAATGCTAGAGTTAGAAATATGAAGGCTTTCGGACCAGCCCCACACCCCAGAAAAACACACCGCTTTCATAAAAGTCGCTCCCGTGTGGTCCACAGAACACCCAAGGCCAAACTGAATCGAAAGTCCAGAAAGGAAAGTTCACTCAGTAATAGACAGCTGCTTGCAAAGAGGCCTCCATCCTCTGCAGTCAGGAGCCTCGTAAATTCCCCTTCACGAGAGGATTTTTCATCTCCGGGAGAACTGAGTCCTCAGAAAAATCCTTTTCCAGAATTATTTGCTCCTTCAGGAACTTACAGAGAAAACACTACTGCAGAGAACACTACTGCCCAAAATGTTTCTGACGAAAATATTTCTACAGGAAACACTACTGTGCCAGAACAAACCCTCCCTGAATTCACAAACCCTAAGAATCTTTCCACTGCTAATTCTACTGTTACTGCAGACAACTCTACGCCGACCGTTAAACAAACCAATGATACACAATGGGAATACCACAATGCGGGCACTGGCTTGCCCCCAAAAGCCACAGGCTTCACTGTGTCAAAGCTCTCGTCCTCAGGTGATCTGTTTGAAATTCAGTTAAACCAGCAGCTACAGTCCCTCATCCCCAACAATGACGCGAGAAGCCTCATTTCTCATGTTATCCGGACTTTGAAAATGGACTGCTCTGAGACCCACGTGCAGCTGGCCTGTGCCAAGCTCATCTCCAGAACAGGCCTCCTGATGAAGCTTCTCAGCGAGCAGCGAGAAGTAAAGGTGTCCAAGGCAGAGTGGGATACGGACCAATGGGAAAATGCGAATTATATCAATGAGAGCACAGAAGTCCAGAGTGAACAGAGAGGGCAGGAGTCAAGGGAGGTGAGGATAAATCCCAAAATGTGGGGTCTCGACATTTAGGTGGTTTAGGACATGGACCCAAGCACAAGGACCAGGGGCTCCTGGTCCGGGTCTTGGCCACATAATTTGGGCTAAGGCAGTGATCTGCCACTTTGCTCATTTAGGAAACAGTGCCGCTGTTCCCAGAGTAGACAAAAAGAGGACCTAACATACAAGATACATAAATTCTTGAAGAAAATGCTAATGATTAAGATTACATATCACATTAGATTTGGTATATTCCTTAAGAGCCTAGAAGCGATTCATCGGAAAGAATGGGGTTTTAGAGTCGTTAAAGAATAGTTAACTTTCATCCTATCTCTGTTTCCTAAAAAAAATGTTCTTTCCCTTTTTTTTTAGCTCACAAAAGAAGTTCCAGGCTATGGCTATACCAACAAACTCATCTTGGCAATATCTGTGACTGGTAGTAGTTTGTGATGGTTTTGATCCTAGTTTTCTGACTCATTGAGGTAAGGAGAACAATTAATTCCGATTCCCAGACTATATTCCTTCTTTATAATAGATTCAGAACCCACAAACTGAAAATCAAAGCCACTTTCCCACCTATCACGACTTGATATCCCTCTTCAGTCTGGAGGACTGAGATATGCTTTGTCCTTTTATTGCAAAGTATATTCCAGGGATTTTAAAAGGAACCCCACTGCCGGGAGACATCTGTGGATTGTAACCAAGATAACAAGCCATTAGCTTGTTCTGAGACATTAGGTCTAAGAAGGCCACAGTTGACACGATAGTAAAATTTCTTCAACTCAAAAAAAGTATGTCGATTCGATGCACTCACCAGTCATCCTCCTACTACCACTGATTTCTTTCCTCGTTGGCTAAAATGATGAGAGAGAAATAGTCTTCACCTCCACGGAGCCATCAGTCATCTTGGAAGAAAGGGCATGGCTTAGAGATAAAAGCGTCATCTTGTTGATTAATTAGATGTACCTACAGCTCTCTCCTCCACTTTGCAAGGCATTGTGTAAACAGGTTCAGTTAAAACCCTGCAGCTAAAATCCTGCATCAGGCTACTCAAAGCTTGTCATAATTACAGTTGCCTATTCCTGGAGCTTGCCTGTTTACCTTTTATTCAATTATGTATGAATTGAATACATATTCAATATATTTATTCAAATATACATCCTACTCTTGTCCTTGACTTTAAAACAGTGCTGCTGTTTAGGTTTCTGGTAGACACTTTTCTTTTCCTCCTCCCAAGAATTTTTATTAGGAATTATCTGTTGACTGTGATCGGAGAGACAGTCAGTAAAATGGATTACGAGCTGCACACAAGTTAGGTGTTATTGAAGAGTCAAAGGACTATTAAACAAATTCCTGTCCTAGGAAAAGTTATCCTCTCACTGGGTAGAGAAGACCTAACATGCAAAGGAATGAATAAAGATTTGGAGGGAGTGGTTATTGTGATGGGTAACTGTGATCATGTTTTCCTCCAAAACAGATTTGTTATCATAGAGCAGCAGCCAAGGAAGGTAAAGAAGGAAGCTCAAGGTAAATATTAGTCTGGCAATCGTTAAAGTAGAATTTTAGAACTAGATTTTCAAACTCATCTATTTCAATCCCCTTGTTTTACAGCCAGGAAATCACCAAAGGCAGAAAGAATACATATTTGGCCTAATGCTTTGCCTGGATCCAGCAAAGTTAGCTGCCCAGCCAAACCCGAGTTAGAATGGGGCTGGCACAGAGCACCTGCCCACTAGACCTTTAAAGAAAGATCGTGGGGGGCCGGGGGTGGAAATGTTCAGACCCGTTCCTGCTGGCGGTGGGCATCGGGCCTGGCCACAGACCTTCTCAGAGGCTCTGGACAAGGGATAGGGAGGGCCAAAAGTCGTGGGGTGAAGGGGCTAGTCTTCAAGCATGATGGAAGGTGGAATACATGAGACCCTCCCATAAAGTGGGGGGGGGGACTTCCTTCTTCCTCCTTCTGGTTTTCAAGGCCCCGCTCTCCATTCCCTTTATCCAGACCCAATAGAATTTGAACTGGGAGAGACCTTAGATAATCATTTATCTCTTCCTTTTATAATAATGAGATGGAGAAGGAGAAAAGGAAGATGTCTTGCCGGACGGTGGTATCACTAGTACCACTAGAACCAGAAAGAAGATGGTTCCTTTCCAGTTGGGCACGTCTCTGACTACACTGGTCTTGGGCTGTGAACTGCATTTTATGTCACAACTCAGTGCACACATACCGTATAGACCTAAGTACCTTCTAAAACAAACTTACCGTACACTCTGATTCTTTCTGTTCTGTTTTTTTTAAGTTTGTTATTTATTTGGGGGGGGGGGTGGAGCAGAGAGAGAGAGAGAGAGAGAGAGAATCCCAAGCAGGTTCTACACACTATCAGCACAGAGCCAGACACAGGGCTCAATGTCACAATCTGTGAGATCATCACTTGAGGCAAAATCAAGACTTGGGCTGCTCCCCTGACTGAGCCACCCAGGTACCCCCTATTCCGTTTGTATTCAAAAAGAGTATTTTGTGTTTTAGCGCTAGCCATGTGTTTTAAGGTGATTTCACGACTCACTCCCTCATCTGCCTGCAGTGTGAAAGTCAGTGAGCTAGATAACTGCTGGTTGGACTCAGGCATTCACTCGGTGCGATTCATCTCGTAAGCTAAAGCAGCTAGGAAAATAGAAACACCTCCCCACCCGCCAGCAAATGATGCCTGGGAGGCTAAGCCTGGCGGGGACTGATGTAAAATGCTTCTGGAGAGAGTTAGGTGCTTCTGCCGTGTGGTCACCCAGTTTGTTGACTGCACAAGGGCACTTGGCCAAGGGCCAGAAGGTGAGCAGGGTGAAAATCCTGCCTATACTTCATGTCAAGTTACATACAAAGGTCTCCCAGGGACACTGTGGGGCCATTATGGACAGACACAGGAAAATTCTGAAAGCCCAGCATGTATGGAATTATTTCTGAGATCCCAGGTCTGTGTTGATTTTGCTTGCTAATAAGACTGGAGAAATACATTGTGAGAGGCATGGAAAATGGTACGAATCACTAATTGTCTGTGTGTGTGTTTCCTTCAAGGGGCTTCTTTGGATCTCTGCCGCGTAAGAGACGCTCAAAGGAAAGTGACAATCAGGTAAATCTGAGGAGGATAAAGTACCGTGGCTGGAGAAGGCAGGGGAAACAGACCTAACATTGTCCTTTCTGTTTTCTAGGAGGGCTTTTTGTGGAGAAGGCGGCCACTTTGGCTTAGGGACATATACAGACCTCTCAATGCCACACGCAAGAAACACATGGCACAGAAGCTACACGACAAGGATTCTTCAGACGAAGATGAGATTTTCCAGATGGAACTAGGGTACGTGATTGGGGAAGATTTTCTCTAAAATGGGGAAATTATGAAGAGTTGAATTGTTCCTTTCGAGAGTCAAAGCCTTGGCATTCTTCTCCTTTTCCCAGGGAGGCTGGCAAAGCCACAGCAGAGAAGGCCACAGGTTCCACTACTGAAGAGCTGGGGGACGAGAGTGAGACACTATGTGAGGTTGTCACAGAGTGAACGCCGTCCTGCCTCAGGCCACCTACAAAGTTTACTTTCCGATACTGGCTTCTCAGCATTGCTTGTAAAATCCTTTTTTTCTCCTATTGAAATGTCTAAATCCATACCCAATTCTAGCCACGTGGTAAGGAACTAAAACGTAAACAGTTCAATATTTATCTACAGACAACAGGGGCCACAGGCGAGAGAAGCAGGACTGAAGCCAGGGTCCCTCGTGGTAGCCAGTATTTCCACAAGACACAGTCTGGGCCAAGTAGGGTGACTGGGGCGTCTTTCCCTCATTTCCCTGATACAGTCAGTCTCTGGAAACTGGAGAACGTATCTTCAAGGGGCTTAGACTATTAAGTGAATTAACAGCTTATTCTGGTGCTCTCTCCCCTGGCTCACCAAATACCAGTTATCCACAACGCGCTTGACCCACTGCCCATAGAGGATCGTCTCTTTCTGGCCCCTCCGTAAGGTCTCTGGGGTTGCCAGTATATTTGGATCGCTGAGCCTACCTCCACTGTCGGGCTGAGGCCTGTCTTTCTTCCCAAGAGCTCGAACTCAGACACAAAATGTGTAGTTGCAAGTAGGGTGTTCCTCAACCTTACAAGCTAGTAGATAATTCCCATTGGGTTTTTTTGTTTGTTTTCTTTAAAAAAAAAAAAAAGTCCCCACCCTCAGAGAGCTGGCAGGGAGATACTGGAGGGTTAGAGTAAAGAATGTGTGAGAGCAGTAATTACCCAGGACTGCCCTGCTCAGGCCTTTATTTCAGAAAACTTATTGGCGGGGGCACTTACTGGTCACCTGTACCACACTAGCCTCTGCTGACCCCACTGAGGGTCGGATGCGTGCGGCTGGGCTCTCTCCAGTTCAGCCCAGCACCACACCTACCACTGCTTTCCTACCCAGCTCGGATCAGGGCTGCACGATTCCAAGAGATAATGCAGCACAACGTGCAGAAGACGCAAACATCCCTCCACTTCTGCAGAGGAGGGCGTTAACCAGTCACATTTGGGATGTTAGGAGGAGTCGGGGTGCCTGGGTGGCTCCGTCCGTTGAGCATCCGACTTTGGCTCAGGTCATGACCTCATGGTGTGGGAGTTTGAGCCCTGCATTGGACTCTCTGCTGTCAGCACAGAGCCCACTTCAGATCCTCTGTCCCTCCCCCCAGCTCACACACTGTCTCTCAAAAATAGATAAACATTACAAATAATGAAGTCATCTATACTTTCTGAGTAAATGAATGACAGATTTTAGAAAAAGGACGTCAGAGTCAAAATACAGTAGTGAATCAAAGAAATCCTGAATGAACAAGATTTGATAATCGCTTTTCTTAATGTCTGTTTATTTTGAAAGAGAGCAAGGGGGGAGGGGCAGAGAGAGAGGGAGAGAAAGAGCCCCAAGCGGGCTCCGTGCTCAGTGTGGAACCCGATGGGAGGGACTGGATCTTACGACCGTGAGATCACAGCCTGAGATGAAATCAAGAGTCGGATGCTTAACCGACTGAGCCACCCAGGCGCCCCTGACAATCTCTTTAGATGCCCCCAAATAAATGCTGGTGGCGTAGCGATAGGTGATGGAATATGGCACCAACCGCTGGCCACCAACAGAGTCCCCCAAGGGGACAGTAGGACTGGGGCACAGCCCAGCAGGTTTGGCAGGGTTGGTAGGAACGGTTCCAAGCGGAGTGATTGGCCCATCAGTGCCTCTTGGGCGTTATTAGCTTGCTGCTGCTGGGCAAGGACACCTGTTCTCCTGGTGCCTGCTCCCGTTCCCCCAGCGTTTTAGTGAGAATGGCCACCAAGTGTCTGTCTCTGTGTGGTGACTTCAGTGAGCCAACAAATAACTGTGTTGAAAGCACGAGACTAGAGAGTAACAGTCATCGGAAGCAGCAGCAGCAGCTAGGTCACTATTTGCTTACTTGGTGTCAAGGCCTGGGTTGGGCGTGTTGCAGTCTTAATTTCGCCCAACAGTCCGTGAAAACACACTTTATTATCCCCATCTGGCAGATAAGGGGACAGGGCTTAAAGGATGTAGGTGACCTGTTCAGGTGCCCAAAGCCGCAAATCCAAAACTGCCAGGTAGGAGTTTAATCCAGGCCTGTTAACTCCAAAGCCTGCTGACGGTTATACTGCCCTGCTGCAGGGTGCAGGGGTACAGAGACGTCTAAGCCATGGTTACCATCAAAGAATCAATAATTAGAACTATGAGGATGGTGGCAGCTACTGTTTGTTGAGCACCTGCTTTGAGCCAGGCGCACTACCAGGCCCTGTAGTCACTCTTAGGTCACAAGGGCAGAAACTCCTCATGCCAGCTCAAACTCCTTAATGAGCTGGGTGGAGCGGGGGCTGGTGGTGACTTTTTGAATAAGAGAGGTGGACACAGAGACAGAGCTGACGAGAAACCAAGAAGACCCATCTGTGCATCGTTGGGCTTCCCGAAGTGTGGGCCGGGATTCTAGGCAACTCCATTCTCCTATTTTGGAATATTTCCAGTAGCGCAAATGTGGTTCATAAAGTGAAGCTTAGAAAATGTTGTTTCTATAACACTACCTCAAATTTGCACAATACTTATTAGTCTCAAATGCTACCCTGCCATATTTCTTTTAATTTTTTTAATGTTTATTTTTGAGAGAGAGAGAGAGCATGCGGGCAGAGAGAGAGGGAGACACAGATGTGAAGCAGGCTCCAGGCTCTGAGCTGTCAGCACAGAGCCCGATGCGGGGCTCGAACCCATGAACCACGAGATTATGACCCTCTCTGCCACTCCTCCACTCACACTCTATGTCTCTGTCTCTTGCTCTCTCCAAAATAAACATTTAAAAAAATTTTTTTAAAACAACAATAAGCATTTATTCCTCAAAAAACGTCTTTTTTAATGTTTAATTTGAAGAGAGAACAAGAGAGAGAGTACAAGCAGGGGAGGGGCAGAGAGGGAGACATAGGATCTGAAGCAGGCTCCAGGCTCTGAGCTGTCAGCACAGAGCCCAATGCAGGGCCCGAAGCCATGAATGGTGAGACCATGACCTGAGCCAAAGTCAGACGATCGACCAACTGAGCCACCCAGGTGCCCCATTCCTCAAAAGTTTTGAGTCAAAATTTCGGGAATAGCTTGGGCACTTCTGCCCCTGGGTCTTTGGTGAGATTCTCAAGATATCACAGGGCTGCAGTCATCTGAAGGCTTGACTGAGTCGGAGGGGTCCGCTTCCAAGGTGGTTCACTCACTTAACATGGCTGTCAAGGGGGTTGGAGGGAGGCCTCAGATCCTTGCCATATGAGCCTGCCCACATGCTGTTTGACTGAATGTCCTCACAGCATGATGGCTGGGTGCCTCCAAAGTGAGTGATCTGAGAAAGAGAGACAGAAATGACAGAAGGTATCCTTCCTATGACCTCACCTCAGACGACACAGAGCAGCACTTAGCAGTGACTTAGTCACTAAATCCAGTTCACATTCAAGGGGTGGGAATTGAGACCCCACCTTTTAAAGAGAGAAGAGTCGGGGTGCCTGGGTGGCTCAGTTGGTTAAGCGTCTGGCTTCAACTCAGGTCACGATCTCGCGGTCCATGAGTTCGAGCCCTGCGTCAGGCTCTGGGCTGATGGCTCAGAGCCTGGAGCCTGCTTCAGATTCTGTGTCTCCCTCTCTCTCTGCCCCTCCCCCGTTCATGCTCTGTCTCCGTCTCAAAAATAAATAAACGTTAAAAAAAATAAAAATAGAGAAGAGTCAAAGAATTTGTGAACATATTTTATTTTATTTTTTTATTTTTTTCCAGCACTCATTCAGTAGATCTTTATTTTTTTCATTATATGAAATTTATTGTCAAATTGGTTTCCATACAACACCCAGTGCTCATCCCAAAAGGTGCCCTCCTCGATACCCATCACCCACCCTCCCCTCCCTCCCATTCCTCTTCTGCTCCTGGTCACCCCCTATGTGGCCATCTTTCCATCATTCATCTTTCGACCCAAGTTCAAAAGGCAGACTTCCCCGAGAAGCCCCTCCCAACATTCTATATTCCTTTCACAATTGTTAACTGAGCACTTACTATGTACCGGGAACTATTTTAGGGGCTGGGGACAGAGACATCAACAAAGCCCCTTCCTTCACAGTGTTCGCATTCTGGGGGAGAGGCGAGTCCCAAACACACACACAAACCTATGAAGCACTTCCTGGTGGTGATAAATGTTATGCAGCAGAATAAAGCCAGGGGAGTGAGAGGTAACCTTGTCCTTGAAGGGGAAGTCAAGGAATACCTCTCTGAGGAGGTGACATTGAGCAGCACTGAATGAGGCAAAGGACCGGGTCGCCCAAATGTCCGGGGAAGAGCATTCCAAGCAGAGGGAGCAAGCAGTGCAAAGGCTTCGTCCTCCATGGTGGGGCTAGCGTCCTTCTGCCCAGATCTTGCACACACCTGTCTTGTGCTGTCCTTTTCGTTTTATCTTGTCTTACGGTCCTTTAAGGTGTGTGTCTTCATTCTTGTACTATAGGCCCTCTGAAGGCACCAGCTGCCTTTGACCCAGCTAAATGTCCCTCACTGGGTTTTGCACGGGTCACGGCACACAGTAGGCGATCATCAAGTGCAGGAGACGCGGATGGACAGCGGGATGATGAGCGGTTGTACTGAGGGGCAGGTGGATGGACCGAAGGGCGAGGGGAGAAGCTAATGGGTGTTTCCAGCCAGCTTGCCCCATCTAGCCTCTTAGGCCTTGTTCCTTTCTTCGGCTTCCCCGTCTCCCTTTCTCCTCCGTATCCTTTGTCCCTCAGTTCAGAGCCCTCTAAAAACCTTCTTCTCCCTGTTCGAAGGGCTGTGCCTGGCTTTTGTGGAGAGCAACTTCAACCTGTCAAAGGTAAATGAAAATGCAGACGGCAGCTTCGACTATGGCATCTTCCAGATCAACAGCCACTACTGGTGCAATGATTACAAGAGTCACTCGGAAAACATTTGCCACGAGGACTGCAAAGGTCTGGCCGGGGTCTCAGGGTGGGAGAGGTGAGAGGATGAGTGGGGTCTACTCACAGGACTTCTCTTCCCACTCCAAACCTGGGAATGCACCCAGAGGGATGGCCTGAGGAGTCCAGGAATGCCTTTGCTGAGCAGAGGATTTGACTAGTGGCTACGATGCCCCTCCGGTTAGGAGATTCTCCGGGGTGCAGGCTCCAGAAAGGCTCTGCACACCCAGTAGCAGAGGACAGCAGCGGCCAACATTTATCGAGAGTGTGTTATATACTAAGCACTTCACATGCCAGCTTGTCATGCGGTGGAAACTCTTATGATCCCCGCTTTACAGACGAGCAAACTGAGGCTCATAGAACCAGTGCTGAATGCCAGACTGGTGGCCCTGAAGGCTCAGCTCTAACCCTCAAGTACTGACTTTGTTTGGTTAATGGCCTGGTTGATTCGAGGCCAAGGGCAAACTCCCCACCTCAGAGCCACTGCTGGAGGCTCCACAGGTCCATGACTTTGCCCCTTACTCCCTCTTTCGTACTCTGATCAACATCCCTGCACTCTTCACCTGAAGAGCCTCTCTCATTAGGCAAGGTTTACCTTGGCCTCTGTGCTGCCTGTTTTGACATTTCCTTTCCCTAGAAACCCTCAAACGTGGCGTGAACCAGCATGTACCCTAGCTAGGATGTGTGGTAGTAAACATACATTTACTCCTGCCCCTCCTGCCCCTACCCCTAGCCACCCTTGACCTCTAGCAGCCATTGTGGGGATATCTCAATGGGCCTCTGGGAGGGAGCCCTTGCCTAATCTGGAAGGACTCAGCCCCTGGGGGGCAGGGAGAGCCAGTGTCTGCCTCGGTCTCTGGGACTGTCCTCTGTGTTCTCACGGGTGTTCTCTGTCTCCCCTTCAGAACTGCTGAGCCCCGATCTTCTCTCAACCATCAACTGTGTGAAAAAGATGGTGTCTGGAGCAGGGGGAATGAAGAACTGGTGAGGAGGTCACTGTGGGACTAAGTTAGCAGGCAGAGCCCCAAGAAGGATGTAGTGACAGGAGGGGACAGGAGGCAAGGACTCGACCCCTTCTAACCGTCTAGAAAAACGTGGGAGAGCGGCGGGGCTCGGAACTGGGACTTACAAGACTTGGGATCTGGGTCTTTCTCTGATGTTGTATTAAAACCGCTTTGGACACAGTAGCAAAGCAACTTGAGTTAGCTGAGGGAGATGGCTTCGGAGGGGACAAGGTGTCTCACCGAGCTTGCCCAAGGGGTCTCTTCTCGGGAAGAGAACGGAGGCGGAGCTGGGAACTGTCAGTGTGGCTCTCCTGACAAGTTTCTGCCTCCTCGTGCATTTCCTTCACTACTTTCTTTGTAGAGCAGTATATTCTGCTCCACATTCCAGAGGACAGATCGTGGCTGCCCCCAAGCTAACGGGCTAATGTTCTGAGCAGTCACGGAGACTGGCTAGTCTCAGCCCCAGAGTCCAAGGGGCTGGGATAGAGAATCTGATTGGCTCAGCTTGGACCCATCATCCCCGCGTGGTTCAATGAGCTGTAGGTGTGGGAGCAGTTAAGCAGTACCATCATGCTGGCCACGGGTGGGGGGTGGGGCTGGCCCTCTCCATAATTCGCAGCAACATTTTCTATAAAAGGTGCGTAGCTCCTCAGCTGAGCAAATACCCCCAAAGCTGTCAGCTTCCCAATGGGAGACAGTGCAATGGTTGCTTCACTTTTCTGAGCTTCAGATTGGAGATAGATGATAGATAGATAGATAGATAGATAGATAGATAGATAAGTTGCCTCTACAGGTGCCTGTGAGGATGGAGGGGGTTAAGTGCCTTGTCTACTCTAGGAACACCATGCAGAAGAGACGCTGACGGCTATTAGGGATGACCCTCTCTGGAGGGAGAGTCGATAGTTGCCCCTGAGATTGACGGATTGGTTATTTATGTATGTATGTATGTATGTATGTATGTATGTATTTATCTTTCTGTGTGTTTAGTGACTCTCAGCCTTGTAAAATGGTGCGCTCCCCCTTCGGGGCCAGAGGAGGATTTGAAAACGTGGGAGCATACTGGACGGGGGGAGGAGCCAAACACCACAGATAAGAGAAATTTAAAGGAAGGCTCAGAGGGGCCACAGGGGGACAGACCAGAGAGCGAGCAGTGAAGGGGGTTCTGTGCATTGCCGTGCTGTGCTGTGCTGTGCGTTCACTAAGTGCTGGGTCATGGATGTGGAGAAGGAGCTACTAAGTAGGAAGCAAGAACCCAGCCTTCTCTCCACAGGGTGGCATGGAGGTTGCACTGTGCCGGCCGGCCACTCTCCTACTGGATGACGGGGTGTCACAAGGAATGAGACAGGCGTGGAGTCCTTCCAGCGTTCCTCTTCTCGCCTGGGGATTCTTCATGCCTTCTTCCTCTTGCCTCCACTTCACGTGATTTTCTTTCCTTCCCATGTTCAAAAAGGACTGACCGGAGCCCCAGGAATAAATGGGTTTCTAGGGCTTTCTCCTTGTACCCATCCAGGCCCAGGCCCCTGGTTCCTGACTGTCAATCGCAAACCAAGAGAGGACCACAGTGAAGAAGTTGTTCTATTTGGGGAATTGTTAAAGCATTCCTTGTGCAAAGAACGTGTTGATTTATTCATTTTTAATTCCAGATATCTTCGAGTACCTAGTATGGCAGGAGGGTGGTAGGGACTAGAAGAAGGAAGGTAAATCGTAACTATTGGTCTTGAGGTGTTCACCATCTGCCTGGAGAAGCAGAGACATACACGAATACTGGCTACAGCGAATGAGTGGATACATACAATGAATACATGGTGCTGATGTGGAGTCGAACCTGCAAAATGACAACGCAAAGACAGAAAAGGGGCAGTTGGAGGAATGTTCCACCCATGGCTACAATCGGAACTGCCTGAATAAACTGTCCCACCTGGGCCACTGCTGTCCCTACTTCTGAGCCTTAACTGCTTCAGCTCTGAAGTGAGAGATTTGACATTTGAGCGGTTCCCAGACTTTTGGACTTCACAGACCAGTAAAACACGAAAAAAGTTAAGGCCATGTTAACATTTCCAACTTTTTATTTTAATGCCCAAGAAAGACTATTAATCACAACTATCCTCTATCAGCATCTCCTCATAAAACAGTTTTTAGCATGAAAAATGAAGGTCAGGGTGCCCGGATGGCTCAGTTGGTTGACCGTCGGACTTCCGCTCAGGTCACGATCTTGCGGTTTGTGGGTTTGAGCGCCGGCGAGGGGCTCTGTGCCGACAGCTCAGAGCCTGGAGGCCGCTTCGGAGTCCGTGTCTCCCTCTCTCTCTCTGCCCCTCCCCCATTCGCACATGCATGCTCTCTCTCTCTCAAAAATAAATAATATTAAAATCATTTTTTAAATGAGGGTCATATTTATAGGATAATGGAATAGATTTTGTTTTGTGAAAATATTTTTTTTAACCCTGCTTATATTACCTTGTCTTGCTTTGGCAAGGACTGGTGAAACCTTCACCACAGACCAGCAGCAGTCTGAAGGCCACTGTTTAGAAACCTCAGGAGACTGGTTTTGTAAGGCCCCTTCTGGCTCAGACATTCTAGGATTAAAATAAGGATCATTAGGACCTACTTTCCCTCTCAGTGTGTCAGTCCTCAACATAGCTATTTGGATGCCGAGAACGGCCCTTCTGCACAAGCACCATGAGCTCCAATATTGGTGCCCTACCTGGCCTCACTCTTTGATTTTTTCAAATTTATCTCTCCTCCTTACCCTGCTTGCCAAACTCCCACATCATCTCACCCCAACAAGCACACACGTACACCAATTCATCAAAATCACGTAGGGAAATCAGGGAATGCTTTTTAAGGATTTCATTAACGGCTTCATGACTTATAGTTTGATTTGTATATTTAACATTCATGAAAACATTCTTAAGCCAAAGGATTGCATCTTTAGTGGTCATTTCCCACACAACGTAGAGAAATCCAAATTTTTTCAGTTCAGTAGGTAACTTACTAACTGCTAGTAGTCTAAATCTTCTCCCGGAGTGAAGAGGAAGAAGGCTGCCATAAAATTGTCCACACCCAGGGATCCTGTAAGCTCACCCTTTAGACCCTACTGTAAAAATACACTTGACTAACGGTGCCTGGGTGGCTCAGTCAGTTAAGCGTCCAACTTCAGCCCAGGTCGTGATCTCACAGTTTGTGAGTTTGAGCCCTGCTTGGGGCTCTGTGCTGACACCCTGGAGCCTGCTTCGGAGTGTGTGTGTGTGCGCGCCTCTGATTCTCCGCTGCTTGCACTCTGTCTCTCAATAATAAATAAATATTAAAAAAAAATTTTTTTTAAATACACTTGACTAGAAACACTAAATTCTACGACATTGAGACAATGGAGCTGCCAGGGAGAAAGTAGAGGCAGAGACCCGCCCAAGAGCGGGAGGGGCGAAGGAGAGGTCCGGGGGACAGCCCCCGCCCCACCCCGCGGCGAGCTGGCCCCGCCCCTCGTACGAGCCCCTTTTTAAAACGCGCGGGCGCGCCTTGCGCAGGCGCGGGGCCACTTAAACCTTAGTCGTGCCTGCGCCTTGGTGGTAGGATGGCGGAATTGGTCTCTTTTACGGTTCCCACCGAGAGTGACAAAACCTTGCTGGTGTGGGAGCTGAGTTCTGGACCCACGGCCGAGGCCTTGCATGTGAGCCGGGCCGGGAGGGAGGGAGGCAGGGAGGGAGACACCCCCGCCTCCCCGTGACCGGGAGTCTCAGAGTCTGGCGCTGAGCGCCTCGCGCGCCTTGTAGTCTCCGCCGAGAGGAATCTTAGTTCTAAAAGGGACCTTTGCAGTCTCAGCCCCGACAGATTTTTGAGAGGTAACTCTCAACAGCCAGCACATGTTGCCTTCTAATGCTTCTCGAATCCTAGGATTTCAGAGGCAAATCTTTTCAACGAAATGAGAAGTGCTTTGGGTTGCGTGTGCAGGAGGGCTTAGGGAATAGAAGGCAGTTTTGCTTCCTGGGCGCGAAATTTCATGCACTTACTTGGCGTGGGACCACCCCACAGCATTCTCTGTTCGCAGTATTCTCCCAGTTTGGCCTTCTGTATTCGGTCCGAGTCTTCCCGAACGCTGCAGTGGCCCGTCCTGGTTTCTACGCCATCATCAAGTTTTACTCAGCAAGGGATGCTCACAGAGCCCGAAAGGCATGCGACCAGAAGCAGCTTTTTCAGAATTCTCCAGTGAAGGTGGGTCCAAGTAGGAAATTCCTAACTCCACTGGGACGAAGGGTTGAATTCAGCAATAATAGACCAGGGTTGGTATACCACTGTAGTTTACAGAATGCTTTTAGATGCACTGCTACACTGATCCTCCGGTTTCCCTGGGTTTTTGGTTGTTTTGTTATGTTTGTTTTGTTTTCAGATGAAGAAACTCGAACTCAGGATAGTTAAGTGACTTACTTAAGGTTCATGACAGTAACTGGAAGGTAGAGGTCAAACCCAAACTTACTGATGTTCAACCCCGTGTCATTTTTTGGTGCCCTTAATTTAACAAAGCTTCACAAGAAGTCTTGTTTCTATTTACATTATGGGGATTAAAAAAATTTTTTAATAACGTTTTTATTCAGTTTTGAGAAACAGGGCATGAGCAGGGAAGGGGAAGAGAAAGAGGGAGACACAGAATCAGAAGCAAACTTCTAGGCTTTGAGCTGTCAGCTCAGAAGCCGATGTGGGGCTCGAACTCATGAATCCTGAGATCATGACCTGAGCTGAAGTCGGACGCTTAACCGACTGAGCAACCCAGGCCCCCCTCTATTATGTGGATATAAAATGACAGACTCTTTCATCAGTTGTATTATAAAGGATGCTTCATCGTCATTATCATCGTCATCACTCCCAAACTGCCTATTCAGAACTCCCTTCAACTCCTGGGAAAATGGTTAAAACATTCTTTAATACACCACAGAAACTTTATTCCATACCAACATGCTGTGCATTTTGCTTTCCCAGAGCCCCAGAATTATATTTCATGATGAGCCTCAATTCAATCACCATTTCCTTATCAAGGGCCATGTCAACTCCTTTGAGTAAGTTGAGTGAGGCTTAGATTGCCAAACCTTTCACTTTATAATTGTATGTTTTCATCAGCTTTCTCTAACTGGCTTCTTAATCTAGCTACTTCCTATGGACTTGACTGCCTGTTCTTACCCATATGCCCTTCCTTACTGATTTAATCTGGATCGAATCTAAGAATCCTTCTCAAATGTGACTCTGAGTATACTATCTCCACTTGTTCAACACTGTCTTCAATCCTGGCTCCACTCCTATGATTGAAATGATCACGTGTCAGGCATTCCTTAGTTTGCAAGCTTCTAGCCTGTGAAAATGTCACCCAGCCACTCAGCTATTACAGATTATGAAATAATTACTTTGTATCAGTTGTGAGTAATGAGGTGTTTTTCTCTCATTGGACATTAAGACCATTTCACAAATGGATTTTGAGATTTCACAGCATAAAGCCCAAAGTCAATATATAGTTGACAGGAGAGAGCATTCATATTAAATTTCTTTATTTATTTAACACAGAGCCTTGGGTTACCACCCTCCCCCCCCCCCCGCCCGGCTGCTTACTGAAATTATTGCCCAATTTACTTATGTGTTCCTTTATACTTTGGCAAGTACACATAGTTTCTGGTTGTTTTGTCTGTTTGTTTGTTTACCTTTTATGTATTTATGTATTTATGTATTTATAAATACATATTTAAAAAGAACATATTAAAAAAAAGTTTTTTAATGTTTATTTAAAAAAAATTTTTTTAACGTTTATTTATTTTTGAGACAGAGAGAGACAGAGCATGAACAGGGGAGGGGCAGAGAGAGAGGGAGACACAGAATCTGAAACAGGCTCCAGGCCCTGAGCTGTCAGCACAGAGCCCGATGCGGGGCTCGAACTCACAGGCCATGAGATCATGACCTGAGCCGAAGTCGGACGCTTAACCGACCAAGCCACCCAGGCGCCCCTAATGTTTATTTTTGAGAGACAGAGTCAGAGCATGAGCGGGTGAGGGGCAGAGAGAGAGGGAGACACCTAATCGGAAGCAGACTCCAGGCTGTGAGCTGTCAGCACAGAGCCTGACACGGGGCTCGAACTCACAAACTGTGAGAATCATGACCTGAGCTGCAGTCGGATGCCCAACAGACTGAGCCACCCAGACGCCCCAAGAATAACATCTTACAGTAAAATCAAGGAAAGGCCTAAGGCATCTGAGAGCTTTTTTTCAGTAGCATGAAGGAAAACGGTTGCCAACAAGAACTGTGGCAAGGTTATCTAAGGTGACAACTGTCTCTACCACTCAGCGGCTCAAGGCCCTTCTGAAGCTTCCTGGTTGTCCAGAACAGCTCCACTCTGCCTCACCATTAGCCTGTGCTGCACTCAACATTTAAAAGTTCATCTTCATTTCTCCTTCCTAGCAGGCAGCTTCAGTTGGAGAAAGTAATTTCACTTTTTTATCTACTCATCCATTCACTTAATCCATAGACCTGTGCTTGATTCTAGGAATGAGAAAAGAATAAAATATGGTTCCTGCAAGCACTTAAGGAACTGATAAACCAGTGATAGAGGAAGTTGCACAAACAAATCAATAAAGAGTTAATAATACTTTGACTTTTTTGAATTATTTGAATTTTTATGAATATACTAATATACTACACCCCACTTGAAATAGACATTTATTTATTTATTTATTTATTTATTTATTTAACGTTTTTTATTTATTTTTGAGACAGAGAGAGACAGAGCATGAACGGGGGAGGGGCAGAGAGAGAGGGAGACACAGAATTGGAAGCAGGCTCCAGGCTCTGAGCCATCAGCCCAGAGCCCGACGCGGGGCTCGAACTCACGGACGGCGAGATCGTGACCTGAGCCCAAGTCGGCCGCTTAACCGACTGAGCCACCCAGGCGCCCCGAATTAGACATTTAAAAAAAGAACTAGAGGATGTAAGAACTACACTGTAGTGTGTAAGTTACTTAGAGAGTTAACACTGGAGGTATTTGCATTCTCAAAGAAGCTTATTAAGGCAAATGAACCTCTTATTGTTTTATTTGCTTATAAAATTTACAGAAGTATGTATATTCCTTCTTCTAACAGGGGTTAGTAACTTGCGGGGGGTGGGTGCTGCTGATTCAGGTCCTACTCAGGTCCATGTTACCTGCTCTTGAGGTCATATTCTCAAACAGGAGCTACGGGATGAGACAGCAAAAAGTTTACTTCCCTTGCTTACCTACAGCCCTATAATTTGCTTCCAGAGGGCTTCCTTAGTTGCTTTCATCATCACTTTCAATATCAGAGATCACGGAAAGCCGATTAATCAAGGTCCCTGGAAATGATGCAGAAAAGTCTATAGCGTAAAAATAGTACATAGCATTTATTTAGGGTTTATTAGGAGCTGATTTCTTAAAATGTTTCCAGTTTGATCTTCACAACCTCTCTATGAAATAGGTATTGATAAATCTCAGGTGTATCCACAGGAAGCCTCTGTGTCAGGTTATGATATTTTCAGGTCTATTTCTTATGTCTTTAGGTTCGTCTTGGCACCAAACATAAGGCGGTTCAACATCAGGCCCTTGCCCTAAACAGCTCCCAGTGCCAAGAACTGGCAAATTATTACTTTGGTTTCAATGGATGGTCAAAAAGGATCATCAAGGTAAACTTTATAGATTTTCTCTGATTAATTAGAATCATTTCAACACTGAAATTCTGGACTTCAGAGAGGAGAAAACTGGGTTGTGGGGAGATGTGAGAGGCCTCTAACTGGAAGTACCTGAGCCTGCCACCAAGAATTCATAATAATCTCAGTAACTTGGGTGGTGGTGTCCATAATCTTCTCCAGTGTTTGTATGGTGTATAATAAAAACCAATTGTCTTTATCCATTTGTAAGTCTTACTTGATTTTGAAGCTATAGGATACCTCCATTGTGGGTTGGGATTGCTGGAGTTTAGTTTGCATTTTTTTTTTTTAAGAGAGAGAAGCAGATTGAAAGCGGGAGAGGGGCAGAAAGAGAGGGAGAGACAGAATCGGAAGCAGGCTCCAAGCTCTGAGCTGTCAGCACAGAGCTCGACGCGGGTCCCAAACCCATGAACAGTGAGATCACGACATGAGCCGAAGTCGGAAGTTTAACCAACTGAGCCACCCAGGCGCCCCTGGTTTTGTTTTTAATAACAAAACATCTTGAAGCTTACATTCACATCCAAGGAAGGACCTTCCATTTAAAATCCTAACAGCTTGGGGCGCCTGGGTGGCTCAGTCGGTTGAGCCTCTGACTTTGGCTCAGGTCATGATCTCACGGTCTGTGAGTTCGAGCCCCTCGTGGGGCTCTGTGCCGGCCGCTCAGAGCCTGGAGCCTGTTTCGGGTTCTGTGTCTCCCTCTCTCTGCCCCTCCCCTGCTCATGCTCGCTCTCTCTCTCTCTCTCTCTCTCTCTCTCTGTCAAAAATAAATAAACATAAAAAAAAATAATAAAATCCTAACAGCTTCAGGATCTTTCTGACCTTGAAGAAAGGGCAAATGAAGATACTGTGCCACCACTTCAGAAGCAGAGCCTGAAATTCTTCTGTGCTTTAGAGGTGGTGTTGCCATCCTATGAGTGCCGGAGTCCCGGAGCTGGCATGGCCGAGGAGCCTTTGGATAACCTGGAGGAAGGTCCGTTTACACTGGAGGTGGGGTGGGGGTGGAGGGGAGGCAGAATCCCTCTTTCTCTCTAAAAACTCATCTTTTCAGATACATCATCCAGCCCTCCCCCTTGCTAAGCTCCTAAAGCCCTAGGCAGAGTTTTTCTGGCCTACGGTACAGGCTTTTATCTCAGGCAATACCTGAAAGAACCTTTAACTTTAAAATTCTAAAGCTGACTTTCTGCCAAGAAGTTTAGGAGGAGGGAAGTAACGTTTTTCCCATTTGTGGTTAAGAATTCGCCTTGTGCTAAAATAGTCCTTCAAATACATATCTCTTGCAGCCTGCAGTGATCCCAGCAAAGTGATCATCTAAAGATTTAAATAAACTCTTGTGTGAATGTTGAGTCCTTTGCCTCCTATCAAAGGGCTGGAGTGTAAAGAGTCAAATACAGATGCCTAGAAAAGGTATTCCCATTGGTACTGTGTTTTCTCCCAGTGCCTACAGCACGTAGGCTTAGGGTTTTCCGGGAGGGGCAGGGCTGTTAGCAAGGCTAAGGGAGTAAGGCTCCCTTGGGTGATGCCCAGGAAGAGACCAGGGGGTCATGTGCACTACCACCGAACCTTTCTCCCCATGTGACTCCAGCCCTTGATGCACAGGAGAGTAGGGTCTGCAGTAGGGTCTGAAACTATAGTTTCCGCCTGTCCGTTTGAAATCTACGAGCGATGTGAGATCTGTGCCACTTTCTTGGCTTGAGTCTCCCTTTTGGTACTTCCAAAACTTCTGGAGTAGATCAGGGCGGTCAAAATGTGCCCTGCCAGGATATACCTACAGCAGAGTCATTCAGCCCTGTGTTGTGCCTGCCCTTACTTGCTAAGATAATGAACGACGAATCATGGATGTATTTTCACCTTTACACATATAACCCCCAAGTCAGTTATCGTTCAGATAGGCATGTTCAATCCATTTGTTTTGGTTGGATGCAGGGCCATTATCATTTCTTATGAAAAGGCGGACAATCCAGAAGCTTGCTATTCAGAAGGCTGTGTCAGATGCATTCCAGAAACTGTTGATTGTGATTTTAGGTAAGACTTACTTGATTGTCCTTGCAGTATATCAGTTTCAACGAGCCAATAAACTCATTTTGAAAAGTTAATTGGATGAAAACACTTCATATTCTTTTATTCACCAAATGCTTTCAAAGCAGTAGTCTCAAATTTGTTTTTTGTGGCATTTGTGAGAAAAATGACCACAAATATTTTTGTCCCCAGTATATAGATATACAGTGATTTACCTCTGTCCACACAGAAAGTGTTTGACCCAGTCTTCTTTCTTGATTGTTTGCTCATAACACAGAATACTATTGTGAGTATAAGCTTTGGGGGCACGTGTGTGGCTCAATCAGTTAAGCGTCCAATTGTTGATTTCAGCTCAGGTCGTGATCTCACGATTTGTGAGATTGAGCCCCATGTCGGGCTCTGTGCTGACAGCGTGGAGCTTGCTTGGGATTCTTTCCCTACCTCTCTCTCTGCCTCTCCCTGACTCTCACATGCCATGTGCTCTCTCTCTCTCAAAATTTAAAAAACAAAACAAAACAAAAAAAAAACTTTGAAGCTTTGGACGTCTGGTGTTGAATCTTAGCTCTGTCTCCTAGATTTCTTATGCAATTTTAGGTTTTATAGTCAGATTTGAAGTATTTAATCTCTCTAAGCTGCAATTTCTCTATCTGCCAAGTAAAGGTAATCATTCAACTTACCTCATGGGGGATGAATTGTAAGAGCAAATGAGATGATGGAAAAGTTTAAAACTATCCCTGAAACATGGTAAGCAGAGAAAGTATGTTAACTTGTTATCATCGTCTTCCTGTTGGAGAATTTATTAGATTATGTTTTTGGAATCAATTCAGCTTCAGTTTTTTTTTTGGCACTGACCTATTGGGTGAATATGATTCTTATATTAGGGTCAGCTATATTTTTGTGAACCTTGAAAGTGGTCAGGCTATTGAATAGCATCGATTGTGTTCTCTATTGTGTTCTACAATGCTGTGAATGTTACAGGCTGTGCTCCAAGGGAATTTTATAATTAGTAATGAGTCCCCAAACAATCGCCCCCACCCCCACCCCGCCCTCGCCGCTTCACAGTCTTGCAGGCTTAGAGACTAAGAAAGCCTAGCTAAGTTTCAGAGGCCTTATTTGCCCCTAAGAGTTGACCCTGGATTGGTCTCAGGCTTCCAGCCTGGACAGCTCTTGCAGTGAAAGTTGACTTCCCTGGTCATCAGGTAGAATCTCCATTAGCTGTCAATTCTGAGTAACAACCTTTAAGAACCAAACTAAACCTTTGGGTTGCTGACCTCTCCCTAACATGCTATGGTATCCCTTGTACACGATCAAAATGTTGTAGCTGTACTTTGCCTTAAGGGGAATTGTATTGTCTATAAGGGACATGGGCCAGTTTCTGCCAATAAACTGTCCAAGCGCATTCTCTCCCTCCCCCTCCCCCTCTCTCCAAAGCATTGTTCATTGTATCTGGTGGGATTTTGTTTCCGGGGAGTAGACACTGGCCTTGTTTCTAATAGGAAGTATCAGCTATAGTCCATGGTCTCGATTCCAGAACTCACACTGACCTCTACCTAATGCCTTACTGTCTAGTCATCTGATTTTGAACATTGTTGTTTCCATAGTTTTAACTTCCTGTGTCATTATTCCTTAGTTCCTATCTCTTAAGATGATAGCGTTTTTGAACCACACAGTTGTTAACTTCATGTGTATTTTTTCACACATAGTTATGATTAAAAACTGAAGTGTGAGATGAGAAAACTTCTAGGAAAATGCTTTTATTTTCTGCTTTTATAAATAAAAAGAATGTCTAGTTATTGGGTGCTATCATTGTATACAGCTAGTTTTAGAACAAGGAAAATTCTGAATTGATCTTGTTAACTTTATTGATTTTTTAAATGTTTATTTTTGAGAGAGTAAGCAGGGGAGAGGCAGAGAGAGGGGGACAGAGGATCTGAAGTGTGCTCTGGTGCTTACAGCAGAGACCCCGGTATGGGGCTTGAACTCATGAACCATGAGATCATGACCTAAGCTGAAGTCAGACGCTTAACTGACTGAGCCATCCAGGCGCCCTCTTTTTTTTTTTTTTTTCCAATCCTTATTCACTTTATTTCAGAAAGTGGTAAAATAGCTGTGGAATACAGACCCTGTGAAGAGATCACAGATGCCAGTACTGAAGACGAGCTAAAGGATTTAATTCAAGTATGTGGAGATTAAAGTTCAGGGGTGACATAGCCACTGTAGCCATAATGTAAAGCAACCAGCAGAATTTGGAAGACTTTAGTATTAGCTCTATCATCCTTTGGGAAATGTGAAACTCAGAAACTGCTTTTGACTGCAGGGGATTTCTGGGGCTTTTCCTGAAGTCCTGACCCTTGGCTCTGACCCCTTATTTGAAATTTGGAGAGCAAATTTCATCAGAGCACTCCCACAGTTGTGGACATAGGAGAGGACACAAGCCTTTTAGAGCTCCCCTCAAACAGAATCTCAAGGATTTGGGAATAGAGTCACTATGGCCTTAAATGTGATTATACTACAGCGTTTGAAACCATTATGCCATTCAAATAGGATGTGTCAACCAGATGTCGGCTTCTCATATATATCTTGCATGAATATCTTGCTGAAGAACTTTTCTGTAAATCACTCACATGGATGCCCTGAATTAGGGATTAAGTTGCCAAAATAATTTCTTTTTTTTTTTTTTAATATATGAAATTCATTGTCAAATTGGTTTCCATACAACACCCAGTGCTCATCCCAAAAAGTGTCCTCCTCAATACCCATCACCCCCCCCTCCCACCCCCCATCAACCCTCAGTTTGTTCTCAGTTTTTGACAGTCTCTTATGCTTTGACTCTCTCCCACTCTAACCTCTTTTTTTTTTTTTTCCTTCCCCTCCCCCATGGGTTTCTGTTAAGTTTCTCAGGATCCACATAAGAGTGAAACCATATGGTATCTGTCTTTCTCTGTATGGCTTATTTCACTTAGCATCACACTCTCCAGTTCCATCCACGTTGCTACAAAAGGCCATATTTCATTTTTTCTCATTGCCACGTAGTATTCCATTGTGTATATAAACCACAATTTCTGTATCCATTCATCAGTTGATGGACATTTAGGCTCTTTCCATAATTTGGCTATTGTTGAGAGTGCTGCTATAAACATTGGGGTACAAGTGGCCCTGTGCATCAGTACTCCTGTATCCCTTGGATACATTCCTAGCAGTGCTATTGCTGGGTCATAGGGTAGGTCTATTTTTAATTTTCTGAGGAACCTCCACACTGCTTTCCAGAGCGGCTGCCCCAATTTGCATTCCCACCAACAGTGCAAGAGGGTTCCCGTTTCTGCACATCCTCTCCAGCATCTATAGTCTCCTGATTTGTTCATTTTGGCCACTCTGACTGGTGTGAGGTGATATCTGAGTGTGGTTTTGATTTGTATTTCCCTGATAAGGAGCGACGTTGAACATCTTTTCATGTGCCTGTTGGCCATCCGGATGTCTTCTTTAGAGAAGTGTCTATTCATGTTTTCTACCCATTTCTTCACTGGGTTATTTGTTTTTCGGGTGTGGAGTTTGGTGAGCTCTTTATAGATTTTGGATACTAGCCCTTTGTCCGATATGTCATTTGCAAATATCTTTTCCCATTCCGTTGGTTGCCTTTTAGTTTTGTTGGTTGTTTCCTTTGCTGTGCAGAAGCTTTTTATCTTCATAAGGTCCCAGTAATTCACGTTTGCTTTTAATTCCCTTGCCTTTGGGGATGTGTCGAGTAAGAGATTGCTACGGCTGAGGTCAGAGAGGTCTTTTCCTGCTTTCTCCTCTAAGGTTTTGATGGTTTCCTGTCTCACATTCAGGTCCTTTACCCATTTTGAGTTTATTTTTGTGAATGGTGTGAGAAAGTGGTCTAGTTTCAACCTTCTGCATGTTGCTGTCCAGTTCTCCCAGCACCATTTGTTAAAGAGACTGTCTTTTTTCCATTGGATGTTCTTTCCTGCTTTGTGAAAGATGAGTTGGCCATACAAAGATTACAGCTTTGTAGTAGAGGCTACAGTCTGGGATTGTGATGCCTCCTGCTTTGGTCTTCTTCTTCAAAATTACTTTGGCTATTCAGGGCCTTTTGTGGTTCCATATGAATTTTAGGATTGCTTGTTCTAGTTTCGAGAAGAATGCTGGTGCAATTTGGATTGGGATTGCATTGAATGTGTAGATAGCTTTGGGTAGTATTGACATTTTGACAATATTTATTCTTCCAATCCATGAGCAGGGAATGTCTTTCCATTTCTTTAAATCTTCTTCAATTACCTTCATAAGTTTCCTATAGTTTTCAGCATACAGATCTTTTACATCTTTGGTTAGATTTATTCCTAGGTATTTTATGCTTCTTGGTGCAATTGTGAATGGGATCAGTTTCTTTATTTGTCTCTCTGTTGCTTCATTGTTAGTGTATAAGAATGCAACTGATTTCTGTACATTGATTTTGTATCCTGCAACTTTGCTGAATTCATGTATCGGTTCTAGCAGACTTTTGGTGGAGTCTATCGGATTTTCTTTTGGCTTCCAGTAGCATGATAAATAGTTCTCCATCCCCTCACTCTCAATCTAAAGGTGTCCTCAGGTCTAAAATGAGTCTCTTGTAGACAGCAAATAGATGGGTCTTGTTTTTTTATCCATTCTGATACCCTATGTCTTTTGGTTGGCGCATTTAATCCATTTACATTCAGTGTTATTATAGAAAGATACGGGTTGAGAGTCATTGTGATGTCTGTATGTTTTATGCTTGTAGCGATGTCTCTGGTACTTTGTCTCACAGGGTCCCCCTTAGGATCTCTTGTAGGGCTGGTTTAGTGGTGACAAATTCCTTCAGTTTTTGTTTGTTTGGGAAGGCCTTTATCTCTCCTTCTATTCTAAATGACAGACTTGCTGGATAAAGGATTCTCGGCTGCATATTTTTTCTGTTTAGCACATTGAAGATCTCGTCCCAATTCTTTCTGGCCTGCCAAGTTTCAAAAGAGAGATTAGTCACGAGTCTTATAGGTCTCCCTTTATATGTGAGGGCACGTTTATCCCTTGCTGCTTTCAGAATTTTCTCTTTATCCTTGTATTTTGCCAGTTTCACTATGATATGTCATGCAGAAGATCGATTCAAGTTATGTCTGACGGGAGTTCTCTGTGCCTCTTGGATTTCAATGCCTTTTTCCTTCCCCAGTTCAGGGAAGTTCTCAGCTATAATTTCTTCAAGTACCCCTTCAGCACCTTGCCCTCTCTCTTCCTCCTCTGGGATACCAATTATGCGTATTTCTTTTTGTGTATCACTTAGTTCTCTAATTTTCCCCTCATACTCCTGGATTTTTTTATCTCTCTTTCTCTCAGCTTCCTCTTTTTCCATAACTTTATCTTCTAGTTCACCTATTCTCTCCTCTGCCTCTTCAATCCAGGCTGGCGTCGTTTCCATTTTGTTTTGCATTTCGTTTAAAGCGCTTTTCAGCTCCTCGTGACTGTTCCTTAGTCCCTTGATCTCTGTAGCAAGACATTCTCTGCTCTCCTCTATACTGTTTTCAAGCCCAGCGATTAATTTTATGACTATTACTCTAAATTCAGTTTCTGTAACATTATTTAAATCCTTTTTGATCAGTTCATTAGCTGTTGTTATTTCCTGGAGATTCTTCTGAGGGGAATTCTTCCGCTTGGTCATTTTGGATAGTCCCTGGAGTGGTGAGGAGCTGCAGGGCACTTCCCCTGTGCTGTGGTGTATAAGTGGAGTTGGTGGGCGGGGCCGCAGTCCGACCTGATGTCTGCCCCCAGCCCACACTGGGGCCACAGTCAGACTGGTGTGTGCCTTCTCTTCCCCTCTCCTAGGGGCGGGATTCACTGTGGGGTGGTGTGGCCCATCTGGGCTACTTGCACACGGCCAGGCTTGTGATGCTGGGGATCTAGCGTATTAGCTGGGGTGGGTAGGCAAGGTGCACGGGGGCAGGAGGGGCAGGCTTAGCTCACTTTTCCTTAGGTGATCCACTTCAGGAGGGGCCCCTCTTCCGTGGGCCTCTCGTCTGCGCTTGGCTCCGGAGACTCCGTTCTGCTAATCCTCTGACGGTTTTCTGTTTATTTACGCAGATGTAGTTGGGATCTAAGTGATTAGGTCCCAAGTTTAAACGTCAAATCTTTCCAAAGAAATTGGAAACTGCCCAACAGCAGGAGAAGAGCTTAGACGAGGTTGAGAGTGTGGGGAAAAAGTTCCTGAGAGTGAACAAGGTCATGAAGGGCCCAAAGGGCATACGGAAAAGGCACATAAAAGAACTGAGACGTCAGAACATCCAGAGGAAACAGAACGGCCAGACGTCTGTGGAGAACATGGCCAAGGAAAGAAGGCTCAGGGAGCCATCGCCAGGGGAGCTTCACCTGGCGCACAGGCCCAGCAAATTAGTGGGAAGCTCCTTCAATACAGAGCCTTCTGAGCACAAGGCAGCGGTCCATTCTTTCATGAAGCAATACTTTTTGCGCAGGCCTTCTGCCACCCCCGCTCCAGGAAAGAAGAGTCCGGAGACCATCGCCAGGGGAGCTTCACGTGGCGCACAGGCCCAGCAAACTAGTGGGAAGCTCCTTCAATACAGAGCCTTCGTTCGTAGATGAGCAGAAGGCAGCGGTCTCTTCTTTCATGAAGCAATACTTTTTGGATAGGCCTTCTGCCACACCCGCTCCCAAGGAAAGAAGGCTCAGGAGACCATCCCCAGGGGAGCTTCACGTGGTGCATAGGCTCAACAAATTAGTGGGAAGCTCCTTCAATACAGAGCCTTCGTTCGTAGATGAGCACAAGGCAGCGGTCTCTTCTTTCATGAAGCAATACTTTTTGGACAGGCCTTCTGCCACCCCCGCTGCCAAGAAAAGAAGGCTCAGGAGACCATCGCCAAGGGAGCTTCACGTGGCGCATAGGCCAGCAAATTAGTGGGAAGCTCCTTCAATACAGAGCTTTTGTTCATAGATGAGCACAAGGCAGCGGTCTCTTCTTCTATGAAGCAATACTCTTTGGATAGGCCTTCTGCCACCCACGCTCCCAAGAAGAGAAGGCTCAGGAGACCATTCCCAGGGGAGCTTCACGTGGCACACAGGCCCAGTAAATTAGTGGGAAGCTCCTTCAATACTGGGCCTTCGTTCATAGATGAGCACAAGTCAGCGGTCCATTCTTTCATGAAGCGATACTTTTTGGATAGGCCTTCTGCCACACCCGCTCCCAAGGAAAGAAGGCTCAGGAGACCATCGCCAGGGGAGCTTCACGTGGCGCACAGGCCCAGCAAATTAGTGGGAAGCTCCTTGAATACAGAGCCTTCGATCATAGATGAGCAAAGGCAGCGGTCCATTCTTTCATGAAGCAATACTTTTTGGACAGGCCTTCTGCCACCCCCGCTCCCAAGGAAAGAAGGCTCAGGAGACCATCCCCAGGGGAGCTTCACGTGGCGCATAGGCCCCACAAATTAGTGGGAAGTTCCTTCAATACAGAGCCTTCGTTCGTAAATTAGCACAAGGCAGCGGTCTCTTCTTCATGAAGCAATACTCTTTTGACAGGCCTTCTGCCACCCCGCTGCCAAGAAAAGAAGGCTCAGGAGACCATTGCCAGGGGAGCTTCACGTGGCGCACAGGCCCAGCAAATTAGTGGGAAGCTCCTTCAATACAAAGCCTTCGTTCATAGATGAGCACAAGTTAGCGGTCCATTCTTTCATCAATAATACTTTTTGGATAGGCCTTCTGCCACATGCACTCCCAAGGAAAGAAGTCTCAGGAGACCATCGCCAGGGGAGCTTCACGTGGCGCACAGGCCCAGCAAATTAGTGGGAAGCTCCTTCAATACAGAGCTTTTGTTCACAGATGAGCACAAGGCAGCGGTCTCTTCTTCTATGAAGCAATACTCTTTGGATAGGCCTTCTGCCACCCGCGCTCCCAAGAAAAGAAGGCTCAGGAGACCATCCCCAGGAGAGCTTCACGTGGTGCATAGGCCCAACAAATTAGTGGGAAGCTCCTTCAATACAGAGCCTTCGTTCGTAGATGAGCACAAGGCAGTGGTCTCTTCTTCATGAAGCAATACTCTTTGGACAGGCCTTCTGCCACCCCCGTTCCCAAGGAAAGAAGGCTCCGGAGACCATCGCCAGAAAAGCTTCACGTGGCGCACAGAGCTAGCAAACTAGTGGGAAGCTCCTTCAATACAGAGTCTTCGATTGTAGATGAGCACAAGGCAGCGGTCTCTTCTTTCATGAAGCAATACTCTTTGGACAGGTTTCTGCCACCCGCGCTCCCAAGAAAAGAAGGCTCAGGAGACCATTCCCAGGGGAGCTTCACGTGGTGCACAGGCCCAGCAAATTAGTCGAAGCTCCTTCTATACAAAGCCTTCGTTCATAGATGAGCACAAGGCAGCGGTCCATTCTTTCATGAAGCAATACTTTTCGGATAGGCCTTCTGGCACATGCGCTCCCAATGAAAGAAGGCTCAGGAGACCATCCCCAGGAGAGCTTCACGTGGCGCATAGGCCCAGCAAATTAGTGGGAAGCTCCTTCGATACAGAGCCTTCGTTCATAGATGAGCACAAGGCAGCGGTCCATTCTTTCACGAAGCAATAGTCTTTTGACAGGCCTTCTGCCACCCCCGCTCCCAAGGAAAGAAGGCTCAGGAGACCATCGCCAGGGGAGCTTCACGTGGTGCACAGGCCCAGCAAATTAGTGGGAAGCTCCTTCAATACAGAGCCTTCGTAGATGAGCACAAGACAGCGGTCTCTTCTTTCATGAAGCAATACTTTTTGGACAGGCCTTCTGCCACCCCCGCTGCCAAGAAAAGAAGGCTCAGGAGACCATCGCCAGGGGAGTTTCATGTGGCGCATAAGCCAGCAAATTAGTGGTAAGCTCCTTCAATACAGAGCTTTGGTTCATAGATGAGCACAAGGCAGCGGTCTCTTCTTCTATGAAGCAATACTCTTTGAATAGGCCTTCTGCCACCCACGCTCCCAAGGAAAGAAGGCTCAGGAGACCATCCCCAGGGGAGCTTCACGTGGCGCACAGGCCCAGGAAATTAGTGGGAAGCTCCTTCATTACAGAGCCTTCATTCATAGATGAGCACAAGGCAGCAGTCTCTTCTTTCATGAACCAATACTCTTTGGACAGACCTTCCCCACACGCGCTCCCAAGAATGCTCAGCAGACCATCCCCAGGGGAGCTTCACGTGGCACACAGGCCCAACAAATTAGTGGGAAGCTCCTTCAATACAGAGCCTTCGTTCGTAGATGAGCACAAGGCAGTGGTCTCTTCTTTCATGAAGCAATACTCTTTTGACAGGCCTTTTGCCACCCCTGCTCCCAAGGAAAGAAGGTCCAGTGACCATCGCCAGAAGAGCTTCACGTGGCGCACAGGCCCAGCAAACTAGTGGGAAGCTCCTTCAATACAGAGCCTTCGATCGTAGATGAGCACAAGGCAGTGGTCTCTTCTTTCATGAAGCAATACTCTTTGGACAGGTTTCTGCCACCCGCGCTCCCAAGAAAAGAAGGCTCAGGAGACCATTCCCAGGGGAGCTTCACGTGGTGCACAGGCTCAGAAAATTAGTGGGAAGCTCCTTCAATACAAAGCCTTCTTTCATAGATGAGCACAAGGCAGCGGTCCATTCTTTCATGAAGCAATACTTTTTAAATAGGCCTTCTGCCACCCCCGCTCCCAAGGAAAGAAGGCTCAGGAGACCATCCCCAGGGGAGCTTCACGTGGCGCATAGGCCAGCAAATTAGTGGGAAGCTCCTTCAATACAGAGCTTTGGTTCATAGATGAGCACAAGGCAGCGGTCTCTTCTTCCATGAAGCAATACTCTTTGGATAGGCCTTCTGCCACCCGCGCTCCCAAGAAAAGAAGACTCAGGAGACCATCCCCAGGGGAGCTTCACGTGGCACACAGGCCCAGCAAATTAGTGGGAAGCTCCTTCAATTCAGAGCCTTCGTTCATAGAGGAGCACAAGGCAGCGGTCTCTTCTTTCATGAAGCAATACTTTTTTTTTTTTTAATTTTTTTTTCAATGTTTATTTATTTTTGGGACAGAGAGAGACAGAGCATGAACGGGGGAGGGGCAGAGAGAGAGGGAGACACAGAATCGGAAACAGGTTCCAGGCTCTGAGCCATCAGCCCTGAGCCTGACGCGGGGCTCGAACTCCCGGACCGCGAGATCGTGACCTGGCTGAAGTCGGACGCTCAACCGACTGCGCACCCACGCGCCCCGAAGCAATTTTTTGGATAGACCTTCTTCCACACGCGCTCCCAAGGAAAGAAGGGTCATGAGACAATCCCCAGGGGAGCTTCACGTGGTGCATAGGCCCAGCAAATTAGTGGGAAGCTCCTTCAATACAGAGCCTTCGTTCGTAGACGAGCACAAGGCAGTGGTCTCTTCTTTCATGAAGCAATACTCTTTGGGCAGGCCTTCTGCCACCCCCGCTCCAAAATCCCCACCTGACGTGAAAAAAAAAATAAAAAGACTTCATGTACAGCGTTTTTGTTTCAGAAGATGCAAATGCTAGAGTTAGAAATAGGAAGGCTTTCGGACCAGCCCCACACCCCAGAAAAACACACCGCTTTCATAAAAGTCGCTCCCGTGTGGTCCACAGAACACCCAAGGCCAAACTGAATCGAAAGTCCAGAAAGGAAAGTTCACTGAGTAATAGACAGCTGCTTGCAAAGAGGCCTCCATCCTCTGCAGTCAGGAGCCTCGTAAATTCCCCTTCACGAGAGGATTTTTCATCTCCGGGAGAACTGAGTCCTCAGAAAAATCCTTTTCCAGAATTATTTGCTCCTTCAGGAACTTACAGAGAAAACACTACTGCAGAGAACACTACTGCCCAAAATGTTTCTGACGAAAATATTTCTACAGGAAACACTACTGTGCCAGAACAAACCCTCCCTGAATTCACAAACCCTAAGAATCTTTCCACTGCTAATTCTACTGTTACTGCAGACAACTCTACGCCGACCGTTAAACAAACCAATGATACACAATGGGAATACCACAATGCGGGCACTGGCTTGCCCCCAAAAGCCACAGGCTTCACTGTGTCAAAGCTCTCGTCCTCAGGTGATCTGTTTGAAATTCAGTTAAACCAGCAGCTACAGTCCCTCATCCCCAACAATGACGCGAGAAGCCTCATTTCTCATGTTATCCGGACTTTGAAAATGGACTGCTCTGAGACCCACGTGCAGCTGGCCTGTGCCAAGCTCATCTCCAGAACAGGCCTCCTGATGAAGCTTCTCAGCGAGCAGCGAGAAGTAAAGGTGTCCAAGGCAGAGTGGGATACGGACCAATGGGAAAATGCGAATTATATCAATGAGAGCACAGAAGTCCAGAGTGAACAGAGAGGGCAGGAGTCAAGGGAGGTGAGGATAAATCCCAAGATGTGGGGTCTCGACATTTAGGTGGTTTAGGACATGGACCCAAGCACAAGGACCAGGGGCTCCTGGTCCGGGTCTTGGCCACATAATTTTGGCTAAGGCAGTGATCTGCCACTTTGCTCATTTAGGAAACAGTGCCGCTGTTCCCAGAGTAGACAAAAAGAGGACCTAACATACAAGATACATAAATTCTTCAAGAAAATGCTAATGATTAACATTACATATCACATTAGATTTGGTATATTCCTTAAGAGCCTATAAGCGATTCATCGGAAAGAATGGGGTTTTAGAATCGTTAAAGAATAGTTAACTTTCATCCTATCTCTGTTTCCTAAAAAAAATGTTCTTTCCTTTTTTTTTAGCTCACAAAAGAAGTTCTAGGCTATGGCTATACCAACAAACTCATCTTGGCAATATCTGTGACTGGTAGTAGTTTGTGACGGTTTTGATCCTAGTTTTCTGTCTCATTGAGGTAAGGAGAACAATTAATTCCGATTCCCAGACTATATTCCTTCTTTATAATAGATTCAGAACCCACAAACTGAAAATCAAAGCCACTTTCCCACCTATCACGACTTGATATCCCTCTTCAGTCTGGAGGACTGAGATATGCTTTGTCCTTTTATTGCAAAGTATATTCCAGGGATTTTAAAAGGAACCCCACTGCCGGGAGACATCTGTGGATTGTAACCAAGATAACAAGCCATTAGCTTGTTCTGAGACATTAGGTCTAAGAAGGCCACAGTTGACACGATAGTAAAATTTCTTCAACTCAAAAAAATTATGTCGATTCGATGCACTCACCAGTCATCCTCCTACTACCACTGATTTCTTTCCTCGTTGGCTAAAATGATGAGAGAGAAATAGTCTTCACCTCCACGGAGCCATCAGTCATCTTGGAAGAAAGGGCATGGCTTAGAGATAAAAGCGTCATCTTGTTGATTAATTAGATGTACCTACAGCTCTCTCCTCCACTTTGCAAGGCATTGTGTAAACAGGTTCAGTTAAAACCCTGCAGCTAAAATCCTGCATCAGGCTACTCAAAGCTTGTCATAATTACAGTTGCCTATTCCTGGAGCTTGCCTGTTTACCTTTTATTCAATTATGTATGAATTGAATACATATTCAATATATTTATTCAAATATACATCCTACTCTTGTCCTTGACTTTAAAACAGTGCTGCCGTTTAGGTTTCTGGTAGACACTTTTCTTTTCCTCCTCCCAAGAATTTTTATTAGGAATTATCTGATGACTGTGATCGGAGACAGTCAGTAAAATGTATTACGAGCTGCACACAAGTTAGGTGTTATTCAAGAGTCAAAGGACTGTTAAACAAATTCCTGTCCTAGGAAAAGTTATCATCACACTGGGTAGATAAGACCTAAAATGCAAAGGAATGAATAAAGATGTGGAGGGAGTGATTATTGTGATGGGTAACTGTGATCATGTTTTCCTCCAAAACAGATTTGTTATCATAGAGCAGCAGTCAAGGAAGGTAAAGAAGGAAGCTCAAGGTAAATATTAGTCTGGCAATCGTTAAAGTAGAATTTTAGAACTAGATTTTCAAACTCATCTATTTCAATCCCCTTGTTTTACAGCCAGGAAATCACCAAAGGCAGAAAGGATACATATTTGGCCTAATGCTTTGCCTGGATCCAGCAAAGTTAGCTGCCCAGCCAAACCCGAGTTAGAACGGGACTGGCACAGAGCACCTGCTCACTAGACCTTTAAAGAAAGATCTTGGGGGGACGGGGGTGGAAATGTTCAGACCCGTTCCTGCTGGCGGTGGGCATCGGGCCTGGCCACAGACCTTCTCAGAGGCTCTGGACAAGGGATAGGGAGGGCCAAAAGTCGTGGGGTGAAGGGGCTAGTCTTCAAGCATGATGGAAGGTGGAATACATGAGTCCCTCCTATAAAGTGGGGGGGGGGACTTCCTTCTTCCTCCTTCTGGTTTTCGAGGCCCCGCTCTCCACTCCCTTTATCCAGACCCAATAGAATTTGAACTGGGAGAGGCCTTAGATAATCATTTATCTCTTCCTTTTATAATAATGAGATGGAGAAGGAGAAAAGGAAGATGTCTTGCTGGACGGTTGTATCACTAGTACCACTAGAACCAGAAAGAAGATGGTTCCTTTCCAGTTGGGCACGGCTCTGACTACACTGGTCTTGGGCTGTGAACTGCATTTTATGTCACAACTCCGTGCACACGTACCGTATAGACATAAGTACCTTCTAAAACAAACTTACCATACACTCTGATTCTTTCTGTTCTGTTTTTTTTTAAGTTTATTATTTATTTGGGGGGGGGGTGGAGCAGAGAGAGAGAGAGAGAGAGAGAGAATCCCAAGCAGGTTCTACACTATCAGCACAGAGCCAGACACAGGGCTCAATGTCACAATCTGTGAGATCATCACTTGAGGCAAAATCAAGACTTGGGCTGCTCCCCTGACTGAGCCACCCAGGTACCCCCTATTCCGTTTGTATTCAAAAAGAGTATTTTGTGTTTTAGCGCTAGCCGTGCGTGTGTTTTAAGGTGATTTCACGACTCACTCCCTCATCTGCCTGCAGTGTGAAAGTCAGTGAGCTAGATAACTGCTGGTTGGACTCAGGCATTCACTCGGTGCGATTCATCTCGTAAGCTAAAGCAGCTAGGAAAATAGAAACACCTCCCCACCCGCCAGCAAATGATGCCTGGGAGGCTAAGCCTGGCGGGGACTGATGTAAAATGCTTCTGGAGAGAGTTAGGTGCTTCTGCCGTGTGGTCACCCAGTTTGTTGACTGCACAAGGGCACTTGGCCAAGGGCCAGAAGGTGAGCAGGGTGAAAATCCTGCCTATACTTCATGTCAAGTTACATACAAAGGTCTCCCAGGGACACTGTGGGGCCATTATGGACAGACACAGGAAAATTCTGAAAGCCCAGCATGTATGGAATTATTTCTGAGATCCCAGGTCTGTGTTGATTTTGCTTCTAATAAGACTGGAGAAATACATTGTGAGAGGCATGGAAAATGGTACGAATCACTAATTGTCTGTGTCTGTGTTTCCTTCAAGGGGCTTCTTTGGATCTCTGCAGCATAAGAGACGCTCAAAGGAAAGTGACAATCAGGTAAATCTGAGGAGGATAAAGTACCGTGGCTGGAGAAGGCAGGGGAAACAGGCCTAACATTGTCCTTTCTGTTTTCTAGGAGGGCTTTTTCTGGAGAAGGCGGCCACTTTGGCTTAGGGACATGTACAGACCTCTCAATGCCACACGCAAGAAAAACATGGCAAAGAAGCTACACGACAAGGATTCTTCAGAGGAAGATGAGATTTTCCAGATGGAACTAGGGTACGTGATTGGGGAAGATTTTCTCTAAAATGGGGAAATTATGAAGAGTTGAATTGTTCCTTTCGAGAGTCAAAGCCTTGGCATTCTTCTCCTTTTCCCAGGGAGGCTGGCAAAGCCACAGCAGAGAAGGCCACAGATTCCACTACTGAAGAGCTGGGGGACGAGAGTGAGACACTATGTGAGGTTGTCACAGAGTGAACGCCGTCCTGCCTCAGGCCACCTACAAAGTTTACTTTCCGATACTGGCTTCTCAGCATTGCTTGTAAAATACTTGTTTTTCTCCTATTGAAATGTCTAAATCCATACCCAATTCTAGCCACGTGGTAAGGAACTAAAACGTAAACAGTTCGATATTTATCTGCAGACAACAGGGGCCACAGGCGAGAGAAGCAGGGCTGAAGCCAGGGTCCCTCGTGGTAGCCAGTATTTCCACAAGACACAGTCTGGGCCAAGTAGGGTGACTGGGCGTCTCTCCCTCATTTCCCTGATACAGTCAGTCTCTGGAAACTGGAGAACGTATCTTCAAGGGGCTTAGACTATTAAGTGAATTAACAGCTTATTCTGGTGCTCTCTCCCCTGGCTCACCAAATACCAGTTATCCACAACGCGCTTGACCCCCTGCCCATAGAGGATCGTCTCTTTCTGGCCCCTCCGTAAGGTCTCTGGGGTTGCCAGTATATTTGGATCGCTGAGCCTACCTCCACTGTCCGGCTGAGGCCTGTCTTTCTTCCCAAGAGCTCGAACTCAGACACAAAATGTGTAGTTGCAAGTAGGGTGTTCCTCAACCTTACAAGCTAGTAGATAATTCCCATTGGGTTTTTTTGTTTGTTTTCTTTAAAAAAAAAAAAAAGTCCCCACCCTCAGAGAGCTGGCAGGGAGATGCTGGAGGGTTAGAGTAAAGAATGTGTGAGAGCAGTAATTACCCAGGACTGCCCTGCTCAGGCCGTTATTTCAGAAAACTTATTGGCGGGGGCACTTACTGGTCACCTGTACCACACTAGCCTCTGCTGACCCCACTGAGGGTCGGATGCGTGCGGCTGGGCTCTCTCCAGTTCAGCCCAGCACCACACCTACCACTGTTTTCCTACCCAGCTCGGATCAGGGCTGCACGATTCCAAGAGATAATGCAGCACAACGTGCAGAAGACGCAAACATCCCTCCACTTCTGCAGAGGAGGGCGTTAACCAGTCACATTTGGGATGTTGGGAGGAGTCGGGGTGCCTGGGTGGCTCTGTCCGTTGAGCATCCGACTTTGGCTCAGGTCATGACCTCATGGTGTGGGAGTTTGAGCCCTGCATTGGGCTCTCTGCTGTCAGCACAGAGCCCACTTCAGATCCTCTGTCTCCCTTTCTCTCTGTCCCTCCCCCCAGCTCACACACTGTCTCTCAAAAATAGATAAACGTTAAAAATAATGAAGTCATCTATACTTTCTGAGTAAATGAATGACAGATTTTAGAAAAAGGACGTCAGAGTCAAAATACAGTAGTGAATCAAAGAAATCCTGAATGAACAAGGTTTGATAATCGCTTTTCTTAATGTCTGTTTATTTTGAAAGAGAGCAAGGGGGGAGGGGCAGAGAGAGAGGGAGAGAAAGAGCCCCAAGCGGGCTCCATGCTCAGTGTGGAACCCGATGCGAGGGACTCGATCTTACGACCGTGAGATCACAGCCTGAGCCGAAATCAAGAGTCGGATGCTTAACCGACTGAGCCACCCAGGCGCCCCTGACAATCTCTTTAGATGCCCCCAAATAAATGCTGGTGGCTTAGCGGTAGGTGATGGAATATGGCACCAACCGCTGGCCACCAACAGAGTCCCCCGAGGGGACAGTAGGACTGGGGCACAGCCCAGCAAGTTTGGCAGGGTTGGTAGGAACGGTTCCAAGCGGAGTGATTGGCCCATCAGTGCCTCTTGGGCTTTATTAGCTTGCTGCTGCTGGGCAAGGACACCTGTTCTCCTGGTGCCTGCTCCCGTTCCCCCAGCGTTTTAGTGAGAATGGCCACCAAGTGTCTGTCTCTGTGTGGTGACTTCAGTGAGCCAACAAATAACTGTGTTGAAAGCACCAGACTAGAGAGTAACAGTAATGGGAAGCAGCAGCAGCAGCTAGGTCACTATTTGCCTACTTGGTGTCAAGGCCTGGGTTGGGCGTGTTGCAGTCTTAATTTCGCCCAACAGTCCGTGAAAACATACTTTATTATCCCCATCTGGCAGATAAGGGGACAGGGCTTAAAGGATGTAGGTAACCTGTTCAGGTGCCCAAAGCCGCAAATCCAAAACTGCCAGGTAGGAGTTTAATCCAGGCCTGTTAACTCCAAAGCCTGCTGACGGTTATACTGCCCTGCTGCAGGGTGCAGGGGTACAGAGACGTCTAAGCCATGGTTACCATCAAAGAATCAATAATTACAACTATGAGGATGGTGGCAGCTACTGTTTGTTGAGCACCTGCTTTGAGCCAGGCGCACTACCAGGCCCTGTAGTCCGTCTTAGGTCACAAGGGCAGAAACTCCTCATGCCAGCTCAAACTCCTTAATGAGCTGGGTGGAGCGGGGGCTGGTGGTGACTTTTTGAATAAGAGAGGTGGACACAGAGACAGAGCTGACGAGAAACCAAGAAGACCCATCTGTGCATCGTTGGGCTTCCCGAAGTGTGGGCCGGGATTCTAGGCAACTCCATTCTCCTATTTTGGAATATTTCCAGTAGCGCAAATGTGGTTCATAAGTGAAGCTTAGAAAATGTTGTTTCTATAACACTACCTCAAATTTGCACAATACTTTTCAGTCTCAAATGCTACCCTGCCATATTTCTTTTAATTTCTTTAATATTTATTTTTGAGAGAAAGAGAGAGAGAGCATGCGGGCAGAGAGAGAGGGAGACACAGATGTGAAGCAGGCTCCAGGCTCTGAGCTGTCAGCACAGAGCCCGATGCGGGGCTCGAACCCATGAACCACGAGATTGTGACCCTCTCTGCCACTCCTCCACTCGCACTCTATGTCTCTGTCTCTTGCTCTCTCCAAAATAAACATTTAAAAAAAAATTTTTAAAACAATAATAAGCATTTATTCCTCAAAAAACGTCTTTTTTAATGTTTATTTTGAAGAGAGAACAAGAGAGAGAGTACAAGCAGGGGAGGGGCAGAGAGGGAGACATAGGATCTGAAGCAGGCTCCAGGCTCTGAGCTGTCAGCACAGAGCCCAATGCGGGGCCCGAAGCCATGAATGGTGAGACCATGACCTGAGCCAAAGTCAGACGCTCGACCAACTGAGCCACCCAGGTGCCCCATTCCTCAAAAGTTTTGAGTCAAAATTTCGGGAATAGCTTGGGCACTTCTGCCCCTGGGTCTTTGGTGAGATTCTCAAGATACCACAGGGCTGCAGTCATCTGAAGGCTTGACTGAGTCGGAAGGGTCCACTTCCAAGGTGGTTCACTCACTTAACATGGCTGTCAAGGGGGTTGGAGGGAGGCCTCAGATCCTTGCCATATGAGCCTGCCCACATGCTGTTTGACTGAATGTCCTCACAGCATGATGGCTGGGTGCCTCCAGAGTGAGTGATCTGAGAAAGAGAGACAGAAATGACAGAAGGTATCCTTCCTGTGACCTCACCTCAGACGGCACAGAGCAGCATTTAGCAGTGACTTAGTCACTAAATCCAGTTCACATTCAAGGGGTGGGAATTGAGACCCCACCTTTTATTTATTTTTTTTTCAACGTTTATTCATTTTTGGGACAGAGAGAGACAGAGCATGAACGGGGGAGGGGCAGAGAGAGAGGGAGACACAGAATCGGAAACAGGCTCCAGGCTCTGAGCCATCAGCCCAGAGCCTGACGCGGGGCTCGAACTCACGGGCCGCGAGATCGTGACCTGGCTGAAGTCGGCCGCTTAACCAACTGCGCCACCCAGGCGCCCCAAGACCCCACCTTTTAAAGAGAGAAGAGTCGGGGTGCCTGGGTGGCTCAGTTGGTTAAGCATCTGGCTTCAACTCAGGTCACGATCTCGCGGTCCATGAGTTCGAGCCCTGCGTCAGGCTCTGGGCTGATGGCTCAGAGCCTGGAGCCTGCTTGGGATTCTGTGTCTCCCTCTCTCTCTGCCCCTCCCCCATTCATGCTCTGTCTCTGTCTCAAAAATAAATAAACGTTAAAAAAAAAAAATAAAGAGAGAAGAGTCAAAGAATTTGTGAACATATTTTATTTTTTATTTTTTTCCAGCACTCATTCAGTAGATCTTTATTTTTTTTCAATATATGAAATTTTTTGTCAAATTGGTTTCCATACAACACCTAGTGCTCATCCCAAAAGGTGCCCTCCTCGATACCCATCACCCACCCTCCCCTCCCTCCCACCCCCCATCAACCCTCAGTTTTGTGAATATATTTTAAAACTACCATAGCCAGGAAAACAAACCATTCTAGATATTTCAAACACACACACACGCAAAGGTCATACAAGCAATTGGTGCTCACCACTGGTGGGGCTCGCGGTGGTGAAGGTCAGGGCCGGGGGGGAATCGCACCACTAGCTCTCAGGTTACTTTACCACAGTTGCTTTCCATAGATTCAAAGTTGCTGCTGCCACTCAGTCAGGAAACTTCGGGAAGCCACTGCTGGGGTCACTACAGCCCCATGGCCCCAGGCCTGACTGGTGGGGAGTATGGACTCCAACATTCAGCCTGCATGTCTGCTGCTGCAGAGGAGAAAAGCATGGCTTCCGCCTCCTTCCCGCCTTCCAAATTTCACACAGGTACGCTTTATTGGCAGAATTCTGCTGTCGAGGGAATCCGTGAACTATGGTTCGTGGGTGTCCAGGACCTGCAAAGAAGGGGCTAGAAATGGGTGTCAAGAGCCGACCAACATTATCCAGCAAACCCCTCCTGATGGGTGGGTGTTCAAAGGCTTTGTAAAAGGGGGGTGGTGTCCACATGGAGTAACCTGGTGGTCGTGTTTCTAAGTCAGAAACCCTGAAAGGTGTCATTCTAGCTGGCCAGCAGGTGAGGCGCTGGATGCTGACGACATACACTCATCCCCAGAGGTGACTGGAGAAGCGCCTGGAGTTGATTCTTCGTTTCATCTCTGGAACGTTCTCACTGGAATTAAAGCTGGGTGGACTATTGGCAATGCAGTATCTGAGAAAACATAGCCCCCATTCAAAAGGGCTGCCAGAGAAAAGATCTCCACAGGGAAACATGATTTCTCAAAATCTAGCCTTTGGACCTCTATACGCAAACATCCCTGGGATGCTTACTTAAAAAGCCGATCCTGAAAATAATTTAATTTCAAAGGCTGTTGGGGCACCTGGCTGGTTCAGTCAGTTGAGCGACCGACGTCGGCTCAGGTCATGATCTCACGGTTCTTGGGTTTGAGCCCCACGTCGGGCTCTGTGCTGACAGCTCGGAGCCTGGAGCCCGCTTTGGAGTCTGTGTCTTCCTCGCTCTCTGCCCCTCCCCCACCCCCCTGCTTGCACCCTGCCTCTCTCTCAAAAATAAATATTAAAAAAAAAAATTAAAAGGCTGACCCTGCACACCTCCCCCGATGAAAATAAACAAAAGCAGACACTACTTAAAGTAATCCAGACAGAGTTCAGTCAGTAACATAGTATTGCAGTGCCGTAGGGGAAAGGGTTCATCGTGAGCAGGCACCCAACTGGGATTATTACAGAGGTGATGGGAGATTTCACAGGGAGAATGAGGGACTAGGGAAGGGAATGAGTGGGGGCTCTATAATCAGAAGTGAAAGATGACAAAAAGCAGGAAGGGACGCTGGCCCATAGGAGACCCATCTGGCTTTGCTGACACTTCTCAAAGTTAAGCTCCTGCCCTCTCACAGAAGCTGGGAGACAGGGGCCCGATCTTCAGGCGTTGGCTGGACTAAGCAGCCAATCCTTTAGACAGCCGGGAGTTTTGCAGGCAGGCACTTTAAGGGAGGCTAGGGTCCTACTAGGGATGCGGCCACGAGCTGCCAGCAACCATGCCCGTGTGTGTTCAAGTCTTCACAGGCCAGGCAAGGTTGAATCAAGAAGAGGGCTCGGAGGAGCCTGGCGAGCATTTGGAGAAAGAATCTGTCACCCTCCGAACCCACATGCCCACCCCTCCTGAGCCCATCCCCCAAACAGAGGGACCACTTTGACAGGCCTTTTTATGCTCACCAAACTACTGAAGTAGGACAAGGCGGACGGGGAGGTGGGGGAAGCAGAGGTTCTCCGGCTTCTTCAGGGCTGGAGGTCAGCAGGGATCTGCGGGCGGGAGACGAAGGCAGAGCAGATTGAGGATGACCAGGAGGCTCAACTGGATTCTTAACCTGGGAGTCCCGACTGGTCATGCTGGCCGGCTCCTGCCCCCACGGAGGTCAGGGCCTCTCAGTCCTGAGGAGCACCAGGCACGACCAGCTCTGGCTCCTGTGGTCCTGGTGGGGGTATGTTGTTGAGACCTGGGGGATGGTGTGGAGCACCAGCTGGGGGGCGGGAGCACACTCATTCAAGAAGAAGAAAAGTCCCGAGGCCCGAAGCAGAGGCAGGAATGGTGCTTAGGCTGCATGTGTTCCAGGGCAGCGGCAGAGGGCGGTCTGGCGCCACACTGTGGACGAAATGAAGATTTCAACAGTACAAAGGCCTCATCTGGACGAGGGCTACACCCCAGGGTGGTAGAGCAGGAAAACAGAAGGAGCCTGGCTCCCTGACATAAGAGCCCCGAACCAGCCCCAGATCCAGTACTTAACCGGATTATCATATGAGAGATCAAGAAGCTGCTTCTTAAAAATATTTCTTTTCAATGTTGACTTATTTTTTTTTGAGAGACAGAGACAGAGCATGAGCAGGGGAGGGGCAGAGAGAGAGGGAGACACAGAATGTGAAGCAGGCTCCAGGCTCTGAGCCGTCCGCACACAGCCCGACACAGGGCTCGAACCCATGAACGGCAAGATCATGACCTGAGCCGAAGTCAGACACCTGACCGACTGAGCCACCCGGGTGCCCCCGAGAAGCTGTTTTTTAATTTAACCCACTGTTGGGGCGCCTGGATGGCTCAGTCGGTTAGGGGTCCGACTTCAGCTCAGGTCAGGATCTCACCGTTCGTGGGTTCAAGCCCCACATCGGGCTCTGTGCTGACGGCTCAGAGCCTGGAGCCCGCTTCGGACTCTGTGTCTCCCTCTCTCTCTGCCCTTCCCCCACTCAATCTCTGTCTCTGTCTCAAAAAGAAATAAACATTTAAAACCAAAAAGAATTAAAGGGCGCCTGGGTGGCTCAGTCGGTTAAGCATCCAACTTCAGCTCAGGTCATGATCTCGCGGTTCGTGAGTTTGAGTCCCACGTCGGGTTCTGTGCTGTCAGCCTGTCAGCGCAGAGCCCGCTTTGGATCCTCTGCCCCACTCTCTCTGCCCCTCCCCCGCCTGCATTCCCCCCCCCTCCCCGAAAAAAAGGATTAAAAAAAAAGAATTAAAAATATTCACTTAACCCACTGTTGTGTCGGGTCTCTACTGCAGCAGCTGAACCTGTACGTAACCTGATAACGGAGGGAGTCCATGTATCGGTTCTCTTTTGCCACAACAGTGCTAATAAACCATCCTCAAAACTCAGGAGGCTGGGAAACCGATTCTGACAGGTTGGCCGTCACCGCTGTACTCTAATGCCCTGCTGGCTGGATCGGCGCGGCTTCTCGCTGCTGGTCTTGTCTCCCTGTGTTGCTGCCGGGACCCAGGCTGAAGAGGCAGCGGCTACCCAAGAGAAGCGTAAGAGAGCAAGCACTCTCGCTCTCTTCGAGCCTAAGCACGGAGCCTCTTCGAGCCTCTTCGAGCCTAAGCACGGAACCGGCCCCAAGCCCCAAGCCAGGGGATGGGAAAGTACACTGTGGCCACGAGGAGACACAGCAGGAGCGGGGATGCGGGGAGGGCCCATAATTCTCTCTCCTAGAATGTGACAGAGTCCTGGGTTAGAGGCTACGACACGGTGGCCCTGCTCTTCTAGGCGTCACCTACGAATGGCGCGGAGTGAAAGATAGCGTCCGTCCATGTGAAGACTCAACCGCAGGTCTCTATTAGGTCAGGAGCCCTGACAAGACAAGAATCACATCTCCTTCCTCTTCCCAACGCCTAGTGCCAGACCCTGCCCTCAGGGCTGACTCAGGGATATTACTGGGTGACTCTGAGACCATTTCTTCACTCTCTGCATAGGATTCCTTATGTAATACAGACTGACCTCCTACAGGTCAGCACACAGTGCTATGTGTTTGTCCCCAAAGCTGCAAAGGGACCGTGCCATTGGGAACTGAGATGTGTACCTAGGTCTGTCTACACCGCATCCTGGATCCACTGCCTCCCAGAGGGACCTCCAGAAGAAAGGACTTCTACAAGTTAAATATCGCAGACTTCACACTCCAAAGGAGAACCGCTTGAAGAGAGCCATGGTTGACGCTAAGGAATGCCACCATCACCACAGAATTCCAGGCACCGGGCATGTGGGTAGAAAGTATATTTTAGGGCAGTGACTCCTGGTAAGTCGTTTCCTCCAGACCCTAAAACGGACTATTCAATGTCAAGCTGTCTCAGGCTCAGGCTGATAACAGGGCAGCCATAGGGGACCTAGTGGGAGCTGCGTTGTCACGGTCCAAGTCTGTACACACCGCTTGTATAACCTGCCCAAGTTCGCAAAGACAATATATCAGTCGCCGCTCTTTATGCTCCAAGTGAAAGAAATCCAACTAAAATATGCTTAAACCAAAAATGTCATACAGTGTATCGGCTCACATAACCGGGAAGCCTAAGATCTTAAAGCTGGCCGCACCTAGCGCTCAAACGTCATTCTCTCCCCAACTGTCCCTCAGTTGTGCTTTCCTCCATGATGGCTTCAGGCTTCAGGATGCATGCCCCAAGACTGCAAAGATAGTCGTTAGTAACTCCAACTCTCCACTGAGGTTGAGCAAGCCTCATAAAGGAAAGCCAGTCTTCAAAAAGCCTCTGATTGGTCTGCTTGGACCCTGTATCTGGTAGGAGGAGACCCTGATTGGCCAGCCATGGCCACGTGCACCTGCAAGGTGGGCCTTAAACCGGTACTTCAGTCTCTGCTAGGGCACAGGAACTGAATAGAAAGTCAAGAGAGGGGTTGTCTCACGGCAAGTTGAGGGGGTGAGGTGACAAATGGAAGACCAGACATTGAGGCTAGACTGAACTAACCCTAAGCCTAAACTTTGAACAGGCTTTCACACGTTCATAGATGCTATTGTGAGTAAAACACAAATTCACTTAAGAGCAGGAGTGCCCTCATGGTAACTTTTGGTCTTTCTGTATTTTTTGTCCCAACTAATAGATATCGAAAGGATACCTACGATCACGAGCAGGTCCAAAGACCATTTATTTTTTAATATTAGAAAGGGATTCTTAACTGCAGATTAAGAGAGAGAGTAAAGAAAGCAAGAAGAGAAGGGAGCCAGGAAAAGCCCAGCCCAGGAAGCAGCGAAGGAAGGTTCCAGGACAGCAGCGTATGACAGGTCAAGGAGGTAGCCGAGGGAAATGGCACTAACTGTCATGCCAGAGCACTGGAGCGGAGTGGAGGAGTGATCGTGGCGGGCAGCACAGAAAGAGAAGGAGAAGAAATTAAACCCCGGGGGGTCAGGGGACAGAAACGAGTGCCATCGGACTGCATGAGTAAGCTCTGCGGTGAACAATACTTACCTGGTCACAATTCTGCAACCACTATCAATCGTGGGGCAAGAGTGACAAGAATAACCCCAAGAATGGAATGGGTGGGGGGTGTTAAAGACCTAACTCCTTGCCTGTGTTGCCAGGAAGTCCACAGACAGTGTCTAAAATGGAGGAATCAGAGCACCTGGGTGGCTCAGTCGGTTGAGCGTCTGACGTCAGCTCAGGTCACGATTGCACGGTTCGTGGGTTCGAGCCCCGCATCGGGCTTTGTGTTGACAGTGCAGAGCCTGCTTGGGATTCTCTCTCTCCTCCTCTCTCTTTCAAAAAAAAAAAAAATTAAAAAAAATCTTTTAAATGGAAGAATTAAGAGCTAGAAACACAAGATAGGTGGAGATAAGCACCCGACGATCCAGCGAGAGGTAAGGAGGACCGAGGACTGGTGAGCTGGCCCAGGAGGGTGGGGATGGTCGGGGCAGGAGGCTGCTGCGGGTCATTCTGTTTCCTCACCATTTCATTTCGTACTATTTGAACTGTACACTATGTGTGATAACATCTGGGAGGCTTAAAGAGTCCATTCTTTTGTCAACTGCACCTCAAAGCTGTATTGGTGTCCAACTTTACTGAGATAGAATTGACAAATCATTTTTACGAACCCTTTAAATCCGTTTTTTCAAAGAGAGTGGGAAGCACCAGCTTCCTGCAACAGAAGCCATGAGAACATTACCTATTCCGATTTCAAAAGAAATGGTGGCATTAGTCCTACTTAGATGATTTCGGTCAGAGACCAAGTAAGGATACATCTGGGGTTCAAACAAGAGAGGCTCTCACTCCAGTGCTCAAAGACCAGTTAGAAAACGGAGATCTGACTGGACTGGGTAGGTACAAATTAGCCAAAACTGTAATAATAATAGTAATAATAATAATAATATAGCTAGTTATCCTCAAGTGCTTACTTCAGACCAGAAACCATCCTGAGGATATTATCTTTTTTAATCCTCATGGCAACTGATATTTTCCCCAATTTACAGATGAGGAACTGAGGCTCAGATAGTTTGGGGAACTTCCCGGAAGTCACACACTCTGGCCCCTCTGCCTGAGGCGAAGGGGCCTCAGAGTGTTGTGATTTACTTCTCTTTTCTAACCACCAATCAAACTTAGAAGTTTCTATCTCTGGTGCCATCTCGAGGGGCCTATGAAAACCACTGACTGTGGCAGTGGTCTCAGGCCCACACTTGCTGGGTTGTGCTGGGCCCGCGCTGTCTTAGGGAAGGCCTAGAAAACGGTATGGGGTAGAGCCGGTATTCAAACCTAAGCATTCCTGGCTCCAAAGCCCACTTGCTCGGCCACTGAATTATGCTAGTTCTCCAGCTAGAATCAGAGCTGGGTGAGGATCCCACCTGTGGTAATTATGAGTTGTTTGGCCTTGGGCCCCCAAGTTCCTTAACCTCTCTTAAGCCTGTTTTATCATCTATGCCATGGGGATAACAATGGTGCCTACCTTCAGGGTGGTCGCTAAGGATAAATCAAAATTCCTATCTGGCAAATAGGAGCCTCTATTTTCCACACCTGTTAAATCCCTTGCCCTTCAGCTCCTAGGTTACAGAGAGATTCTCACATTTTCTCACCCTTCAGATCCACGGGTGGTAGGGCAAGAGACAGAAAAGGTTTGGGTCAAGGCTAAATTCCTGGACCTCATCCCAGAGTGACTCTCCAGGGCAGGGGCGGGGTTCAGGAATCTACACCTTAGACCCCCGAGAAATTCAGATGCCTGCAGTTCTCCTGCCTGGCTTTGAATGACTACGCATAGTGCTTGACATCTGACAGACCAGTGCCTTTGTGAGCCTCTGAGCCCTTCCTGCACTGGCCTCCAGCTGTGTCTGTGCCTCCTCCCTTTCCCCATTGCCCAATCTGTCTTTATCTCCCCCTTCCATTCTAATCCCCCTCCCCTTACTCTGGCCTTACTTCCTAGCTTCCTCTCCACCTCTCCGTGCACCCTCCCCTGAGCTCAGTCTGCATTCCTACCCACCAGCCTTTTCTCTACCAGTCTCTTGGCCAGCATCGCCCTTTCCTGTGTCCACCCGGAAGGCTCAGATCAAAGGTGCTTCCGCCAGGATAACCTTCCAGGCCTCTTCTCTGGCACCATGGCACTTTGCGTGTACCTTTATTATTGCTCAAATACAGGGTAATGGGAGATTTTTTTTTTTCCGGCCTCAGACTACCTGGTGGACTCGTGGCCCATGAATGGTGGAAACGTGCGCCAGAGTAAGATGGAGGGAGGAAGACAAGCCCGTAGACTTTGCAGAGCGGCCGAGAGGCCTAAGAAGTAAGAGAAGACCAGGAGACAGGGGCTCCTGAAAAGATCGACAAGAGATTACCATGCGGGGTTCCCACAGCTTTTGCGGACAGCGGCTGCGCAAAAATTCATTGGAAGAACTGAGGAATGTTGCTGGCTCCATCTGGGGGAGGGCATGCTTGTATCAAGACACTGATGCTCTTGATGTGCTATAATTATAACCAGAAACACTATCCTTTTGCCCAGGAAGCTGGATTTCCTAGTAAATTCCTTACTTTCCAAGTTGTTTAATGCTAAGATAATGCTTTGCTTCTGTGTCCTTATTTATTTATTTTTAATGTTTATTTACTTTTGAGAGGGAGAGCACAAGCGAGGGGGGGCAGAGAGACAGAGAGACAGAGAGAGAGAGAGAGAGAGAGAATCCCAAGCAGGCTCTGCACGGTCAGCGCAGAGCCCAATGCAGGGCTGGAACTCACAACTGTGAGATTGTGACCCGAGCCGAAGTCAGACACTTAACCGACCGCGCCACCCAGGCATCCCTCCGTGTCCTTATTTCTAACTTTCTGTTCAACTGTTAACCATACTAAATGTACTCAGATTCATCTAGTCTAAAATCGAGGAGAGGTGGTTCTCGCTCCTAGAGAGAGAATTATTGAAGAGGCAGCCGGCACACACTCAGGTGCCACATCTCCAACAGCTGGTTTTATAAATGGAAACAGGCACTGGGACCCCTTCTTCTCCCCTTCCCAGAAAGGCTGATGGACAGCCTGGCCCAGATCAGTGGAGCTTTCTTCCAAGAACTGTCCCCTTCCCAGACCAGCCCTGTAGACACCCCCAAAGTCCCCCTGGACCTGCAGGTAGCAGTACCTCTCCACCCCAGTACTCACGCCACACTCAGGCCCTGAGATCCCATTTGACCTAAGCCTGCAGGTATGAAGCGTCCAAAGCACAAGACATCTCTCCCCACCCCCACCAACACACACTCTTGACCTTTTGTTCTGAGTCCATGTGAAAGAGAAATATCAACTCTACCAAGTAAAGGAAACAAACAACTTCCTGGCTAGATGAGAATAACCAGAACCTTAAGCTTCATGCCTGGGGGCTGACGGGTACCTAAAGGTTCTCCCTTGCTGACAGTGGTGATCAAAACCTGTATGCTTTTCCTGAGAACCACCAGGCGGGAAGCACCTACTGCACTGATGCCCTCAGGGAGGCAAAACTAGGGTAGACGTTATTGGTCCGATTTTACAAGTGGGAACCTTCCGGGCAGGAGGCCAACAGACAGCCTCAATGGTAGATAGTGCTGTGCCCAGGCAAGGTCATGAACCCAGAAGGAGGCCGGGATCTAGTGAGACGCACACACTGCTGGGGGCGGGCAGTAGGACACGTTCCGCCCGACACTGGTGGGCTAGCCTGGTGGCCTCCCCTCTTCGTGAGCCTCTCGCATCTCGGGTCGCAGAGTCCCCAGCCTCCCAGATCACTCACCTGCTCTGGGGCTGGTAACTTGGGCTTTCCCGAGCGCTGGCCCCGCCCCGAGGCTCCGCCGGCCCTGCGATTGGCTCTGCGGTCCGGGGGCGGGGCCGGACGCCGAACCAACGTGATGGCGTCAGGCGCCGCGAGCGCCGTTTCCTGTTGTCGCTGGCCGGGAGGCCGCAGCGCCTGGTCGGAGGCTTAGGGGCTGCCGTGGCCAGGAGTGCCCCGCGCCCCCTCCCCGCTCCCTCTGGTGAGTTCGGGGTCAGAGGGCGAGGAGGGTGAGAAGGGACGGCGGGGCCGAGACGAGAACGGGCGATGTCCGTGATCGCAAACCCTTGGTTGCTTTGAAACTGTCCTGCTTCAGAGCCTTTTCCCTTCCCCGCCTGAGCCCCGCACCCTACCCCACTCGGACCCGAGCCTTCAGCCCAAACAGCCAGTGCTGACCCGTCCCCTTCCTCTTCTTCAGCCGTGACCCGAGCCCAGCCCTTACCCTCACCCCTTCACCACTGGTCTTGCGTAAGTGCAGCCACGCTCGACCCCACGGTAGCCCACTTCCAACCCCTAGGACAGCCACTTCCCTCCGCCTCCCTCTACCGCATCTCATTCTCACCCCTCAACCCCTTTGGCGATCCCAGGGCTCCACGCAAACCTCCTCGAACCCCCCCTCCCCCCTCCCCGTCTTTCTGGCTTACCCCTTTTCAGGCTCAGCTTTCTTATCCCAGCCCCCCTGCTCAGCCCCCCAAGGTCTGCTCAGCCAAAACACCCACCTCCCCCCACTCATTTAATACCTACCACCACAGTAGATGCCCTATTGCGCTTACCCCCCCCCCCTTCTTGATAACTCTGATCTCAGCCCCGTCTCAAGTCTTGTATGTATCTTCTTGTCCTCACCCACTCAACCCCTAACTTCCAAGCCCACCACGTACTTTCAGCCTGAGGACCCTTCATTCCTGAGTCTTTGCTAAACCACCCCCCAACTCTTGCTGCCCTAGTTCCCACCACCCCTACCCAATCTTGTTAGACTGACGTCTTCCTATCCCCATTTCAACTCTTCATCCCAACTGTGTGCCCGTTCTTCCCTTGATGTGGTCCCCATTTGATCTGAGAACCTAGTGCAGTCCCCTGCCAACCCCACCTGCTTTCTCAGAGCCAGGCACTTGCCGAACACCTCAATTGATGCGGGGCCTCAGATGGTAAGTAAGTGTGGAGGAGTAGAGATCCTTCTCCCGTGGGTCAAGTGCTTTTCCTGGATGTCAGGTCCCCTGTAGCTGTCCTTAAGGATTGTGTTCCTGGCATCCATATTACATTACTCGCGTTGGCTGCTGGAATGGTAGGTATCATCCAAATCCCTGGAAGGTGAGGGATAGCTACTCATTCAGCTGGGGCAGTGGGAGCTTATCACTTCCTTTTGGGTGATGATCTGGAGAAACTCAAGGGGTTCCACTGTGTGGGGTTGGCTGTGGTCACAGAATCATGTCCGTGTGTATTGCCCGGCCGCTTAGAAAGGACCCTCCCCCAGTGCTCCTCCTGGCCAGAACTGGTTGTAGATTAGTCCCGCTACCGAATGTGCCAGAGGTGACGTTACATGTTGTGAAGAGTAGAGATGAGTGGATCCTGGGGACGCCGAGGCCTCCGTGGAGGCTGTTGAACTGCTTCCTCTTTTTGCAGGTGCTGGATCATTGAGTTTTGACCATTTTGATTACCCATGAACACAGAGAGTCAAGTTATCTCAGAGTAGCTAGACATTCTTGAGGCACCCAGGCTCCACTGTTAACATTTATAATCTCCTGGGATTTGGGGGTGCACCTCCCCTCTAAGTTCTGGTGACCAGACTCCGAAGGATTGGCCATTTGACAGCCGTTGTAAAGGACCCCAAAGAAGACCCATTGTCTTTGCTTGCATTTATAGTCTCACGCCTTTGAGAATTGGATGTCCTTTGAGCTTCAATATCCCCTTCCGTTAAGGTGTGATCTCTGAAGGGTTTCAGCCTGTTGGCAGCTTGGTGTAATGGAAGGAGTTCCACAGTGACCCCACCACTGAAAAGTTGTATACTTCAACCTCTTACAGTCTGCGACGGTCTGAGCCTTTTTATTTTACTCATCTGTTCATTCAGCAAGTATTTTTTGAGCACCACTGTGTGCCGTGCACTGTTTGAAGCATTAGAAATACAATGGTGAATGAGTCAGGCAAAGGTCCTGCTTTCATTCACTCGGAGTTTGGTCCTTGCCAGAATCTTAAGGGATCTGGGACAAGAATATGGGAGAGATGGGTGTTGTTGGATGGAAGGAGGGAGGGAGGAAAGAAAGATAGCCAGTGTTCCTAGACTTCACATTTCTGGCCTCACCACTAGCCTTTGGACTGGGAATCACGAGCTAGAAGTTGCTTGCCCTCCAGCTGATATTCAGTTGCTTTGTTGCCCTACCCCCCCCCCCCACACACCCATCCCACCCCCCCACAAGGCTCTTGTCTAGAAATCCAACTTTCTTCAGGTAGAAGGAGGTGCTGTTTACTCAGCACTCACATGTCTGAAGTATCAGCTGTCTTTCTGAATCAGAAGATAACTTTGTCATTTGTTTCCAACTGAAAACCCTGACTCATCACCTGGTACAGCAGCTGGAGGGCTTAAACACCGGCCTGTTGTCGTGCATAGCCAGGCGCAGGATCGGAGTCAGGCCGTAGAGACGAGGCTGTCGCGGATGGCGGGGAAGTCTCTCAGAAGAAGAGGTTGCCGTTTACTGATGAACGGAGTGTTTCGAAAGTGGTGAAGCCAGGTTGTCCATTTCTTCTTTTAATGTAAGTCTCATCTGAGTCCTTCTCCTCTTTTCGTTCTTCCTTAGTCTCTGGAGGAAGTGAAATTGGATGTTTATAGAAGGCCAGGCAGTATCACCAAGAGAATCAGCCGCAACGATTCCTTCCTGTGTGTTGGAACGTTTGAGGAGGGACAGCTCGGAAACCTGGCTGCCGTGGAAAGGACCTGTGGTCAGCTAGTTGGGGCCACAGATCTGATGGGCAAGATCGCTTCTTGTCAGTGTTAGGCCTTCTTGGATAAGGTGGAGCTTCTGAAGAGTCTGTGAATAATAAGTTTGCCTGAAACTCTTTGAACCGAGGACCTGGGACAGTAGGAACTGGCGAGAGGCACAGAGCTTGGAATGAGAAAATTCTGTCCCTCACCTGAGGCGTGTTTCTACTGAGCCTCAGTTTTCTCTTCTGTGAATGAGGGATAATCATCCTTCTCTCACAGGATTGTTTTAAGAATTCAATGAGGATAGAGAACGAGATCCTGTGCCAGAGTGAACCGATGCAGAGGGGCAGAGGTAGACGAAGGTGGCTTAGGAGTTTCCTAAAGGCACACGGCACTCACCTTGTCTGCTCAACTGTATCAGGGATGTTTGAACTCTCTACTTGCTCTCTTTATTCTGGGTCTCCTGAAGACCCTCCCCTCTTTCGTTTGCTTCTTGGTGTCAGTGAAGACAGTTCTGAGGACAGAAAGTGAAACCGGTCCCGTAGCATGGTCGATGGGGGTCTGGCCCACCCAAGGAGCCTGCTGGAGTGCTGACCTAGCAGTCAGGAGACCCAGAGCCCAGAGATCTCACATCGTAGATGGTCGTGGTCCTGCCTCTGAGCCATTGCCTGCCTTCCTGAGGCGTTCTAGAACCGACAGGCCTATGTAGGGAGCTTTGGCTTCCTGCAAAGAAAGATGTGCCCGCAACTTTGGCCTGACCCCCACGTCTCAGTTCTGTTTTGTGAATTGTCAAGCGGCCATCCTTCTAGGTTTCTCCGCACTGTTGTCCTTTTGTGACGTTCCTGACACTGTTTTAGGTCACAGTTGTCTCTTGTCTGGCCCTGCCCTGACCTCAGTGTCAGTTTACTTTGTTTTTTCAGCAGACCCTGCCTTGGCCAGAGCACCCACTTAATGCTAAGCCTCCCTCCCTCCAGTGAATATTATATTCAGTTAATTAGTTGATGAGGCCTCAATGGTCCTCGTCTTCAGATTGCTGAGGCCCAAGCCTTGAGGCCGGCTGAGGGAAGGGCAGTTTTAGGGCTTGAGGCTCTGTCTAGAAGGGCAGGCCCCCGGAATTGCCAAAGGGGATTGGATGCCAGGGTCTCGAAGCCAGAGAGCCTGAACTCGGCCTGCAGGGCTGCGTAGGGTAGCCTTGAAGAAACCCAGCCTCTAGGATCAGGCACGGTTTCAGGACCGACTCTGTAGTACGTCCCCTTCTCCCGGGGCCCTGGTGGCCAGAGCACGGAGCTGGTCTCCAGCAAAGGGTCCTGAGGATTCCCAGTGGGTAGGAGCTGGGGAAGTGGTGGAGGGAGAGACAGTCTGATGGGCTGTGGCCAGGGGCTAGTGTTCCTCCTGGCAGTCTGTTGTGCGCTGACCAGAGCTGGTTTCGTGGGGGCCGTCCTCCACACACCTGTCTCCCTTTGCATGTCCTTACTTAGGAAGGTCGGCGCTGGGTCCTGTTCACCCTCTGCCGGATCCAGAGGCCAGGGCTTGAATCAGAGCGTCTTTCATCATTTAGGGCCACCCTGCCGTTCTCCATGCCTCGCTGTTCGCCTGTAAACCTTTCCTGCCAGACTCAACCCCGATGCTCCCTTGCATCCCGCCACCTGGGCCCCCAGCCGAAGAGCCCTCCTCCCAAGACTCCCCTGCCCCCTCCCCAGCCACCCCTTAGCCCTAGCTCACACCTGCCTCTTCCAGAAGGGTGGATGTCATCCTGGCCGAAGGTGGTAGAGCCCGCCACTGATCAGCCCTGGGATCTTGGGAAGTTCCTTGACCTGGGTCAGCTTTGATTTCATATCTGTTAGATCTGGATAATAAAAGAGCTCGCCTAGGGTGGTTCCAAGGAATGAATGAAGCAATGTGTGTAAACAGTACAAAATCCATTCAGCCTGCCTCCATTTGATAACTTCTTTGGGCCTTCGGTTTTTGAGAACAGAGACAGCGATGACCTATCTTTTGGTGTCCCTCCATGCTCGGCAGTGTGGTCACTAGAGATCTGTTTAGATGGGAATGTGCCTGCCCAATCCTGGTCCGTCCGAGTGGCTGGGGCGGTCCAGGCAAGCCAACAGCCGCCCCCCCCCCCCGAGGCTCAGGTTGAGCGCCCCCCCCCACCTAAGCCACCCACGGGGGTTGGGGGGGGAGCCAGTGCCCTGAGGGATTTACCTGTGTACTGACTTCAGGTAGTTGAGCGGACTCATTCAGACAGTGGCCTTTGCCTATAAGGCTTGGCCACATCCAACCGGGGTAATAGACACCATTTATCCTTAGTACCGTCAGGCCCTGTGCTGGGCATCTTCCACATTCATAACCTCCATTGGAGACGTCTGCCGTGGGCCCCACCTAGCATGCCGAAGTGGTCAGTGGCAAATCGAGATTCGAACCCGTGTTGTTTCCCTTAGGCGTGTCCCTGTGCTGCTCCAGCTGGACCCTCGTGCCTGGAGGGGAAGCAGCTATGTAGCAAGAGGCCCTCCCTTTGGAAACTTCCTTCGGTTGTGCTTGTCCCTGCCGAGCTGGCAGACATCGGGCTGGCACAGGAGTCAGAGGCTCCGAATGTGAATCGTGAGCCCCTGCTTCCTGGTCCATGTGGGCTCTTGGCACCTCCAGCGGCAGCATCCCCCTCGCACCCTTCGTTCTGTATCCAAATCAGCCCTTCCTTCCCTGCTTTTTTGTGCCAGCGTTTGGTGTGGCATACAGAGGCCTTTCCATGCCCTGATTAGGGTGGACCCGCCCATGGCACATAGGATTCCCCACCTCCTGAGATCCGAGCCCTCAGATTTCTTCTCTTCCCTTGTTTCCTTCCTTAAAATCCACTCTTGGCTTTTACTTTTGAATTCAGAGGCCTTCGCATTGCAGTTTGAGGAAGATGGGCTGACCCGCTGCCTGCTGGGGGAGGGGGAGAATTGGCTGGGGGTGGTGAGCTGGCACCTGCTCATCTGGCCGCCGCCGTCTGTCTCTGCAGGTGTCATGTGATTCTCCGAGGGAGCTGCAGTGTGAGCGGAAATGCTCTCGGTGGTGGAGAATGGACTGGACCCCCGGGCTGCCATCCCGGTAGGCAGTCGGAGAGGCTCAAGGGTGGGGAAGGGGGCACGGGACAGCCATGTCATTGGTTTTCCTCACTTTGAAATGAATGAGTACTGTCTGGAAAGCGAGGCCTCGGGTTGAGAAAGAGTTATAGCAGAAGCAGCCTCTGAGGAGATCCTGCCCTTTCTAGAACATCTTATTGGTGATGGAATGGGAATTGATAAAAAACGACGGATTTGAATACGGGCTGCCTAAAGACCAAGGATTTCTCAAAGGAAGTCATACATATGGGGCGCCTGGGTGGCTCACACGGTTAAGCGTCATGATCGTAAGCGACTCATGGTCTTACAGTTTGTGAGGTCACTGCATTGGGCACTCTGCTGTCAGAGCAGAGCCTGCTTTGGATCCTCGGTCTGCTCTGTCTCTGCCCCCTCCCCCACAGGCACATACACGTATGCACATTCTCTCTCTCTCTCTCTCTCTCTCTCTCTCTCTCTCTCTCAAAAATAAGTAAACATTAAAAGAAGGGGCACCTGGGTGGCTCAGTCGGTTGAGCATCCGACTTCGGCTCAGGTCACGATCTCACGGCTCATGGGTTGGAGCCCCGCATCGGGCTCTGTGCTGCCAGCTCAGTGCCTGGAGGCTGCTTCATATTCTGGGTCTCCCTCTCTCTCTCTGCCCTCTCCCTCTCATGCTGTGTCTCTCTGTCTCTCAAAAATAAATAAACATTAAAAAAAAAAGAAAAAAGAAAAGAAGGCATTAGGGTGGCCTGGGTGGCTCAGATGGTTGAGCGTCCATTTGGCTCGGGTCATGATCTCACGATTTGGGAGTTTGCTGCTGTCACTCCCTAGCCCACTTTGAATCCTCTGTCCCCCTCTCTCTTTGCCTCTCTCTCTCTCTCTCTCTCTCAAGTCAAATAAGCAAACAATGAAAGAAGTATATGACCCGTAAGTCATATGAAAAGATGTCTAACATCAAAAGACTGCATACTGTATGACTTCATTCACACAAAATGTCCAGAATTGGCAAATCCATAAAGACAGAAAGTAGATTAGTAGTTGCTAGGGGTTGAGGGAGAGGGGACTGGAGACGAGTGACTGCTCATGGGCACAGTGTTCCTTTTTGAGACAATGAAAATGTCCTAAAATTAGGTAGTGGCTGTAGTTTCACTATTCTGTGAATATACCAAAAATCACTGAACTGTATAGTTTAAATGAGTGAATTTTATGCAATGTAAATTGTGTCTCATTAAAGCTGTTATAAAGAAAAAAAGAACAGGGGCGCCTGGGTGGCGCAGTCGGTTGAGCGTCCGACTTCGGCTCAGGTCATGATCTCACGGTCCATGAGTTCGAGCCCCGCGTCGGGCTCTGTGCTGACAGCTCAGAGCCTGGAGCCTGCTTCGGGTTCTGTGTCTCCCTCTCTCTCTGACCCTCCCCCGTTCATGCTCTGTCTCTCTCTGTCTCAAAAATACATAAACATTAAAAAAAAAATTTTTTTTTTAATAAAAAAAGAACATTCGACTTTTCTAAGAACATTAACATGAACTGTTTGGGCTAAGATAAAAATAAAACAGTAAAATATTTATCCATAATCCTATCAGCTAACAGTTCAAACCAGGTTTTCTGTATTCCCTCCCAATCCTTTTCCAAAACACACAGGTAATTTTGACATGCTTATATTATGACAGAACTGTCTTTATCTTTCCAAAGGATTTTACATATATGTATTTTATAATTGATTTATGTAACAGACCTTAACGGAATACTTACATGTGTCAGGAGCCAGGCCAAGTGTTGAGGATGCAAGAATGAAAAAAAACAAGCAAGTCCTGCCCTCAGAGTCATCCCCCCACCCCCCAACTCCTGTGCTGTAGGCCAGGAAGTATTCGTTTCGTTTAACAGATGAGGAAATTAAGCTCAGTGAGGTTAAGTGAAATGTCTGCAGTGACCCAGCTGTTGACCAACAGAGCTGAGACTAACTTCTGCCTCTGACTGCCAGGTCAAGGATCTTTCCTTTTTTCTTTCTTTCTTTTTAAAGTTTATTTATTTATTTTAGGGGCGCCTGGGTGGCTCAGTCAGTTAAGCGTCCTATTTCGGCTCAGGTCATGATCTCACGGCTCGTGGGTTCGAGCCCTGCATCAGGCTCTGTGCTGACAGCTCAGAGCCTGGAGCCTGCTTCGGATTCTGTGTCTTCCTCTCTCTCTGCCCCTCCCCCCCTCATACTTTGTCTCTCTCTCTCTCTCTCTCTCTCTCTCTCTCTCTCTCAAAAATAAACATTAAAAAGATATTTTTAAATAAATAACGTTTATTTTATTTTGAAAGGGAGAGTGAGCATGAGCAGAGGAAGGGCAGAGAGAGGGAGAGAGAGAGAGAGAGCGAGAGCGAGAGCGAGAGCGAGAGAGAGAGAGAGAGAGAGAGAGAGAATCTCAAGCAGGCTCCACACTGTCAGCACAGAGCCAGATACGGAGCTCAAACTCAGAAACCGTGAGATCACGACCTGAGCTGAAATCAAGAGTCAGATGCTTAACCGACTGAGCCACCCAGGTGCCCCTAGGATCTTTCGTAATGTGGACCCTGCTCCTGTTTTCTTGGTGTTTTTATGGTTCTAAAGTGGCACTTGTAGCCTCTTCATGGAATCGTAGGCCCCTAAACAAGGTGCAAAGCTTCACCCCTGCCCTAGATGGATCACCCAGGCTCCCACCCCTGTAACTCTGATGGAGCCGGTATTTAAACACAAGATTTCTATGGCTATCAAATCACTGAAGTTCGGTTTAAAAAGCAAAACAAAAGAAAAACATACAAATATCTTTGCAAAAAAATAACTATCTCTGGGTGGTATAAGTACGTCATTTTCCTTTTCTCCTCTATGCTTTGTCTCTGTTTTCTTTCTTTCTTTTTTAAAATTTTTTTCCAACGTTTATTTATTTTTGAGAGAAAGAGAGAGAGAGCGCGCGCGCGTGCGCAAGTGGGGGAGGGGCAGAGAGAGAGGGAGACACAGAATCCAAAGCAGGCTCCAGGCTCTGAGCTGGCAGCACAGAGCCCGACGTGGGGCTCGAACCCATGAACCGTGAGATCACGACCTGAGCCGAAGTCGGACGCTCAACCGACTGAGCCACCCAGGCGCCCGTCTTTGTTTTCTATGATTAGCTTGTGCTAGTTTTGCTGTATACACAGCCGCAGGTAGACGTGAGACGTGTGTGGGTGTGCGTGTATTTGGTGATAAGCACTTCCCTTCCAGGGGTCACCGCAGGATCTTCTAAAGGCCTGTGTTATGTCTCACACTGACTAGGTCATCAAGAAGAAGCTAGTGGGATCTGTGAAGGCGTTGCAGAAGCAGTACGTGTCCTCGGACACAGTGGTCACTAGCGAAGACGGAGATGCCAACACCATGTGCAGTGCCCTGGAGGCTGTATTTATCCACGGCCTGCATGCCAAGCACATCCGAGCCGAGGCCGGAGGGAAAAGGAAGAAGAGCGCCCACCAGAAGCCTCTGCCTCAGCCTGTCTTCTGGCCCCTCCTGAAAGCTGTCACCCACAAGTGAGATCAGCAGGGGAGGCTTTGCTTTGGGGAGGAGCTTCAGTGTGGGGGAGCCTGGGCTCTCCCTCTACAGCTCTATGGGAAAGCAGCAGAGATGCTCTGTGTTCTAGAATGGAGATGGGTGAGATAGGGGTTATTGTTAGCCCAAGCCTCAAGAGCCCCTCAGCGCACAGGCAATGGCCTGGGGCTGCTCAGGCCCCTGGCTGGTCGGTCGCCTTTAGCAGGAGCCACCTTTTGGCCACACCGTGGCAAAGTTAGGTAGTTGGAACAGAGAATGTGTGGCCTGCAAAGCCTAAAATCTTTACTAAGTGGCCCTGAACAGAAGAGGTTTGCTGACCCTGCCTTGGAATGTTTGAACATCTCTATGCTAAGTATTATATCCTAACAGGCTGTGGCATTTTTTAAAGCAGTGGAATCCAGATCATCTGAATATCCACCCTGGGACGTTTGCCTCTGTGGCCCTGGCCCTCACTGCCTGGGCTTTGGAGCAAGCAGCTGCTGGCACGTTGCCTCTAAGGGCTATTAAATGCCACCTTCAGCCTGAAGGTGCCTTGTCGGTCTGTATCTTGCTTTTCGTGCTGACTGCCACCGCCCTGTCTCAGGTTCTTACCTCACTGCCAGGTGGCAGTGGCTTTCTGATTGTCCCCCTTATCTCATTCTGTCTGTCCTTAGGTCAGGCAGCTGGTCAGCATTTATTGAGCGTAAGCTAACCCGAGCTCATTCCCTGAGCCCTGTGGAGCACGCACTCCTATGGGCGAGACGTGCTCAGGGCACTGTGATGGTCGGAGGAAGGGCATTTACATCAGACCAAGGGTTCGGGAACCGAGTCTGGTACCTGATCTTATCCCGAGCAGCCCACCCAGAAGTCTGCGCGACTGCGGTCGAGTCATTTCCGGGTGTAAAAACTCTCAGGCTCCCCAGTGCTAGCCTGGAGTGCCATTCACTGCGTTGGGGCCCCAGAATCTGTATCCTGACCAGGTTCCCAGGTGATTCTGACGCACAGCCAGGTGTGGGGACCCTTGCCCCACTTGGCCTCACCGGTTGGATGCTCCAGGCCCTGCATCACCTGACTTTGCAACCCAATCAGCCGCTCCTCCTCCTCCCCGTGCTGTAACGGGAGTGCTCACCACTCCTGTTACACAGCTGCTGCTTCCCTACCCTTGGTGCCTTTTTTCTGTCAGTCCTTGGTGCCTAAGGTTCCCCTTCCATCTTTGCCGCTTGAAATCCCTCAAGGCCCAGCTCAATGCCTTGCCTATCCCTAATCCCTATGCCTAATCCCTCAATGCCTTGCCTAAGGCATTGTTCTTACTGCAACCTGGAAGTGATTGCCTTCCCCCCACCCCAGCTCTGCTGACAACAGGGTTCACCTCCGTGTGCCCTGGAAAGGTAGTAACCTGGACTGAGGGCAGGACCATGTCTGTATCCTGTATCTTCACGGCTCCAAAGACCTGGCACTTAGGGGCTCATCAGATGTATGCCGGATGAGCAGGTGATGTCAAGGGCGCCTGGGGAGTCGTAACAAAAATGGCAATTATCCTGCATGACAGTAACCTCGAAAAAGTGGGGAGTTGTAGCTAAATGTTTCTCAATTCCCTGTAGAACACTGCTATCTGAGATTTTTTCCCAAGCCTATATATACTTGCAGTCGTTATTACTGGCTCCTGCTCACCAGTGGATAAAACAATCCTCCGTGATCTGAAATCATTTCTTGAAACGAGCCTGTCCTCTCCACCCCCAGACACATCGTCTCGGAATTGGAGCACCTGATCTTTGTCAGCACGGACGTGGGCCGCTGCCGGGCCTGGCTGAGGCTGGCCCTCAATGACGGCCTGATGGAGTGCTACCTGAAGCTGCTCCTCCAGGAGCCCGCCCGCCTGTGCGAGTACTATCAGCCCACAGCCCTGCTTCGAGACGCCGAGGAGGGCGAGTTCCTGCTCAGCTTCCTGCAGGGACTGACGTCCTTATCCTTCGAGCTCTCCTACAAGTCCGCCATCTTAAACGAGTGGACGCTTACCCCACTGGCTCTCTCTGGGCTTTGCCCGCTCTCTGAGCTCGACCCCCTCGCCACCTCTGGGACAGAACTACAGCGGAAAGAGTCTCTGGATTCAATTTCCCATTCCTCAGGCTCGGAGGACATCGAAGTCCAGCACTCAGGCCATAAGATCCGACGGAACCGGAAGCTCACGGCCTCCTCCCTCAGCCTGGACACCGCCAGTTCATCCCAGCTGTCTTGCAGCCTCAACTCTGATAGCTGCCTACTCCAAGAGAATGGCTCCAAGAGTCCAGACCGTTCCGAGGAGCCCATGTCCTACGACTCCGACCTGGGGACAGCAAATGCCGATGATTCAGACCCGTCTCTGCAAGAGTGAGTGTCCTTCCCCCACTCCTTCTCCTCCCCCTGCCTTCCTTCCTTCTCCTCTTCCTCTTTCTCTCCCTTCCTATAGCATGTGATTGCCTGTCACTGAGCATTGACCTCTCTAAGGGCATAAAGGAAAAGAGGACCGTGGCTCTTCCTCAGGGACTGGAGTTGCCGCGACTTGTACCTGGAGGCAACATGGGGCAGCGAGGAGAATGGATTCAGGGAGGGCTCAGAGCTGAATCAGGCTCCAGCTCTGCCCCTGGCTGATCTTCCACAAGTTACCTAATTTCCCTGAGGCTTCGTGTAAAATATTATTGCCTCTAGGGCGGAAACTAACGGTTCGGAGTTAGATATACGACTTCCAAAAGACGCAGTGAAGCCCAGCGCGTCAGGGTGCTCCGCTGCGACCTCCCAGAAGGCCTCTGAAGGACACAGACCCTGAATGAGGCCTGGAGGAGGTGGTGCACAAAAGGGGCCAAGCAAGTGAGTGGAGGAAGAGCACAGGGAGCAATGAACTTGACTAGAGAAGGGACCCTGGGCAGAGCTATCTCTTTAAAAGAACTATTTTCTGTTTGAGTATTGTTGACACACGGTGTTATATTAGTCTCAGGTGTACAACGTAGTGAGTCACCGTCTCTCTATGTTAACCGTGCTCACCACAGCAGAGCCTTCTTCGTGCAGGCCCTTTTGAAACATTCATTTTTTAATAGATTTGTTTTTATGGTAAGAAAAAAAAGTCTACCTACAGTGAAACGTCTTTTCCACCTTTGTAACCATAATTATTAATTCCTTACATCTTTCTTTTTCTTTTTTTTAAAGTTTATTTATTTATCTTTGAGAGAGAGAATGAGCAGGGGAGGGGCAGTGAGAAAGGGGGACGGAGGATCTGAAGCACATTCTGTGCTGACAGCAGAGAGCCCAACGTGGGGCTCGAACTCACGAACCGTGAGATCATGAGCTAGGCTGAAGTCAGACATTCAACTGACCGAGCCACCCAGGCACCCCCTTTACATGTCTTTTTCTGATGTTTCTAAATGCATCTAACAGATATGAATAGATAGACTTTTTAAATGTCTTTTATATTTCTTATCTCTGCCCCATCCCCACAAAGCTATTATAAATATACTGTTTGATACCTTGTCTTAGAAGAGATCACAATTTGTGTTTTGGAGCTTCATATCAGTTTCTTCAGTTTTTTTTTTTTTTTTTCCCCTGTGGCATGTGTTTCCATTGTATGAATGTACCTTAGTTTATTTGACCAGCCCTGTATTTACTGGACACTGGAGTTCACTCTTTCTATAAATAACCGTGTGTATGTGATCTTTTAATTCTATGCAACTATCTCTGTTCAGTAAAGTCCCAGAAACAGAATTGCTGAGGCAAAGGATAAATGAGTCTACAATTTTCATAGATAATCGCCTGTTTACACTCTGTCAGGAATGTACCTGTGCCCCCTCGGCCTTGTAGGCAGAAGGTATTATCAAACTTTTGGATATTTGCTCATCTAATAGGTAGAACATGATAAACTTTTTTTTTCAAGTTTATTTACTTGTTTTGAGAGAGAGAGAGAGAGAGAGAGAGACAGCAAGCGAGCATGAGTGGGGGAAGGGCAGAGAGAGAGAGGCAGGGCGGAGAGAGAGAGAATCCCAGGCAGGCCCCTCGCTGTCAGTGCAGAGCGTGATGCAGAGCTTGATCCCAGGAACTGTGAGATCATGACCCGAGCCAAAATCAAGAGTCGGACGCCTAACTGACTGAACCACCCAGGCGCCCCGAAAATGGTAAATTTTTATTAAGCGCTTCCTTCAGCCAGACCCATGTTCCCTCAGCCAGTGTCTAGGATCTTCTTTTCTACTCCTGTGTGCCCCTACCTTCTTGGTTCATTCGAGTCTTTACAGGTTTCCCAGCTGCTGTGGGAAGAACACCAGATTGGGTGCCGGTACGGACTGGCTTGTAGCAGGATCCGGCCTCAAGCCCTGTTCTACCAGTCCCAAGTCCAGTAACGGCAGGCCAAGCGTTGGCTCTGTGAGGTTGTTTCTTCATCTGTAAAGTGGAGGCTCCCTCATAGAGCTGGCCGAGAATCAGATCAGATGCCTGGGGGCGAATCACGGCTGAAGCAGCTTCTGAGCCACAGAGCACATTAGCTAGAACTTTCAAACATCAAACAAGAATTTAGGTAGAGCATCCTGGAAGGGAGCAATCCCCGCTCTATCGGCTGGGCCGATGGCGTGACTTAAGTTCATTCACCTGTCTGAACCCTTCCTTGTGTCTCCTCCTCCCACAGGCCAGCCCGCCGGCCCTCTGTTTTGTCGTGTGCCCTGCTTTTATCTTTCGTGAGTCTTGTGATTGGAAAATTCCAGCTTAAGGCCGTTGAATCAGTGACCGTCCACCCTGTGTGGGAAGCGTCATCCTGGGCATTGTGGGAGAAGTCAAGGGAAGAGGGTCAGGATGTGCAGACCAGCGCGGGGCAGTGGCGTGCAGAACCAGCAAACACAGAGCACACAGACGCACAAACACACATCCAGCACCATCACTCTGAGTGCTGGGCTTGAAGTTATCTTCTCACGTCCACACACACCAGCCCTTAGAGGGTGTGTCTGAGGGTGAAGAGTCACATCCGCAGTTAAGAGTTCACTTATTTTTGTCATATTACTTAAATATTTGTTTTCGTGGATTTTTTAAAGTTGATTTATTTTGAGGGAGAGAGAGAGAACAGGCGTTCTATCAAAATAAATGTTAAAAAAAGTTTTTTTAAATCATCTACAAGTTAAACATAAAGTACAAAAGATGTAACATTCCAATGAAATGTATTAACTTAATGTTTTCTGGAAACCAAACTGCAGTTTGCTTTGTGAATAGAGGATTGATGGCCCGAATAGCTTCTTTTGTGTTGGTTGGGTCTGAATTACAGTGATCGCTGAGAAGCACAGCTAGGGGCCGGTGGTTAGGAGTGTGGACTCAGGAGCCAGACTGCTGGAGTCTTCCATTAACCAGCTTTGCGACCCGGGCAAGATACTCAACCTTTCTGACCTTGATGTCCTCATCTGCAAGATGGGGATAAGAATGCTAGGAAGTGAGTTAAGGTATGCAAAGCGCTTAGAGCAGTGCCACTCACAGGGTGAGTGCTCCATAGGTGGTGTCATTATCATTTTACTACTGGGGGTCCCCGTGATGTCAGTTCTCGCGCTACTTGTCTGTGTATACACGGCTGCAGATCTGTGCTTGATGATATTTGTCAGAGGTCGTTATCACGAGGCCTTCTCTTGGGGGAAATGATTCTTCGCACGTGCAGCCCCCTCCTGTACTTTCACGAGCACCCCTGACCGCCAGGTGGTGCCGTGGACCCCAACACGCTAGTCCACGCGCTCAGGAAAAGCGCAGGCTCAGAATCGCTTGGCGGGGGGCACTTTATGGGGTGGTCATGCCGATTCTCCAGCCCATGCTTTTATTCCACGCCTACGCCTCTGTGTACGCGCAATATACGTATGTATATAATCCGTATATGTTTTCAGACTGTCTTCTAAATGAAAGCACAAACTTCTAGAATTTTTGAACAGGCAGTTTTTGAAAAACGCTGCCCTGAGCTGGACAGAAGTGGAAGGACCGGAGTGTTTCAGCCCTATGTTGCATTTTCTTCAAAAGTTTTGAAAATTCTCTTTCTTTCACTTTTCCTTCAAAACCTCATCTCTAGCACTTTTTCCCACTTGATGTGCATGTCTCTTATTCTCTCTGGGTCCTGCCGACCCGCTCTGATCCTGGTGAGACTCTTGTGAACTTGATTTCATCCTGACCGTGGTGTTGATTTGGTGGAAACTCTAATTTATCACACAAGCTTCTTGCTGTCGGGTGGTGTTTCTTTATTCCCACACCCAGTCCACTCCATCATTAAAATGTGTCTTACAGATGAGGGGTCATTTATAATTAATAACCATTTCGGTAATGCTGCTGAATATTTCCGTAATTCTCCTTCCTTACATTTTTATAGCCATGTGTGTAGAGGCTAAGCAGTCTTACCAGTGGCGATAAGAACAACCAGTGACAAATTGAGGTTAATGTTTCTTGAGTACCTACTTTGTGCCAGACACTCTATAAGCGTTTTACCTATATGATCTCATTCAGCCTTGAGCACAGTCATAGGTGGGTGCTGTTACCGTGCCGGTTTTACGGGTAAAGGAATGAAGTCCGTGAACTTTAGGAACGTATTGTGGGGCCACAGCAGTGTGCCAACCAAAGCCAACCAACATCACCCTTTAAGGAAACCCCTTCCCCACTAGCTATGGATTTACCTATTCTGGACATTTAATACCAATGGAATCATACACTATGTGGCTTTTTGTGACCTGCTTCCTTCACTTAGTAGGCTTTCAAGGTTCATCCGTGTTGTAGCATGGGTCATGGCTGAATAATATTCCGTTGTGTGAATACACCACCATTTGTTTTATCTTTTCAGTTAGTGGACATTTGTTCTATTCCTACTTTTTGGCTTCTGTGAATAATATTGCTGTGAACACTCATGTACAGGTTTTTGTGCAGACATTGTCTTTTAGTTCTCTTGGGTATATACCCATGAGTTGAATTGCTGACTCCTATGGTAACTCTATGTTTAACTTTTAAGGAACTACCAAACTGTTCTCCACAGAGGCTGCACCATTTCACATTTCCGCCAGCAGCGTGTAGGAGTTCCATTTTCTCTACACCTTTGCCAATACTTGTTATTCTCTGTCTTTTTAATTTTTTAAAAATTTTTAATGTTTCTTATTTTAGAGAGAGACAGAGAGAGAGAGACAGAGCATGAGTTGGGGAGAGGCAGAAAGAGAGGGAGACACAGAATCTGAAGCAGTCTCCAGGCTCCAAGCGGTCGGCACAGAGCCCGACACAGGGCTCGAACCCACGAACCGTGAGATCATGACCTGAGCCGAAGTCGGATGCTTAACTGATTGAACCACCCAGGTGCCCCTCTGTCTTTTTTAGTATAGGCGTCTTGGTAGGCATAAAGTAGTATCTTGTTACGGTTTGGATTTGTATTTCACTACCGTCTAATGATATTGAGCATCTTTGCATGTACTTTCCATTTGTATACCTTTAGAGAAGTGGCTCTGTAAACCTTTGCCCATTTTTCAGTCAGATTATTTGTTCTAATATTATTGAATTGTAAGAGCTCTCTATATTCTGGATACTAGACCCTTATCAGATATATGATAATACTTGGATATAAGATATGCAGATTTTTTTCCTGTTCTATGCGTTATCTTTTTACTTTCTTGATAGTATCCTTTTGAAGCCCAAAAGCTTTTAGTGTTGATAAAGTCCAGCGTACCTATTTTTTATTGTTTACTTATTTGTTGGCTGTCATATAAGAAACCATTGCCTGATCCAAAGATTTATACCTGTTTCCTTCTAAGAGTTTTATAGTTTTAGCTCTTACTTTTAGGTCTTTGATCCATTTGAGTTCATTTTTTATATGGTGTGAGGTAGGGGGCCAACTTTCTTCTTTTGCATGGGACTGTTCGCTTATCCCAGCACCATTTGTTGAAAAGACTATTCTTTCCCCACTGAAAAGTCTTGGGCTGCAAATCAGTTGCCCATAAATGTATGGGTTGTTCACCAATGTTTGACTAGCATGTCTTGAAATGTTGTTTGGGGTTATGATGTAGATAAGAGCACACAGCTCAGCCAGAAGACATTAAGGTAGAAACTTGAGTTCTAAAATCCTTATGGAAATGAGCCCACATTAAGGGGAGTTTGGCACGTCTTCTGACCCAGTCTAAACCATTAGGGCAGATATGGGCAATCTCTTGGGCCCCGGGTAGCTTTGTTGTTGTATGAATCTGTATTCGCCCGTGACATACTCTATTGGTTCATAAACAAAGGAGGAGACAGCAAATAGTTCTAGTTCAGAAACAGAATGTGGATTCTCAGAAGCCTCAGGAGAAGGGGAGCAGCCACTAGCCAGTGCACATTTTAGAAGGCCCAGAGTAGTTTTCATGTGCGTGCGTGTGTGTGTGTGTGTGTACGTAAAGACAGTAACACTGGCTCCCCGTAGTCCCTGAAGCACCACTGAAGGGCAGGAAGAGGCAGTACCATTGGAAGAGTGAGCAGGTGCACACCCCATGTATCCTTGCGTGCACACTCCTGCACCCCGTGTACACTGATCTCCGGCCACAGGTCCTGGGAACAGGAGGCATCTGGGACCCCACATACGGCCCAGCTCTGGTGGACCAGCGCTTGCACCGGAGATCCCGGGCCCCGCAGTTCCCTTGGCCGCCCACTCGACCTCAGTCCCAGCTGGGGAGAAACTTTGTGAGGAGTGTCAGAGGAAGGCTTGTGTGTAAGCAGAGGAGCACGGTGGGTGGATGACGAGGATGTTTTGTTTTTGAAATCCCCAGACAGCAGTTTTGCCTTCTTACCGCCGTCCCAATAGCCTTGGGCATTCTAGCTGACAGCTTGTCACACAGGTTTCTCTGTTTAAAAACTTCCAGGGTATTGTCGGAATTCAGCAAAGCCCAGGTAAACTCTGTGCCGACCAACGGACTGAGCGGACTGAGTGGAGAAATGGAGATTCCCACGGGGCGGGCCTCACTCCCCCTCCCCGGCCTGGAGGCCAGCATCCCTTTTGATGTGCCCGCAGAGCCCCTCCCGCCCCAAGCATCCTCTGGGACTCAAGATGGGGACCGCAAGCAGGAGCCGCCTCCCCAGGCATCCGGCACCCTGGGCTTGCTGCAGTTGGGCACTGCCAAAGCTGTCCCCTCGGTGAGCATTTTAGACCAGAGGCCTTCCAGTCCCGTGAGAGAGGCGGCGGCCAGAGCAGTCAGCCCGGGGAGCGGCCAGCAGAAGTCTCTGGAGGATGACGGAGCTGCACGGAGCCTTGGGGTGTCCTCACCCACCAGCCCGGTGAGTGATACAAGCTTTTCTTTTTTTTTTTTTTTTTTTTAATTTTTTTTTCAACGTTTTTATTTATTTTTGGGACAGAGAGAGACAGAGCATGAACGGGGGAGGGGCAGAGAGAGACGGAGACACAGAATCGGAAACAGGCTCCAGGCTCTGAGCCATCAGCCCAGAGCCTGACGCGGGGCTCGAACTCACGGACCATGAGATCGTGACCTGGCTGAAGTCGGACGCTTAACCGACTGCGCCACCCAGGCGCCCCTGATACAAGCTTTTCGGGGAGAGGTCTTGGGGAAATGTCTCAGAGCTGGTGCAGGGTCTCCCCAGCTAGCCACCCCGAGTGGTCTCTGCCTTGTCTCCATTAGCCCCTCATATCTGCCACGGCGGATGTGAGCCAGGCACGGTGCCAGTCCCTTCCCATGGGTCTCTCTTGTCCTCTCACATTGACCCCGTAGAGAAGATAATTCTCATCTGATCATAGACCCTGCGCATAACCACTGCCACTTGTCAGCTCAAGGCCTCGGGCAAGGCACTTTGCCTCACTGAGCCTTGGTTTCCTCCTCAGCTCTTGTTATTATTAAATTCAGATTTGCTAAAATACCAGACTTTGAGAATACTCATCTTGCAATATGAGCCAGGTTAGAACTGCACCATCCCATATGGTAACCACTAGCCACACGTGGCTGTTGAATGAGCATTTAAAATGTGGTTAGTCCAAACTGAGATAAGCTATGTGAAATAAACACTGGATCTTGAAGGCTCAGTCTGAGAAAAAAAGAAGGTGAAATATCTCAATCATTTATCGATTATGTGTTACAATGAAAATATGTTTGATATTGGGTTAAATATAAAAGTTAATTACACGTGTTTCTTTTTACATTTTAAAAACGTGGCTAGTAGAACATTTAAAATGATACATGTGGCTGGAATTCTGTTTCTGTCGGGCAGTGCAGCTCTAGAATGGGCCGGTCTCCTTTGTTGATAACCCCGAGGGAAGCCAGCCCTGGGAATCTCCTGCACAGAGCCATGGGTCAGAGGCTTGAGAACTATCGGCCCAGTGAAGCGGTTGTCAAAGCTGTGGACCTGAGCTCTTTGCCATTTCACATTTGTCCTTGAGGATGAGTAGCCAGGGTAGGAAGTTGTATGCACGTGTGCACGCGGACATACAGAACCCCAGGTTTATCCCAGCTGCTGTCTGGGGTCACGTTAGGATATAGTCTTGCTTTTTCAGCTCCATCCGTGCGTATCTCTCATCCGGTAGCTTCCAGATCGTGTAACTCAGGATGGGGCCAAGGCCGTGAAATAGATTAGGACACGCGCGCGCGCGCGCGCACACACACACACACACACACACACACACTTTTAAATAGCTTTATTGAGATATAACTCATATAGCATACAATTCACCTAATTAAAGTGTATAATTCCATTCTTTTTTCGTATATTCACAAGGTTGTGCAGCCATCACTACAATCGAATTTGAAAATATTTTCATCCCCCATAAAAGAAATCCCTTGGGACGCCTGGGTGGCTCAGTCGTTTGAGGGTCCGACTTCAGCTCAGGTCATGATCTGTGGTTCACAAGTTCGAGCCCCATGTCGGGCTCTGTGCTGACAGCTCAGAGCCTGGAGCATGCTTCAGACTCCCTCTCTCTCTACTCCTCCCCTGCTGATGCTCTGTCTCTATCTCTCTCTCAAAAAATAAATAAAAACATGTTAAAAAGAAAAGAAAAGAAATCCCTTACCATTAGCAGTGACGCCCCATCCTCCTCCTCCGGCCTCACTCCTCTCATCCCCTGGCAACTACTTATTTCCTTTGTCTATAGATTTGCTATTCTGGACATTTCACAGAAATGGAATCACGTAATATGCAGCCTTTGGTGACTGGCTTCTTCCAATTAACATACTGTTTTCGGGATTCATCGTTGTTGGAGCCTGATCTGTGCTTCAGGGAGTAATAATTCATTGTAGATTCCTTTGTATGAACCCGTCACATTTTATTTTGTCCTTCACCAGTTGATAGACTTTTGTTTTTTTCCCCCCATTTTTTTGGCTAATATAAATAACACAGCAATGAACATTCATGTACAAGTTTTTGTGTGGGTATATTTTTGATTGTCTTGGATGTATACCCAGCAGCAAAATCTCTGGGTCACATGGTAACTCTATATTTAACCTTCTGAGGAACTACCAAACTGTTTTCCAAAGCAGCGCCCCATTTTATATTCCCACCAGCAATGTATTCCATCCTCACCAACAGTTCTTACTGTCTTCTTAAAAATTGTCATTATAGCTAGCCGAGGGCACGAGCAGTATCTACTTATGGTTTTGATTTGTGTTTCTTTAATGACTAATGATGTCAAGCATCATCTTGTTTGTGTGACTTTTGGCCATTTGTAGATCTACTTTGGAGGAATGTCTATTCAGAACCTTGGCCCATTTTTATTTTATTTTGTTTATTTTTCACTTATTTATTTTGTGGGAGTGCGGGCATGAGTAGGGGAGGGGCAGAGAGAGAAGGAGAGTGAGTCCCAAGCAGGCTCCTTGCCGCTAGCACAGAGCCCGATGCAGGGCTTGAACTCACGAAACGTGAGGTCACAACCTGAGCCAAAACCAAGAGTCAGATGCTTAACCCACTGAGCTACCCAGGCACCCCTTGGCCCATTTTAAAATGGGATTATTTGTCGTTTTATTATTGAATTTTAATAGTTCTTTATATATTCTGGATTGTATACCCTTATTAAATACATAATTAGCAACTATTTCCTCCCATCCTGTGAGTTGTCGTTTCACTTTCTTGATGGTAACATTTACATCATAAATGTTTTCAATGTTGATAGAGTCCAGTCTACCTATTTTTTTCTTTCGCCATTTGTGCTTTTGGTGTCCCGTGTATACCCGTTTCCTAGCCCAAGGTCACAAAGATTGATGTGTTCTTCTAAAAATTTTATAGTTTTAGCTCTTACATTGAGATCTATGATCCATTTTGAGTTGACTTTTGTATATGGTATAACGACGAGGTCCAGCTCGATTCTTTTGCATATTGATGGACAGTGGTACCAGCACCGTTTGTTCAAAAGACTATTATTTCCCCCTTTAGAACGTTTTCGAGGAATGCTGTAAAGTGATCTTTAGTACACATCTCAGTGAGTAATTATATACGATGTACCCTCTATGACCACCCTCCAGATGGAAACATAGAACATTTCCAGCCCACCAGAAGGCTCTCTCATGCCTTGTCCCATTGTTCCCCTCTAAAGGAAGCCTCTATTCTGACTTCTAGCACCGTAGATTAATTTCTCCTATTGTTCGACTTCATTCGTATGAAAGGAACTGTACAATGTATACTCTTTTGCTTCTTTCACTCAGCATTATGTCTGTGTGGTTCACCTGTGCATATAGCATGAGGCTATAGTTTGTTCTTTTCCATTGTTCTGTAGCATTCCATTGTAAGAGTATATCACAGTGCATCTATCCATTCTCCTGCTAACAGACATTTGGGTTGTTTCCAGGTTTGGGCTATTATGATGAAAGCTGATGTGAACATTCTTACATTTGTATTTCGGTGAACCCCTCTGCACTCTTTTCTGGGGGTATATATCTAGGAGCGGAATTGCCCAGTCATTGGGAAGGCATATGTTTACCTTTAGTGCATACTGCCAAGCAGTTTTCTAACAGTGCTTGCACTGACTTGTACTCGCATTGCAATATGTGAGCATTTTCATTGCTCTTTATCCTAGCCAGTGGGTCATGAGTCTTTTTCATTTCAGCCACTCTAATAGGTGTGCAGTGGGACCTCGCTGTGGTTTTAATTTGCATTTCCCTGATGACTAACGATCTTGATACCTTTTCGTTTGCTTATTGGCTGTTGGAAGTCTCTAAGTCATTGCTTCATTCTTAAATTGAGTTGTGTGTATTTCCTGATTCATTGGTAGAGGCTCTTTACATATTATGGATATGTCTTTTTAAACGTTTATTTTTTTTATTTTTTTTGGGACAGAGAGAGACAGAGCATGAACGGGGGAGGGGCAGAGAGAGAGGGAGACACAGAATCGGAAACAGGCTCCAGGCTCCGAGCCATCAGCCCAGAGCCCGACGCGGGGCTCGAACTCACGGACCGCGAGATCGTGACCTGGCTGAAGTCGGACGCTTAACCGACTGCGCCACCCAGGCGCTCCTGGATATGTCTTTTATTAGAGAAAAAAATATGTCGCATATACATATAGCAAACGTTTCTTCAAGTCTATGGCTTGCCTGTCTTTTTAACGTTTATTTATTTATTTTGAGAGAGAGTGTGTACGCTCATGCGCGTGCAGAAAAAGAGGGAGAGAGGAATGCCTGGGTGGCTCAGTCGGCTAAGCTCAGGTCATGATCTCGCGGTTCACGAGTTCGAGCCCTGCGTCGGGCTCTGTGCTGACAGCTTGGAGCCTGGAGCCTGCTTTGGATTCTGTGTCTCCATCTCTCTCTCTCTGCCCCTTGCCCACTTGCTCTCTCTCTCTCTCTCTCTCTCAAAAATAAACATTAAAAAACGAAAGAAAAAGAGAGGAAAGACAGAGAATCCCAAGCAGTCTCCGCACTGTCAGTGCAAAGCCTGACTTGGGGCTTGAACTCACAAACTGTGAGATCATGACCGGAGCCGAAATCAAGAGGTGGATGCTTAACTGATTGAGCCACCCAGGTGCCCCTATGGCTTGTGTTTTAAATCTCTTAATGGTATTTTTCGTGGAGCAGAAATTCTTGGTTTTAATGCTCTTCAATTTATTGGCCTCTCTGTTTGTGGTTTACGTATTTTGTGTCTATTTTTAAGATCTCTACCCAAAGCTGTGAAGACCCCTGTATTTTCATCTAGAAGCTTTGTTGTTTTACCTTTTGCAATTAGATGTATGATCCACTTGGGATTGAGTTTTGTGTATGGTGTGAGGTAAGAGTCAAAAGTCACGTTTTGTCCATACAGATATCGGACTGACTAGCACCACTGACTGAATGTGACTGTGTAAGCCATGTAGCTGTATAAGTGAGGTCACAGTCTCCATTTTTTACTATCCTGAAGAGTCTTCAGGGCCCAGAATGTCAGAGGACTCTGAAGGTTTTGAGCCGACAACTGTCAACACCCTGAAGGGTAAAGAAGAACGACTCCACAGCCCCCGGCTTGAGCTGGAAGCAGGGGGCTACCCCTAGGGTCTGGGGCTGCGCGCCCTAGCAGGATGCCACAGAGTGGCTGGCGTTGACCAAGCTGAGTTCACTCCCGTCCAAGACCTGACTCGTGTTGTGTCTCAGCTCCGACATCCTGTCTTGCCAGGGTCCCGGAGCTGATGGGACAGGGCAGCTTAACTTGTCACCCAAGCTCCTCTGGCCTCCGGCAGCTTCTGCCACCGCAGGCTCCTTTCAGCCCCAGGCTTTTCCATCTGCCCGGACCCTTTCCCAGCTCGCCCCTTTTCCTCACCCTTGTCTCCGCCTTCCCCCAGCACCCTGTCCCAAAAGCACCGTCCCCCGTGACTCCCTTCCCCATTTGCCTGCTTCACTTGATTTCCTGCCTCTGGACTCGAATACCGGCTCCGTGATACGGAAGAGCATGTCTGTTCCCTTCCGTAAGGTCAGCTCTGCACACCGTACCTGGGTGAGTGCAGGCGTAATTAATGGTTCTCGAACTCTCAGAGACTCTCGAGATGCCAGCTTGGGAGTTTACGCTGAGAAGTAGGCCGCCAAGTGCATGGGCTGGGCTGGTGGGTCTGACCAGGGCGGGCTCCGCCTCCCCGCAGGCCTCAGGGGACTCAGGTTGCTGAGAGCCCACAGGACCCACTCATCCCTCCACTAAGAAGATAGTCGCTGGGCACTCCCGTGCAGCCCACCTGGTGGACCCCCGGCTCCACCCCGCGTGTCACCCCTGTGAGTCTCATTTTCCTGTGCTTCTGTCACTTAGTCACTGCCGTTTATTTGACACTTTGGTGGCGTGGGGTGGGGGGGCGGGTGAGTAGAGGGTTCTGACTGTCAAGTCGTATAACCATGAGAGCCATTCAGTCTTTCTTTAAAAAAGAAACAAAAAACATTATTTTAAATTCATTCACCACAGAGGCCCTGCTCTGGGCCAAGCACCATACTCGGTACGGTGATGGGACAGGACGGACAAGGGCCCTGCTCCTTGGGGACAGACTCTGGATCAGGCGAGTCATTACCCACATCATAATTACACTGGTGACAAGTGCCAGGAAGGAAGGGGGCCGGGAGTGGGGGAGCTAAGGGGACTTCTATTTGTGGACTCCGGGGGGCTGTGAACGGATTTCTCAGTTGCACTCCAGAGGACGGTCTGGATTCTAAGACTTCACCCAGTGAAAGTGGCATTCCTCTGTCTCGGGCCCCTCGTGGCAGGTGCTGCCATGGCTTAGACCCGTGGTCTGTGGCGGTTTCCTCCACTGTTAGAGCGGCAGGGAACTGGCCAGATGTGGGGGCTTGAATGAGCAGAAGGTAGGAAGGCAGGTGGTAGGAAGGGGGAGGGGGAACAGTGGGGTGCTCCCCCCACACCCCGCTTGGTGACCGGGGGCCCTGGCTGGGGCACAGCTACAGAGCTCCGTCCAGGCCTGTGTGCAGTAGCTCCAAGGACCCAGTGTTCCCACTGGTTTTGTCTGTTGTCTAAGAGAACAAAAGATGTTTCCTGGAGTATCATTTCCTGGGGGCTGACCTGTGGCCGCTGGACCGAGTCTGAACACTTCCCGGCCGTCTCCCTCGCCTCCTCGGAGAGAGAAGCCCTCACCAGTGAACATATATCACCTCACAATTCACATTTGTCTCCTTCCTTCCAGTCCCCTTGCCCCAGCCTTGTTATTTTATGCCAAAGACGTTTGATACTCAAGAATTATTCCCTCATCTGTGATAACTCTGTGCCAGGCAAAAGAAGAGTGGCCATTGCGTACAGCTTGGTAGGTGCTGGGTGGGGTGGGCAAAGACTGCCGTGGGAGCCCCGAGGAGTCCCTGACCCAGCTAGGCAGCGGGAGGAGTGTAGGCTGGGGAATAGTCAGGAAAGCTTCCCCGAGGAGGTGATGGACGGCCCCTGAGCTGAGTCTTAAGGAATAGTGAGCTGGGAGGCCGCAGGACTTCCCAGGTGTGTGTGCCAGGCTCTGTGGGGCTCCTGGCCATTTTCCTCGGGGAGCTCCCCTGGGTCTCTATGGCCCAGGCAGGCTTTGTTCAGAATCTTGTGTTGCAAATGCTTCCCAAGTAGCCACCCTGATTGACACATTGTCCTGTCACTGCCTGAAGGAAGCACCTGCTAATTCCGAGGGTTTTCAGAGGGAGCCCTGGAGCCCAGCTCTGAGGCCCCGATACTCCCGACTCAGAGTTCTCCACTCTTGGCTTAAGGTGCCATAAAGCATCTGAATGGATTAAACTGTGCAAACCAATCCCTCTAGGGCAGCCTCAGCCTTACTCCCCTTCCGTGTCTACGGGAGCAGAGAGGGCAGTCTCATTTAGGGGGTGGAAATAGCAACTTCAGGGTGAGGTTGGTGACACTTAACAAAATAGCTGGGCTGGACCCACCTCTCGTGTGAGTCACTTCCTCTGTGTAGACAGCCACTTAGGGCAGTCCAGCCAGCTTTCTTCTTGCCTCTGCTCATCCATGCTTAGGCACAGAAAGGCAGGGAGTGCTTGAAATGGGGGAGGGGGGAAGCTCAAATCCCTTCCCACAATTCTGTGACCCCAGACCCACCCCCCTTCTCCCACTGGTGAGCAGCTTCAGTCTCAGCAACAGAAGGGGTCCTGGGTCCTGCTCACCCATGCCTCCCTCATCTCAAACCCTATAAGCAGGGCTGACAAACTGTAGTCCTTCAATAACTGGTGCTGGGATGATGGGATGTCCACCTGCGACAAAATAAAGGTAGACCCCTTCCTCACACCATACACAAGAATTAACTCAAAATCAGTTGGAGACTTAGGGGAGCCTGGGTGGGGTGGCTCAGCCGGTGAAGCCTCCGACTTCGGTTCAGATCATGGTTTGTGAATTCGAGCCCCACGTCGGGCTCTGTGCTGACGGCTCAGAGCCCGGAGCCTGCTTCCGATTCTGTGTCTCCCTCTCTCTCTCTGCCCCCCCCCCCCCCCACTCTCTCGCTGTCTCTCTCAAAAATAAATAAACGTTAAAAAAATTTTTTTAATAGGCAAAGAATTCGAATAGACATTTCTCCCAAAGAAGATCTACTGGTGTCCACTGAGCACGTGAAAAGATGCTCGGTGTCATTGTCCTTAGACACTGGGGAAATTGCAAACCCAAACCACAAGACGGTACTTCACACACGTGAGGATGGCTATAATCAAACAGATAATAAAAACGTTGGAAAGGATGTGGAGAAATTGGAATCCCCATATGTGGTGGGAATGTAAAATGGTGTAGTCACTTAGGGAAAGAGTTTGGAAATTCCCCAGAAAGTTAGACATAGTTACCGAATGGCCCATCAGTTGCACTCCTAGACATGTACCCAACGGAACGGAAAACATACGTCCACACAGAAATGGTTACGTGAATGTTCGTGGCAGCATTATTCATAATTGCCCCAGAGCAGAGACAACCCAGATGCCCATCAGCTGATGAACGGACAGACCAAATGTGCTACATCCATACCTTGGAATACTAGTTAGTAATAAAGAAATACTGATGCCTGCCACAACATGGATGGACCTAGAAAACCTGATGTTCAGAGAGAAGGCAGACACAAAGACCACATTTATAAGATTCCTTTTATATTGGGGCACCTTGGTGGCTCTTGATCGTTCAACTCTTGAGCGTTCAACTCTTGATCTTGGCTCCGGTCGTGATCCCAGGTTCGTGAGATTGAGCCCCACGTCAGGCTCCACACTGAGTGTAGAGCCTGCTTAGGATTCTGTCTCTCTCTTTCTCTGCCTGTCTGTCCCCCTCCCCTGCTCATGCTGTCTCCCCCACACACACCCCGAAATAAATAAATATACATACAAATGAATAAAAAGAGAAACCATAAATGAAGATTCTGTTTATGTAAACAGAATGGACAGATCTCTATGGGGCGCCTGGGTGGCGCAGTCGGTTAAGCGTCCGACTTCAGCCAGGTCACGATCTCGCGGTCCGTGAGTTCGAGCCCCGCGTCAGGCTCTGGGCTGATGGCTCGGAGCCTGGAGCCTGTTTCCGATTCTGTGTCTCCCTCTCTCTCTGCCCCTCCCCCGTTCATGCTCTGTCTTTCTCTGTCCCAAAAATAAATAAAAAAAGTTGAAAAAAAAAAATTAAAAAAAAAAAATAAAAAAAGAATGGACAGATCTCTAGAAACAGAAAGTAGATTAGTGGTGGCCTAGAACTGGAGCGGTTGAGGGGAAATGGGAACTGACCGCTCCCGAGCACGGGGTTTCTTTCTGGAGGAATGACAATGTTCTGAACTTCGTGGTGCTGGTTGCACAACTCCGTGAATACACTGAAACTATTCAGTCGTGCGCTCTAAATGGGTTCCTTTGATGATCGGTGAATTGTGTCTCCATCAAGGTGTCTGTAAAACAAAACAAACACACAAAAACCTTCAACCACCACCTATGTCTTCCCTCCCTTCCCACTAGAAGAGCAGGAGCTGGATCTCAGAGGATGACTTCTACCGGCCTCCCCAGGAGCCGCCCGCAGAGAGCCCTTCAGAACACTCCGTGGCTTCTTCCGGAGGGACTCCGGAGTCCAGGCCTGGGCTCCTCCGGCATTTTTCTCAAGGGCCAAGGAAAAGCCACTCCACGGGGGCCTTAGACCAAGCCTGCGTGCCTTCCCCAGGAGGCCGGCCAAGCAGGGCAGCGGCGGCCCAGGAGCACCAGAACTTCAGGGTGGTGCACCGCAGGCAGATGGGTAGGTGACCGCAGGGTTCCAGTGACCTTGCCGCGGGGACAGTGCCTTTCGGAGAGCAGTGCCAGAGCCCTCTTTTCCATTCCCGGTTGGGTAGTGTATTCTCACGAGCAAAACCTCTTCCCAAAATGTAATCAGGAACACCCTTGCTGAGTAATTCAGGGAAGCATTTCAGGAAAAGTGCTATATTTTCTCATGAGAGCTCCACAGTATCATGCCCCGAAACCTGTTTCATATATTGAAATACTGAAACTTTCCCCCCGAGGTCGTGTGACTATGCACGACTCTGGGTTCTGCCTGTAGCTCAGAGCAAACCCTGCCTCCGGAAGGCGTTTCAGTGCCCCTTCCCGAGACCTCTGTCTTCGAAGGTTTGTTTAACAGCTCTGGTGGGGGTGTATCAGCTCTGCCATCTGTTAGCCGTCCTCTGTGCGCTGTTTACAATGAGGCCAGCTCGAGTTCCGCACCCTGTGCAATTCTGAAAAGCATTCAGTAACCATAAGCGAATTTCTCCACAACCCCCACAAACAGAAAAGTCTGCCCTGGAGCCGGTCTCTTTCTCACTTCATTTTCTGTTTGCCGTGACCCAGCAGACGATTCCGGCCAGGTTCCTAGCTCAGGAGAGCCCTGGTCTCCACACAGGCTTCTTTTAAGTTTTTCTTGTAGTCCGTGTAACCATGCCAGAGAAAGTGTGCCTCATGCCTAGGCCGTCAGGTTCCCTGAAGGGTAGGAAGACCCTATACAATTATCTGAAATCTCCAAGGCTACTTCAGGCTGCGGAAGAGAGAATTGTGCGTCCTTTGGACCCCCCAGTTGCTGGCAGAGCCCTAGGAACAGGGAGCATAGAGGGGTGTGTGGTGTCCAGGCACACGCTCATTCAGCGGGTATTTATTAAGTATCTGTGCTGTGCCAGGCTGTTCTGGGTGCTGGGGACACAGCAGGAAGCAAAGCAACGTCCCTGTCTTCACAGACTTCTTATATCCTAGTGCAAGAGGCAGGGAAGAAGGGAATTAACAAGTAAATGTATTGTATGGACTGGTGATAATAATTGCTATGGAGAACTTGGGGAGTGCGGGGGGGGGGGGGAGCGTACTATTTCATATGGGTGGCCAAGGAAGCCCTCACAGATAAGGTGACATTTGAGGAGATGTGCAGGGAGAGAGGCAGGAAGGCACGGGCCGACCTGTGTGGCTCCAGCAGGGGAACAGATACAAAGATCCTGCCATGGGTACGTGCCCAGGAAACCAAGGAGATGGGAAGGGGGTGGTTAGAGATGTGGGCGGAGTGACGGAGGGCCTCGCGGGCCACAGGAGGGACGTTAGCTTTCCCTCCGAGGGAGATGGCAGTCATTGCAGGGTTTGGGGCAAAGGGACGTGATCTGACTTCCTTTAAATGGGGAGTCATCCTGGCTCGTATGTTGAAGGACCTCAGGGGAGAGAGACCAGTCAGGAGGCTCTCGCCATAAGCCAGGCCAGGGGTGACAGCCGTCGGAGCCCGTGTGGTAGCGGTCGAGGTGGTGAGAAGCAGAGGGTTCCGGATGTGCCAGCAGGATTCGCTGATGGGCTGCGTGTGTATGTGTGTGACAGACAGGAAAGGTTTTTAGCCCAAGCAGCTCGAAGGATGCAGTTTGCCATTTATGAGATGAGGGATGTTGGGAGAAAAGCTGGTTTGCAGTGGGAGGGGCAGGGATTGATTTTCGGGCATGTCAATTTTGAGATGCCTATTAGATATCAGCCGTACATGGCGCAGGCGGAGATCTGAACCTGAAGTTCAAGGGCGAGGTTCAGGCTGGAGATAAACGCTGGGGAGTTGTTGGCATAAAGCCCTGAGCGTAGGCACGATCAGGTAGGAGGCGGGTGTCAATGGAGAAGGGGACCCAGGACTGAGCTCTGGGGTGCTCCAATGTTGACATGTCAGGGAGAGGCGGAGGAGTGAGCCGGGGGACAGAAGAGTGGCCCGTCGTGGCGGAGGAGTACCCAGAGTGGCCCCTCAGCAGCCGTGTGAGGGAAGTGTCTCATGAGGGAAGGAGGGTCTCAGCTGTGTCCTGAGATACTGATGGGTCAGGCCAGATCGGCAGCAAGGATTAGCCTTGGGATTTGGTGACAAGGAGGGCATGGGGCTTCCCAAGTGCCGTTTCAGTGGAAGGAGGGGACAAAAACCTGACTGGAGCAGATTCAAGATGGAACGGGAGCAGGGGAACCAGAGACAGTTGTGACACCTCCTCGAGGTTTTCTGTAAAGGGGACAGAGGAACAGGGTGGTAATTAGAGATGTGAGTGCCATCAAGAAAGCTATTTTTAAAGATGGCAGAAATAACAGCGTGTTTGTGTGCTGATGGGAACGAGCCAGGAGGGAAGGGAGAAAGCAGTGACACGGTGGGGGTGGGGGGGGTGCTGCTGGAGAGACGTCCCTGTCCTTGAGTGGGCGGTGGGGAGGGGTCCCCTGTGCAGACGGGGGAGTTGGCCTCAGACTGAGCCAGAAGTTCATCCCCGGTGACAAGGGGGACGTCTGAGTGTGGGTACAGATGCCATAGTGAGGGCTCTGTGGAGGTAATTTTTTTAGTCCTTTTTTTTTTTTCCTCAGTAAAATTCAGGAACAAGGTCAACAGCTGAGGGTGCGGATGGGACGAAGGCACTCCTAAAGCGTTCTCGCGGCAGCCCCTGTCCCCACCCGCTGCGGGGCCTCGGGAGGTAGAGGCTTGGCCCGCCGTCTAAAGTGCCTCTTTCTGCCCCCAGGGCTGTCCAACCCATTCCGGGGTCTCATGAAGCTGGGCACCGTGGAGCGGCGGGGGGCGATGGGCATCTGGAAGGAACTCTTCTGCGAGCTCTCCCCTCTGGAGTTCCGCCTCTACCTGAACACCGAGGAACGCACCTGCGTGGAGAACTGCTCCCTGCTGCGCTGCGAGGCCGTGGGGCCAGCCCACGGCGACGGCCGCTTCGAGCTGGTCTTCTCTGGCAGGAAGCTGGCCCTGCGGGCCTCCTCCCAGGACGAAGCCGAGGACTGGCTGGACCGGGTGCGGGAGGCCCTACAGAAGTGCCGGCCCCAGCAGGAGGATGAGTGGGTGAACATCCAGTACCCGGAGCAGCCCGAGGACCCCCCAGACGCCCCCCAGGGTGGCCTCCCCTCCCACCCGGACCCACCCACTGAGCCCGAGACTCTCCAGGGCACGCAGTTCTGTTGGTCCTCTGCCCAAGTTCCCGAGCCAGACGCTATTAAAGAATCCCTTCTGTACCTGTACACGGACAGGACCTGGATGCCCTATATTTTTTCCCTATCCTTGGAGTCTCTGAAATGCTTCCGAGTGAGAAACAACGAGAAAATGTTAAGTGACAGCCACGGAGTTGAGACCATCCGAGACATCCTGCCAGACACGAGCCTCGGGGGCCCATCCTTCTTCAAAATCATCACGGCCAAGGCCGTCCTGAAGCTGCAGGCCGGGAATGCTGAGGAGGCCGCCCTGTGGAGGGAGCTGGTGCGCAAGGTCCTGGCGGAGGAGGCGGTGACACTGGGCGGGAGTCTGGACGAAAACTGTCAGGAGGTGCTGAAGTTCGCCACGCGGGAGAACGGCTTCCTGCTGCGGTACCTCGTGGCCATCCCCACGGAGAAAGGCCTCGACTCCCAGGGCTGCTTCTGTGCAGGTGCCCCCTTGCTGTCCCGCCACCCCCAGCCTGCCCGCCTCACTCTGCCTCGGGTGGGGCTCCCGATTTAGTCTCTCTGCCCTTTCCTGGCTCTCCACGAGCGCCCCCATGCCACCCCTGGGATGTTGCAGCAGACGTAGCCTCTGCTCCTCCCCAGCACCCACCGAGGCCAGCAGCCATGCCGAGGGTTGGGACCTGTGGGTGCACAGCTCTGCCGGGTGCTGCTGTCTCTGCTCAGGGAGCTCCATCCAGGGAGCTGTGCTCTCCGCCCCCTTCATTATTATATCACCCTATCATTGGATTCTTTTGGAGCAGGGGCACGGCACCCTTGCAGATACTTCTGCATGCTTTTGCAAGTGCACACAGTCTTTTTCGCTTAACCAAAATGGGCTCATCCTACTGAATGCTGTGCAATAGAACATTCTCCGATGGTGAAAATATCCTAGATCGGTGCTAATATGGTAACTACAAGCCACCTGTGGCCCCTGAGGACTTCAAATGTGGCTAGTGTGACTAAGGAACCAAATTTTCAGTTTAACTTAAAGGTATTTAAATTGAAATGGGCACCTGAGGCTTGTGGCCACCGTACGGGCCAGCACAGCTGTATATATTGTTCTGCAACTTGGTTTTGTTCTACTGAGGAATGTATTATGGATATTATTCTACGTCAGTACATCTGCCGTATCATTACTGTCCTCAAGTCTGATTCTTCTGTGTGGGACCACCGGGCCAGCTGCTTTATTTGGATTATTTAATTTAGTCCTAACAATAACCTGTCCTGTGGTGAAGCCAGATGAGGACCTTGACGGTCCTAGAGCCTCGCTCTGGCCGTGTCTCCGCAGGGCCTCTCCACCCCATTGCTTTTCAAGGCAGTGAGATATTCCATGGCTCACGTTCCATTTTTAGCTCTTCTCCCCGACCCAGACCCCTGTTTCCATCACCTTCGGTTCTCCAGGGGGACTGTGAGGATTTGGCCCTGCCGCAGGGTGCCCTAGCAGGAGACGCGGCTGCAGGTGGTTTGGGGACCATCCTGTTGGCTGGAGCCTGTGGGACCGGAGGGGAAAGTCTGCTTCGGGCATCCGGAAGGAAGTGGTCTGCGGTTTTCTTCCTGCAGAAGACATTTTCAAGTCCCTGCTCACTCCCTCCTCACACCCGCCAACCCCTAACACTCACGCTCTGCACTTTCCGCCTGTGGGTGTTGGGCTCGGGGAGGAGGCCAGGCCCCCCAGGGCTGGTGAGGAGGGTCCCCCAGTGGGTGTGAATGCTGGCAGGGGGCGGCTCTCACTGTGCCTCTCACCTGCCAGCCCTCAGGCCGAGACTGAATCTGGGGGCTTGGGCTTCCTTCCTGCTGCAGGCATGGCTTTGTGGCCGGGTGGATGCCCACCGCCGGCATCTGGCTGTATTTCATGGTTCACAGGGCACTTTCAAAGCCTCATCTCCTTTAAACTTGGTCATCATCCCCACAGGAGAGCAAGGAGCAGCTGAATTTTATAGATACTGAAATGGAACCTCGTAAAACCTCGGCGAAGGTTAGGATGAGGCAGCTATTAGGCAGAAGAGCCAGCCCTTCTCGTCCCAAGGCCGGAGGGCCTCTTTCCCCTGGCCCTGTGGGAGGCAGGCATGTGCTCAGGATCTGAGCCCCACTCTGACTCTCACCGCCCGCCGCTGTGGAGGGACCTCCAGCAGAGGAGCTGAAGCCGGACCCTGCACCACTGTCCTGAGATGTCCGGCCTCTCTGACTCCAAGCTGGCACCAGGCAGTGTCCAGACGGTCCTGCCTCCGGTTGGCCTCCCCACCTACTCCCTGCCTGTCGGCCGGCCCCGTGTCCCCAGCTCCTACCCTGCTTGCTGAGGCGCTGACTCGGTCGCTTCCGTTTCTGGGCCCCAGTGGAGGGGTGGGCCTACGGGAGGTTGGCATTGGTGAGCAAGCAGTGGGAACACTGAACACAGGCAGCTAGGTAGAAGAGGATGTGGGCTCTAACACCAACCCAACCCAAATCCGATTACCGGCTCTGCCGCTTAGTCGTCCCGTGACCGGGCAGGTCTCCTGACCTCTCTGTGCACCGACTGCTTCGGCTGCAAAATGACAGCGATGATTGTTAACGGTGTTTTGTCGTAAAGACTAAGTAATGGGGTTGTTTCTCAGCGGTGGGCATGTGAGTGACGGTTGTTTGATCTTTGTGTCCTCCTTTTATGTCTGCCCCTTCCTTAGATAGCAGGTCCTTCTGCCTAGGAGCTTCTGCGTTGTCCCCAGACTCTGGCCCCGCCACTGCTCACTCTCCTGCCGTCCCTCTCCCCAGGCTGCTCCCGGCAGATTGGCTTCTCGTTTGTACGACCCAAGCTTTGTGCCTTCTCTGGCCTCTATTACTGCGACATCTGCCACCAGGACGATGCCTCGGTGATTCCGGCCAGGATCATCCACAACTGGGACCTCACCAAGCGCCCGGTAAGCCTTGGGCCCAACCAGTCGTGGCCACACAGGGCTGAGGAGTGACAAAGGAATGGTCGCTCCCCTTTGTTGCTGCTCTTCGTGTGGAGGAGTTTGGCTCTAGGGAATTTAGGGTCACTGGTTCAGGCCCCATGATGGTGGGAGGGCCAACCAAGAAAAAACTGTGCTGCTGGTCTGTAGCCCCTGGGCAGAACTCTGTCAGTGCCTGCCTCGTTCCTCAGGTGGAGGTCTGAGGGTGGTTCTCTGCAGCTCCCGTGGCCACGGACAAAACTGTTTAAGGCACCAGCAACTAGAGGGAGAGGAAGAATAGATAAGGAAAGATAGTTAGGATAGATTATATTTCTAGATGGATGGGGGATGGGTGGGTAGATAGTTGTGAGTAGATAGATGGGCGGATGGGTTGGCGGGTGGATGTAGACAGATGGTTGGGTGAATGGATGTGGATGGAGGGATGGGTAGATGGATGTGGACCGATGGACGGGTGGATGGATGGGTGGGCTGGCCAACTGGCTGTACTTCCCCTTGGAGCAGTCAGCCTTTTCTGTATATTTGTTTACATACATTTGTAAAGTTGGGATCACTCTGGACTCATACTGATTTATAACAGGCTCTGTCCACTTGGTACCATTTCGTGTGATTTAGTCTTGAGTACTTTTTTATGTTCACCAAATGCTTTTGAATAAGATGTATTCTAAGATCTCTCTTTTCTTCTTCTCCACCTGAGCTTACCCACTTGCCTAGCTATGTTACCATTAGCAAATTATTTAACTTCAGTTTCCTCATCTATAAAGAAGCATTAATCAGTACCTGCCTCAGAGGACATTACAGGAGATGGCACCCGCCAGTCTCTTAGAGCCTTACATCAGTGCCCTTTCTTTCTCCTGAGGCCTGCCACACCTTCAGCCCCTCATTCACTTGGTCAGGGCCTGCCTGGAGGAGCACAAACTTGGCTGTCTCCCAAAGGCACAGATTTCTGCTTAAGACAGACACAGAAGCACAAAGAAGCAGCTATTTGTTTCTCAAGACCCAGGCCTATTGGCCATGCAGTCTTGACGTGTGGCTGTGTCGTCAGAGCACAGGGAACGTGACTCTTAGATTCCGTGCCACCCCAGCCTCCACCTTGCTGGGGACCGGAACCCCAAGGACATTAGCTTCACTTTGGCTTTTTGTTGGTTACCTTGTCCTCACTCCTGCCCTCAGTGGTAAGTATTTAACTAACTGCATATAGAATATTAAACCTCAGAACCGCCACAGATGCAAATAATTCTTTGGCCATAAAACACACTCGCTATTTACAACATCCGGACAACTTTTTTTTTTATTTTTTATTTTTTGCATTTATTTATTTTTGAGAGAAAGAGAGAGAGAGAGAGAGCACGAGTGGGGGAGAAGCAGAGAGGGGGAAGACTCAGAATCCAAAGCAGGCTCTAGGCTCTGAGCTGTCAGCACAGAGCCCGACATGGGGCTCAAACCCGTGAACCGTAAGATCATGACCTGAGCCGAAGTCGGACGCTTCACCGACTGAGCCACCCAGGCGCCCCTGCACTATTATTATTATTATTATTATTATTATTATTATTATTTTAACCTAAACTCAAAATAATTCCGTAAGAGATGCTTTTCTTTTCCCCACTTTATAGACAAGGAAACTGAGTCCAGAGGTTAAATAAGTGTCACAAGGTCCTACTGGTAGGCAGTGGTAGAGCCAGGATTCGAATTCAATTCTGACTTGAAAGCCCGACTCCTAACCACTGCATGGTAGTTGATGGTGGAGACCATCTCAGATCCTCCGGCCTTCTTATTACACCAAGGAGGAGACTGAAGGGGAGAGAAGCTTCTTGGTAGTTAATGAGGCAGCCAAGTGTGCAGAGACAACACCTCAGTTTAGACCCGGGCTCTGCTTTCTGCAGGTAGATTGGATAAGCCACTTTCGCTTCTCTGAGCCTCCATTTACTCATCTGTAAAATGGGGGTGGTGACACCTCCCCCATTGAATTGTCATCAGCCCGAAGAAAGGATATGGTTGAGATCCGCAGCCCACCGTCGGGCAAATAGTAGGCGCTCAGTAACCGGCTGTGGCATTAGGGTCAGGGCCGAGGGTAGAACCTGTAACACCCTGTCAGTGGGAGAGGCTGGGATTGATCGCTCCCCTCCACACGGGGACTTGGGGGAGCTGGTTGGTGCTGCTGGCCAGAGCTTGGGGCGGGGGCGCTCGGGAAACCTTGTTAAGCTGTGTCTGATCTGTAGTTTCCTGTGGCTGGAGCCTGACTCAGACAGTCACCTGGTTCCTGAGTCGGCGCTGGGGCAGAGCCTGTTTCTGTTAGGCAGGAAAATGGGGGCTGGGAAGACAGGAAATAGTGGGAAGGATCTGTAGGCCCATGGGGAGAGGGGCATTGACCCAACGTGGCCGGGGAGGGACCGCAGCTAGTGCCTGGGAGGGAGAGTGGGTTTGGGAGTTAGGGCAACTGGGTTCAGATCTTGACTTTTATGAGCTGTGGACCTAGGCCCGGTCACTTCATCTCTGGTCCTCCGTTTCCTCATCTGTATAATGAAGATGGCACCGCTTCCCTTGGACGGTGGTGGCAAGGCGGGTGAGTGGGTGGGTAATACTGTGCCTGTCGCAGAGGTGCTCACCCAACGGCCATTCTGTCCCCCCCCCCCCCCAACCGCCACCGTCTGCCATCTGGTGGTGTCCCAGATCTGCCGGCAGGCTCTGAAGTTCCTGACGCAGATCCGGGCCCAGCCCCTCATCAACCTGCAGCTGGTGAATGCCTCGCTGTACGAGCATGTGGAGCAGATGCGCCTCGTCCGGAGGAGACGGGAGCAGCTGAAGCTTCTGGGGGATTACCTGGGCCTGTGCCGAAGTGGGGCCCTGAAGGAGCTGAGCAAGAGGTGAGCGTCCCGGACACACACACACACACACACACACACACACACACACGCATGCAGCTAGTGCCCGCCCAAGACGCCCCCTTAGGAAAAATGCCAGGGCCGAGCAGAAATCACCTTCCCACTAGGTTGGGGAAATTACCGCGAGCTTTGGGAGTGGTTTTTATTTGTTCATGTATTCATTCATTTACTCGTTCATCTAACAGTTATTTACTGAGAACATACCAAGTGCTCAGCACTGAGCCAGCTTTGTGAGCTCCACACTGAGCAAGGTAGACCCGGTCCTACCCTCTCACAGGGAAGGCAGATGAGTAAGCCTAGAGCTACAACAGCCTGTAGAGCTGCTACAACAGCCTAGAGGGAGCTAGAAGGGAGGCAGGATGCCTGGAAGTACAGAGGTGAGCCCTCTAATCCGGAGTGGAGGAGGGCAGAGCCGGGAAGACTTCCTGGAGGAATGTACATATAAGATGAGCCTTGGAGAATGAGTCAGAGTTAGAAAGGGGAAGACTCAGGAAAGAGTATTACAGATGGAAGGAATGGTGCGCTCAGGCCCTGAATGAAGGCCCCATACGAGGGAAGAACAGAGAGAGCTCCGGGGCGTGCAAGGAGGGAAGAGGGGCGCTGCCAGGACCCAGCGGTACTCGGCCACGTGGAGGCCCCCCAGGCAGGCGCACGCCGCGTGCACCCCGAAGTCGGTGCCCGCGCGCGCACACTCCTCTCCACTGGGCCCGGCAGCCTTTCCCTCCCTCGACACCCAGCAAAGAGAGGTTGCGGGGGGACTGGAACTGAGGGTCCCCAACCACGTTGGAGCAGGAGAGCAGAGTAGGAAAGGATGCGGGGGGAATAAGGGAGACCAAAGGAGGAAGGACTGAGGGTTTTGTGAGGGGGGACCACCTCGCTGTCTCAATTCCTCGGATGAGTGGTCTAGAGCCAGCCAGGCTGGGCCAGCAGGGCTCTGGGAGGCAGTGTCAGCGTGTGGCTTTGCTGGGCTAGAGGTGGGGGCGGGGGGCGGGGCGGGGCAGGCCAGGTGGCAGGGGCTGTTTGGAGAAAGGAAGGATTTCTGGGCCCGAGAGAGGCCAAGTCCGACACCTGCCCCCGAGCCCGGTGTACTTGATTTGGCTTTTCAAATATGCACTGAGGCGTCGTTCTTGCCTTGAGAGCTGAGTTATTCACACCCACTGGGCCCTGCTGGATAAGAGCACCAGTGAATGCAGGACCTGTAGGGAGAGCCAGCTAGTGCGCTGAGGTTGCACAGAGAGACAGTGACCCCTCGCCGTTTTCTGGGTGTGGAACTTTTAGTCCCCACGCAGGAGAGGGTGACAGCCTTCTGGTTCGAGGCGGGGACGCAAGGAGCTCCATTTCTCAGCCTCCCCTTGGGCTGATGGCTCGGAGCCTGGAGCCTGTTTCCAATTCTGTGTCTCCCTCTCTCTCTGCCCCTCCCCCGTTCATGCTCTGTCTCTCTCTGTCCCAAAATAAATAAAAAACATTGAAAAAAAATTTAAAAAAAAAAAGCAGCTGTTTATTTGTACCCTTATCTCACTTCCTTTCCTAGACCGCGACCTCTCTCGAGGGCAAGAGGAACCCGGTTTCCCCACAGCACACAAGACACGGTTACCACTCATTCATTGGGAGTTTATTGGAAGGATAAATGGGGGGGGGGGGGGTTAGTAACCGGACATATTTGACAGAGGAGATGCTTGCGCACAAGAGCCCAGCGGAGCGCAAGCTCCAGACCCACAACTGAGCAGTTTACTGGAAGCAGAGCGAGAACAGCCCCCCCCCAGCCTGCCTCCGCTGGGGAATGGCAGGTGTCCACCAGCTCTCCTGCAGCTTTGCTCTGAGGACCTCACGTCCCTACTTCTCCGACTGCCCTTGTCAACGCCTGACTCGATGCCGAAGGCCCGCCCCCCTACCCACGACTATGCTTCCTCGTCCCCGATCTGCGGCAGTGCCTCTGACTACCCTTAGCCTTTTTGTCCGGGCCTCTTCACCCGTCGCCCTCCTCTTCTGTCTCCGTCACCACCGGCAGGGCGCGCGCCGGGGCAGCCCTGGCCGGCAGGAGGGGGCGGGTCCTGCGACCGGAAGCCGGTAGCCGGAAGCCGGAAGGGGGGCCGTGAGGACGTGTTCCAAGGAAGCCAGGGCCGGACCCGGCGGGGCCGGCGACATGGAGCCGCTGTACCAGCAAACGCACAAGTGAGGGCCGCGTCGGGGCACGGGCGGGGGCGCAGCCAGGCTGGGCGAGGCCGGCTCCCTGGCTGGGGCCTCGGGCGCCCGCCCGTGTGGAGGCCGAGTCCTTCCGCCGGGGCGCTGCCGGGGGCGGCTCGGAAGTTCTGTCTCTGGCGGGATGCCCAAGACGGCGGCGGATGGAGGGTCCGGCCTGATGCGTGGGGACGCTGGGCCGGACGGCTCATGGGATCTTCGAGGCCGCGACTACCTGCTAAGTAGACTAGGTGAAGGGAAAGTCACACTTACAGGTTATAAATTGTTTGTCCAGCACCTGCCAGCTCACTGCTCTGGGTTGGTAGAGATGGTGGGAGTCAGGGCCCCTACACCTAGTTTACTATTCACTTGGAGAGCCCAGGGACGGCCGAAAAAAATCTAAGGTGTGGCAGGATTGGATGGAGTGTAAATGAACAATACAAACGGAATCTTCTTTAGTTTAGAAAGATCCATCATTGAGCTAAGGTCGTCAGAATAAGTTTCATTGTAACTCACAGCTCCTAAATGACGTCGGCCCCAACTCTTGATTGACACTAATCTGTTGTTGCTGCTACACTTTTTTCCCTTTTCTTTTGATTTGGTTTATACCAGAGACCATAATGATGAAGTGTTTGGTTTGAGTGCAAATATAAAACCTACTTTGTAACAGTTTTAAAACGACAGAATTTGCTCTTACCCTGGGAGCCCTATTCTCATATAAAAATTATAAGAAGGGACGGGTCGCCTGTGTGGCTCAGTCGGTTGGACGTCTGACTCTTGATCTCAGCTCACGGCTTGATCTCTGGGTGGTGAGTTCAAGCCCTGCGTTACGCTTCAAGCTGGGCGTGGAGACTACTTTAGAAAAAAAATTTTATATCTCTATATATGATGGAACTTAAATAATCAGACCTGTGAGTCCATTGGAAAAGGAATGAAATAGAATTATTTTTGTGTTACTAAGAAAGGACAGATCTTTTAGTGTGTCTTTCCCCGGAAGTATTGAACCAGTCCTGGGAGTTCTGGTTCTAGACTTCTTTTTCTGATCTATAAAATGTTAGTTTGGAGCTCATAAACTTTGAGGCTCCTTCAGCTTCACGATACTGGCGATTGAGCGTCTTAAAAGGAAACACACAATCCTGCGAGCGTCAGCAATTAACTTTTGCAGTTGCAGAAATTAATGATTGAGGCTGAATTGACACAACAGTAACTGAGCATCTTAATTTTGCTGGAACTTTGAACCCACTTTGTGGTTATCTCTGGCCATGTCCCTGACAGTACATTGGAATGAAATCAGTACTTGAAAGTTCTGTATCTTGAAAACTCGTTCTTAACTGCCTGAGCAATGAGTGGGGGAGGGAGGGGAGGTGAAAATCAGAATAAACATTTTATGCTTAAGTAATACTGCATTAGGATGAACTTTATAGATGAATAAGTGGCCAGGCTTCTATTTTTGATATTCAAGTGGTTGTAGAGGTGTCTATATTTGTCCCCTGTACAGTCTAGGATCACTCAGTGCCCTGGACCTTATTATCTCTAGAGATTCTTTTCGGTTTTAATTTTTTTAAAAAATATTTATTTTTGAGAATTAGAGTGTGAGTGGGGGAGGGGGAGAGAGAGAGAGAGGGAGCTACAGAGTCCGAAGCAGGCTCTAGGCTCCAAGCTGTCAGCACAGAGCCCAAAGCGGGGCTCGAACCCACGAATCGTGGGATCATGACCTGAGCTGAAGCCGGACACTTAGCCGACTAAGCCACCTAGGTCCCTCTATCCCTAGAGCTTCCGATTCAGTAGGTCTGGAGCACAAGAAGCTCTATTTTTAACAAGCTCTCCAAGTGATTTTGGTGAGCAGCTGGGTGTGAAAACTGTTACCTTATCTGAAGACCAGTTTTCCCTTTTTTTGATTTTGCCTTCTGGTGAGAGGCTAAATGTAGAAGCGGCAAGGTGGGTGAGGTGAAAATGACCAGATGGTTCCCACTACTTTTAAGTAAAGCAAAAACAACCACAAATATTTGTATGATGCCGTAAAGGTTACACAGCAATTTCATATTGCATTTGGATCTATGAGCCTTTAAATAGTTGTGATTATTTATTCATGTGTGTACCCTGTTTTATCGGAGACTGAGGCACCAAGGAGTTAAATGGCCTGTTCCTGGTTCCTCAGCCAGTCCATAGTGGGGCCAGAACTTGCAACCAGTATCTTTTAACTCTAAAACTGTTCCCTGCTCGTAGGGGTCAGAGGCAGCATGGATACAAAATAGGTGTATAGGAAAGGATGAGAGTAGTTCTATGGACTTTTAAAAAGCAATTTCAGGGGCGCCTGGGTGGCGCAGTCGGTTGAGCGCCCGACTTCAGCCAGGTCACGATCTCGCGGTCCGTGAGTTCGAGCCCCGCGTCAGGCTCTGGGCTGATGGCTCAGAGCCTGGAGCCTGTTTCCGATTCTGTGTCTCCCTCTCTCTCTGCCCCTCCCCGGTTCATGCTCTGTCTCTCTCTGTCCCAAAAATAAATAAACGTTGAAAAAAAAAATTAAAAAAAAAAAGCAATTTCATTTCTACAGACTGGATTTGTTTGTTTGTTTGTTTTTAGTCAGCAACAGTGACCTTGTTTTCTTACTATTAGGTCTCTCTGCTTGGTGATGTTATTACCTAAGCCCACCACGGACCCCATGTTGCACAGGGCTAAGACTTCTGGTTTCTAGTGTCCCCCTCCCCCCCCCCCCCCCCCCCCCCCCCCCGCCCGCCCCAAGTCCTGCCTGTGCATCACCTGTTCCTTATTGGCTTCAAGTGTGTTGTCTGAATTCCCAGTTCGGTTTAAAACAGGCTTGCCACATAGCAGTCCCCCCTATGCCATGCCTGCTTGCTTTGTTGTTTTGCATTTGATTTCCTCCCAGGCATGAAATGTAGAGATTGGAATCATTTTCTTGGCCGTATCTCTTCTAGTTCATTCAAAGCATTCGGAGCTTAGGTGGGAGAAGTCAGTATTGTTTCCCTGCAACTTTAAAGTTTGTCCATTTTGGCTTAGAAAACGGTATAAGCCACCTGAAGGGTGTTTATAGGGTGAGTGTTGCCATCATCTCTCACCCTGTCCTCCTAGACTTTAACAATTGGAAGGGACTGGCAAAATCTTCCATTCCAACTCCCTGTAGTCAGGAAGACCCTTTATAAAACCCGAAGCAGTTCGTGTACCCTGTGTTGAAACATGCAGGAGCTCTTTTTCTTCTTCCTTTTTTTCTTTTTTTTTAAGTTTAGAGAGAGAAAGAACACAGGTTGGGGGGGGTGCGCAGAGAGAGGGAGAACCCCAAGCAGGCTCCCAGCTGTCAGCGCAGAGCCCGCCCGACACGGGGCTCGAACCCATGAACCATGAGATCATGACCCGAGCCTACCAAGAGGCGACGCTCAACTGACTGAGCCACCCAGGCGCCCCCCTTCTTCCTTTGCTTGAAGAGAGAGAGTTCATAATTATTCTGGGGTTTTTGCGGGGAGGGGCAGGTTGAGCTGAAAGCTACCCTCTTGAATGGGCTCTTGGTTCTGGCTCTCCCTTCAGGAGCCGCAGTGGAGAATGAGCCCATTCCTCTGCCTGTATGTCAGCTCTACGTATTTGAAAAGCACCAGCTGCCCCATTTTAATGGGTTTTTTTTTTTCTTTTTTCTCTTTTCTTTTCTTTTCTTTTCTTTTCTTTTCTTTTCTTTTCTTTTCTTTTCTTTTCTTTTCTTTTCTTCTCAGAGGCTTATTATCACTAGCACTTTTGACCATTCCTCTTCATGACTTGACTTCTAGACTCTTTCCCGGTCATCCTCTTCATCCATCTTCCGTCAGGGGAAGTCTTTAATAGGGGCCTTTAACAGACAGCTCCCAGGATGGAATGCCACTTGATATTGTACATTGGGGACTTTTTAAAAAAGTCTTAAGTGGGAATGCTTTTCATCCCTGACAAATTTAATTTTACTATTTTAGCCTAAATGAAAATATTACTATTTGTTTTGTGGTACAACATCCTAACCTAGGCTCATTATAGCACAGAGTCGTGTGCAAATGTCATCAACGTAAGTTGGTTTGTTAAAAAATCTTGAACAACACGTAGAGCTGAAGGCAGTCCTGTGGTAGAATGCTGGAAATCTTTGCTAGCATCCCTTGGGTACCATTATTTAGCCTGCCTTGAAGCCCTCGTCCTTAACGTTTAAAGTATTTGTCAATCCATGGGAGAAATGTACTATCTCATTATTTTGACTTTGCATTCTTCTGATTACTAGTCAAGTGGAATAATAGATATAGATATAGATGTAGATATGGATATAGATATAGATATGTTTGGGTTTTCTTTTCTGTCATTTGCTCTTTGCCCATTTTACAAAAGTGCTTTGACTTTTCCTGTTGATTTGCAGCATTTTTTAATATATTCTAGACATCAGTCCTTTCTTATCTGTCGCGGGTATCTTCCAGTCTCTGCCTGTCTTTTTATTTTATTTTTTTAGAGCGTCTTTGGTGTAGACAGGTGTTTCGTTTTAATGTAGTCAAATTGACGAGTCTTGTGGTGTGTGTGGTTTGGGGGACAGTATTGTTTTTTGCCTCGTTTAGGAAATTCTTCTTCAACCTGAAGTCATAGTATGCATTCCTGTATTTTCTCCAGAAAATTTTAAAGCCTTGCCTTTTACATTTGGGCTTTAAACCATCTTGCGTTTCTTTTTGTGTCTGGACTCTATTCTTTGCTCCTGGGTCAGGGTTAGGGTTTGTCTGTCTCCGCACTGCAATGATGTTGTTTTGTTTGGTTTTGTGTTGTTATTATGGCTTTGTCATAAGTCCTCATAGCAGGTGGACCAGGTCATCCCTCTCATAGTTGATTCAGAGTTGTCTTGGATACTCTTTGCCCCCTGCCCCCCTCCCTTTTTTTCTTCTGTTCCCGTTCCTGTCAATACTGCTAATTTTCACATTTGCTCTATGAAGCTGCCATTGACAACTTACCTCTCGGCCTACGTGCAGGCCTTCGGTAAAATCCTAATTGTCTTCCCATCGGCGTCGCCGTGCAGTCCTCTTGCTGTCTCTGTGGTTACCCTGACCCAGATGTTGGTTAACTCAAGCTGTGTTCCTCCATCTACCTCCGTACCTCTGCGTGCCCTCATTCTACACTATCAGGACCTATCCTACCGGAGGAGCAGTCTGGTCCCTCCGTCTCTAGTGGTGATTTCTAGTTTCCTTTCAGGGCCGTGGGTCTTACCCAGGTGCGCTCAGACTCAGTAGAGCGCTGGCCTTGCTTCTGGTGCCGTGGGTCATGTTTAGAGTCCGCAGGAAAGCCCTGGAAAAGACAAGACAGAGTTGAAACCCAGTTTGGGCTTCTGGCTTGCATTGGTAAATTTGGGTTCACAGATTGTGGTGCTCATGGTGGAGGCTGGTTGCTGACCTTTCCCTCAAGGGTTGGAGGTGATATAGTTGCTCAGCAGACTGCTTTCCTGTGGCTCTGATGTGAGAGACCGGAAGCACCAGGAGCCCGTTGTTGGGGTAGCATAGGCAGTATTCCAGAACTGATCGCAGACGACTGCTAGGAAGGGCTCTGGGGGTGACCTTGGTCAAGCCGCGAGGAGCCTCCGGAGAGCACGCTAGGGCCCGCCATCTGAGACCACGCTGGGGAGCCAGGGTACGGTGTCGCATTTCCCAATGAGGTGGCACTCGCCTGGGATTGCCAGGGAGAGGCCTTTATCGGACGGGACATCCCCGTCTTTCAGGACCTTCCTCTGATAGTTTTCTCGCACTGAGCGCCTCATCCCTTCTCCCCTCCGACCCCTACTCGCTTCCGGGCAGGCCCACCTGCTTGTAAGCCACATGCCTTTTTGCCGATCCTTTTCTTCATCTCTTCCCTCATAGGTCAAGCTTCCGTCTTCAGAGTGCTCTTTAGAACTCACTTGACGCCACCGGGTTCCGCCAGCTTTTACTCTTATTTTCTTACGTTTCCTTGGCACCACTGCCACTGGCACCGCCACTGCGCGTAGCCCCTCGGCTTCCTTTTTGTTTACACTTACATGTAGTGATGTTCCCCTAAATCTTCTTGGGACTTGTCATGTCTCTCTGGCCTGTCATTCCTAATTACATGGTTTCTCAAGGATAAGGATTATATCTTTCTTGCCCTTTGACTCTCCCTAGTGCAGACCAGCGCTCAGCACATCGGGTCAAAGAACAGAGAGTGGGATTGGCTGGGTCCGGATTGAGGTTTATCACTTGCTGTGTGACCTTGAACAAGTTACATAACCTTTCTGGGCTTCGGTTGTCTTATTTATAAAACGAAGATGATAATGGTCCTTTCCGCATAGGGTTATTGACTTTGCAGAATGTCTCCGATGTGGCAGGCACTTAGTAAGCGCCGCCTGTTAGTGTTCTTATTAATATTCATGGTAAAATATTGGAAACCGGGCCAAAACATGTGGCCTAAAGTGCCACTTAACAAAGTTTACAGTTCAGTGATGCTGTCGATTGAAATCAGTTACACGTTGGCATCAGAAAATTTGTCTTTCCTGACCGAAGCACTGTCGATGACTCCTGTCTCACTCATTTCCTCTCTCTTCCTTTGATAGGCAGGTCCACGAGATCCAGTCTCACATGGGACGCCTGGAGACCGCGGACAAGCAGTCTCTGCACTGTGAGTAATTAACTGTGGAGACCAGAGTCCTTTCTCCTGATGACACGATGCTAATGGGCTGGGTTTCCTGACCGCCTTGCTGCCTCAGGGGCTGAATGATTCCATGCCGAAGGAGTTCTGTTGTTAGGGGTGGACAGAAAAACCCTCTGGCAAAGCCTCTGACTTCTCTCATTGCGCCCCGTGGAATCCCACAGGCCTTATCCCCCATTGCCCCTCAACTCACCCTGACAGGGCCCTATGGGAATGGACCTCCTCTCCTCTGTCTTAATCGATTACCGAGCCCTGGGAGGAATGTACTCCGTACACATTCAGAGATGTTTAACTGGAACTGGTCAGTTCTTCTGAGCTGAGAACTGTGGCTTTTTAGGAGGATTATTCAGAAACGAATAGCAATATTAATTAGTGTAGTTCCCACACTGTGGTTTCATTTGAGAAGAGTGCCGCTTTTTGTTTTACAGTTGTCTGTTGGCCAGAAAAGGTCCTTTCTCTGAGCTGGCCGCAACAGATGCCACTGGTTACCCACACGTTGCTGAAGCCACCCGTTCACCTCCCCACCTGGCTGTCGCCATGCCCTTTTCTGTTTGCTCATGCCTCCTTTTCGGAGCGTCAAAAGCATCTCTTTTCTGGGTTCTGTGCCCCACCCTGTTCTAATCTAGAGTGCATATGTTAGCTGCTGCAGGTTGGCCTAGGAGGGTGACATTGCTTCTTTACTGTCGTGTCTTTATTGGGCAAGAAGCAATCTGGGTACCTTTTTTTTTTTTGTTAATGTTTATTTATTTATTTATTTATTTATTTATTTGAGAGAGAGCGAGCACACAAGCAGGGGAGGGGCAGAGAGAGAGGGAGAGAGAGAGAATCCCAAACAGGCTCTGAGCTGTCAGAGACCCCGGTGTGGGGCTCGATCCCACGAACCGTGAGACCGCAACCTGTGCTGAAATCAGCCGTCGGGCACAGTCGGATGCTTAACCGACTGAGCCACCCAGACGCCCCCCTGGGTGCCCTTTTTGTACACGGTTTAGTTCCTATCCATCTGCTTTGTTTGCCTTCCCAGCGGTCTCACTGTCACACGATTAGAAATGGAAAAGAGGTCATGTTGACTGTTTATCAAGAGGGATAAGGAAAATGACTGTATTTATCATATCTTTACCTCTGTGGATTCTTTCCTGGGCCTTTCCTAGTGATATTCAGTCTATTTTGGGGATTCCAGCATCAGCCTGCCCGTCCTTATGGAAAGCCTCAAGGGAGCTCTTCTCTGTGTTTCACACACTAATCTTCCCCTTTGTGCTTTTTTTTCTTTTAACCTCATTACTGTAGGGAATTCAATTGGCAGCCTTCTTACTAGATATTTATAACTCGTATCTGAGAATAATCTCAAAGGAAAAGAGACCTCATTCTGTTTCAGAAGATACTGCATTTTGCTTAAAATATTTTATTTGGACAACCCAAATATTCATTTTATTTTCTAAAGGCAGGAAATTTATTTCTACAGATTTATCTGTAGCTTTTTAAACAATTGGCATTGCTATGACATTAACAGCTACATGTATATATGCGTGTGTGTGTTTAGAGCAACATTTACAGAATCAGTATCACTTGAATTTTTTTCCATTATTCAGTACGATATGCGTTTTTCTCCTTTTCGAATGGGTTTCTTTGAATTTATTGGATATGGAAAAAGACATGTTTATTGTATCATTCTAATTTAAGCTCACTGTCTCTTTTCCAGCAATTACTCTTTTTTCTCTTTTGTGCAGTAGTAGAAAACGAAATCCAAGCAAGCATTGACCAGATATTCAGCCATCTAGAACGTCTGGAGATTCTGTCCAGCAAGGAGCCCCCGAACAAAAGACAGAATGCCAAACTGTGAGTGTTGTGACGCCTCTCGTCCAGGGGAGGCTGTCAGATATTCTGAAAATCTATTTACACATTGAAAAACTGAGACTCTGTGAAGATGAAGTCCCCCTAAAGGGCACGGTTTCGTTTCAATGATATTTCCTCAAAATAAAAAGCCTGTGAGGTTAGGGGCTCAGAAGCCTGTGTCTCCTTACATTGGGTCATTTTGAAATTTTGCCTCCAATACCATTTTTCTGGCCAGACCCGTGGCCTTACTTGAAGCCTCCAGCAGCCAGGGAGGTGTGCACTGCCCTCTGGTTCCTGCTGCATTCTTGGATTGAGATGACATCTTGCCCTTAATCACTTCAGTCAGCCGATTTATAATGAAATACTGATGTAACATTTGATACTCCGCCATGAAATTCAAATGAAAACCCTCACCACCTCCAGCCCAGCCCCTGCTCCCAAAAGTTCTTATGAAACTTTGTTGTTGCTTTACTCGAAAGGTGCCCTTGGGCTCCTTCTTGAAAAGCGATATAATCCATGGCAGGTCAGGGAGAGGTCCTTGAGCCTGCTTCCTGTCACCTGTTCCCTGTCATGCATCCAGAATCAGAGACCAGCAGATGCTTAAGTAAAGCTGTTGGGATCTCTTGTGCTACAACCGTACTTGAACCACAGGCCGCTTCTTTATTTGCAACATCAGTGATCAAAATCAGATCATTTTGGTGGGGACAGCATGCAGTGGTGTAGGGAGAAGTAAGGAAGCATCTTTCTTGAATACGAAGGCTGGCCGCTCAAAATGTGCGGCCCTGGGTTTCTGGAATGTAATCTCTGTCTCCATCAATTCCAGTCGTGTTGACCAGTTAAAGTATGATGTCCAGCACCTGCAGACTGCTCTCAGAAACTTCCAGCATCGGCGATACGCAAGGGAGCAGCAGGAGAGACAGCGAGAGGAACTTCTGTCTCGAACCTTCACCGCTAACGTAAGCCGGGCTCCTGGTTGGGGGGCGGGAGGGGGTGGGGTGGGGGGCAGTGTCTACAGGCACTCGGCAGCTCGTCGCCACTGAAACTCGGGTCCTGGAGCTTCATCTTTGTAGGGGGTGTCCGAAGCCGATCGACTGGAAGTAACAGTGGGCTTTGTGCCTTGCCACAGACGCTAGACCTAGACGGGGAACCTCCTTCTCTAACACGAAAGCCCGAAGTGGAAGCAGTTAAAGTGAAGGAGTGGGCAGGGGTGAAAATGACCTGGGTTTGACTGAGAGGTGGAAGTTCACGTGGTGGAAACGGTTTCTGATCAGATGGAGACAGATGGTGAGAACTGAAACCATTTGTCATGAGGGGCAGCATTTCAAAGCTGCCTGCAGGCACTTGCCATCGTGCTGTGTATGTGTGTGGTTCCCGTGTCAGGTGCCTTAAAATGGTTTTGCCCCAAATCTGAGCAGCAATTTGGAGGAATTTGTTAACAGGTCTTTGTTGCGGATGGATTGCTTGACTTGAGCCTGTTCGAAAGTGGCCTGGTTGGTGTGCATGTTTGGTTTTTGGGAGACCCTTGCCCCTGCCCCTCGGTCTTAATAGGATCCATTCCTGCACATGGCTGTTGATGGCTAGAGGACACACTGGCCTTTTTCAGGTCCCTTATAATGTATTTCCACCAAGTGAGGTGGGTTTTGGGTTGTTTTGTTTTAACAGAGAGGTTCATTTTCTAAAGAGGTCTTAGCTCTCTAAGCCTGCCATCAGAATTCAAATCAGCCCACGTTTCACAGATGCTTAAGTCTCTCTGCTGTGTCCACACTTGTAGCAAATTTCCCTGAGTGTTTCAGAATGTGCCTGTGTAGTTTCTGCTTCTCTAGAGTAAGCAGTCAAGTAACACTGATTAACAATTCAGAAGTGTGATGAGGACGTGTTGGAGGCATAGTGGTAGGCACAGCTGTCTGCCTGCCTGCCTGCCTGCCTGCCTGCCTGCCTGCCTTCCTTCCTTCCTTCCTTCCTTCCTTCCTTCCTTCCTTCCTTCCTATCTTCCTTCCTTTCTTCCTTCCTTCCTTTCGGTAGTTTCAAGTTTTCATAGCTGCCTTTCAAAAGCGTAATGAACTCTACAACACGCCAAAAGGTGTGTGGGCTTTTGATCACTATGGCATTGGGTACTCAAACCTCTTTTAGGTCAGGGATGGTCACTCAGAATTCTTTTGTTTGCGTATCAGCTCGGTGCGGTGCTCTGCACGCAGTGCCCCTTAATCAAAGTTGACTTTGCCAAATGAACTTCTTGCCGGTCACTCTGTGAGCTGGAACTATGATAAGTTTTTCTCCTGGCCTCCTCCAAGTGGGGTCTCAAGAGCCCCCCACCTACCCCCCACGGCTCCGCAGTCAGGCGGCCAACCCGCCTGTGAGGTACACAGCGCACCCACCCCGCCCCAGCCAACACACCTTACACTTACACACACACTCCGTGAAGAACGGGAAGCCACCGGAAGCCCGATGGCAGCAGGTTTATTACCACGGTTCTTTTCGGGCTGGGAAATCTCCCCGAGGCGCCCATCCCGGGAATCGGTGCTCGTGGCGGTTCAGCTCCTCCTGAAGTCGGCCCTAAATTTCTGCTCCGCTCTTTGGCTCCCAGTAAACCTTCCTGGACATCAGAGAAGTAGCTCTCACCCCCGGCGTTGGCTGCCCTCTCCTCTCTCCCTTCTCCATTGGTCCTGTGGCGCTGGGTCCGAGCGGTCCCACCACGCCCCTACCCGCTCCTCGCTGCTGTCCCCAGGCTGAAAGCAGTGGCTGCGGGGCGTGCTGTCTTCGTCCTTCCCACCCCACCCCCATCCTGCCCCATTTGATTTTTTGTTTTTAATTCAAAAAGAAGTTCTTGAGGTCTCCCCCCCCCCCCCTCGCGTTCTTTTTGGCCAAAAACGCACCATTGCAAACTAGAAAGTATGGATTATCAAAATGAAAAAAAAAAAATCGAAAACCTCAAAATCCTACCCCCCAGAGTGTCGACGTTACCACCTTGGTACAAAATCTGGGCTTTTTTTCTTTGCGAGTCTCCATACATTTATTCAAATAGAGGTGCATTGTTAGTACCTACTGTTTTGTCATTTAATTGTGTATCTTTTCGTAGTGATAAATATTCATCTACAACAGTGGTTCTGAATATTCTGGAGGACTTATTATGTCGGGGTTGGGGGCCCCAGAATGTGCATTACTAATACCCTCACAGGTGATGTTCATGCTGCTTCCGGGTCCTGCTTTGAGAACTACTGATCTGTGATACAATTTTTAGTGAAGGAATGGTGTTTCAAGGGTAGAGACTACTACCATTTATTTAAGGAAGATGTTTATTTTTGGATATTTTAGTTGGCCCCCCTTTTTTGCATCAGAACCAATATTACCATAAAGAGCCTGTATCAAAGTGTATGCAAAAACTATTTTTTTCTTGATTTTTTGAACAATGGACCCACAGAATCCAAAGATTACATCCTACCAAATTGCTCTGCAGAAATGAACCAGTTTACACTGCAGCCCTATGGGGAAGGCGGGGGGCATTGCCCCCGATCCTGGTTATTGTCATTATTTTCATAATCTTTGCCTGTGTTTATGGGATGTGGGATGGTTTCTCATCCTTGTATAACTTGCATTCTTTGAGCTGTGGAGAAGGAAGGAAAGCATCTAGGAGTCTTTTCCAGAGTCCAGGCAGAAGATGCTGTGGGAGGCTTGGATTCCGCTGGTGGTGGCGGAGGGAAAGACCTGAGGATGGAAAGGGCTTGGCAAGTGGGCGTGAGGGTACCCAGGATGTCCCCAGCATGGAGTATCTCAAAGCCACCGCTCCGCCATTAGAACTAATACACGTGTGTGTGTGTGTGTGTGTGTGTGTGTGTGTGTGTGTGTCTCCTGGGAAGCTATTAAGTTTCTCATTTTAAACATGAAGAAGGGTGCCTGAGTAGCTCATTCGGTTACGCATCAGACTCTCGGTTTGGGCTTGGGTCACGGTCTCGCGGTTTGCTGAGTCTGAGCCCCACGTCCGGCTCTGTGCTGGCAGTGCAGAACCTTCTTGGGATGCTCTCTCTTCTCCTTCTGTCTCTGCCTCTGCCCCCACTCACAGTCTCTGCCTCTCTCCAAATAAATAAACTTTAAAAACACTTAAAGATGAAGAAACTGACACACGTAAATACACACACAGAGACACCCAGGAGAGACCGACGGATAGACCTGGCTCACCTTCCTCCGTCCTGGAAAAGCCGCTTGGGACAAGGGCACTCACAATTTTCTGGGCAGGAGTCTCCCTGCCCTGACTACACCCCAGAGCCAGGACAGAACAGGGAGACAGCAGGTTCCTGATGACATATTTTGTTCCCTGCTTTTGACCAGTTGGATTTCTTTAGAGAAATGCTTGGTTATGTCCTTTGTCCATCGTTCTCCTGAGACCAACCCCCGATCTTGAATAATACGCTCTGGACGTGGAGCCCATATTCTTGACTCCATCCGGCTGAGGTCAGGCTGCCTGTGGCACAGAAAGCAGAGGCAGGAGGAGTAAAGGTGGGGTCCAGGGGCCTGCCTACTCCAGCAGGAGGCTGTGAGGAGACCGATGGCTGACCTTCCCTTTATTAAGCACCTACGATACGCTCAGTGCATTAAATATATTACCTCACTGTTACACCAGCCCTTGGTTCCACTGGACTGTCCTCTTGACATGAGAAAACAGAGGCTCAGAGTGGTGAATTGGCTTACTGAAGATCACACAGCTAGTTAAGCATCAGAGCCAGAATTTGTCCTGTTCCAAACAGGACAGAGCCCTGTCCTGTTCCAGAGCTATGTTTTCATTATTCCCATGCCCCTCTCTTCCATCATCCCTGCGCTGGTTTCTGTAGCTACCTGCGGGGAAGAGGAAGGTGCTGTCTTTTTGACCTGTGGTCAGGAAGGGAGAGACAGAACATGGCTTGTGGAAGTAAGCAAAGACCACCCACGTGAGAGCAAGCAAAGGCTGTGTTTTCAGAGCTCGCTACCACAAGGGAGTCAGCCCCCATCGCTTGAGTTTGGAAGAGAATTGAAGGCCGGCCGAGGAATAGGAAATCTTTATAATGGGAGAGAGGGAAGGCTTCAGGTTCTGCTCAGAGGCTGTTGGCATGGAACCTGTGGATGTGCTCGCTAGAAAGGGGGGTGCCCTATGTGATTGGGTTCGGGGAGCATGTTTGGCTTTTCCCAGTTTGTCCTACGTTGGAAGCAGGGGCAAAATGAGGGAAGCTGTCAGCTGTTGGTCCAGTCTTGGCTGCGTCTGGGCTATTCCTACACGGGTATGCTTTGGCTTCCCAGACTAATGGCAGCAGAGAGTGGTTTCCCTCCTTGGCTGTTGCTACAGGTAGTGATCAGAGTTCTGTTTTTCTATGTGGCGTGGCCCCTGTTTGTCTGTGTATCTGGTCTCTCAGACTCCTCCCCAGAGTCCTGGAGGAGGGGCCTTCCTGGCCTGGTGCTGGCCAGAGGCTTCCTGCCTCGGGCTCCCTCCTGTCTTCTGCCCTTTCTGGAGCCCCTGGTCCCGGTAGGTCTCCTTGCTATTTGCTGTGCACCGTCTCAATTCTCATAATAGCCCCCAAAGGGAAATTATATTCGTTATTATTGCCGCACCATAGCTCATCCCCAAATTTAGCAAATATTGATGATTTCACAGTTTTCTGAGGGCCAGGAAGCCAGAAACGGCGTAGCTGGGTGGTTCTAGCTCAGGGTCTCTTGTGAGGTTGTAGCCCAGGGGTTGGTGGGGGCCCGCAGTCACTTGAAAGCTCGCCTGGGGGTGAAGGGTTGGCTTCCAGGATGGCTGCCTGACACAGCTCTTGTCTTGAGGCCTCAGTTTCTGCCCAGGTAGACCTTTCCACAGAGCCCCTCTTGAAGAACGTGCTTGGCGGTGGACCACTCGTGGGAGGGGTGGAAGAGTGAGCTTGTAGAGGGCAGTGGGTTAGCTATCATTGTTAGGTAAGCTTCGTGGCAACCTAATAGAGAGAAACCATTAGCCCCATTTGACAGATGAGAAAATGGAGCCTCTGAAAGGAGAGAGATTTTGCCTGAGGACACAGAGCCTGTAGCTGATATGGCCAGGATTTAAGCCCTTCTCTACCTTAAAACCTGACCCTAGCTCTTGCCAGCCCTTGGTGTGCGTCCAGGGGGGTGGGGTGGGCTTCGTTGTTAGGGAAAGACGCCCCTCCCCCAGCCCCCAGAGCCTCCGGGAGGCCTCAGGAGCCTGAGAAGTTGTCTGTCAACTGGGCTGCCTTCTCTGCTCTGGAGACAAGGAAGCTGGTGCCTCTGGGCCCAGCTGCCACCCACACAGGACTATTTTTACCCTCCACCTCAGTGACAAGTCTGCATCTCCCCGCTCTGGAAAGGCCATCTGGGTAGTCTGGCTGTCCCAGGAAGAGCCTCCACCCTGAGGCCACCGTTTATGCCCCGCTGTTCCCGCAGCTGTTTCTAGATGAACCTTTAGCTCTCTGCCATGCCTTGGCCAACCGAGGTCAGTACGACGCCTCCGTCCCCTGGATTCCTGTCAGCACAGAGCCCTACGCAGGGTTCGAACCCACGCACCGTGAGATCGTGACCTGAGCCCAAGTCGGACACTTAACCCACCGAGTCACCCAGGCGCCCTGGGGCCATTTTAACGATACGAATGATTTTATTTGCGTCTTCAGACTACACACAGAAACACTTGAAAACTGCAAATACATGACTGTTGTATAACGTACTTCAGGGAGTCTGAGAACCTTTGGACATAGTTTATTTTCTGAAGTGGTCTCAAACAACCCCCTAGGATCCTGCGTGTGCTATTCATTTGTTTGGCAAACTCTCCCCGAGCCGGTAAAGGTTGCCTCCTGCCAGGTTCCTGTCCAAATGATCTCATGTTTCACCCTGGCAGACGGGAAGTTAATAATGTTTTACTGCAACTCTCACAGAATTAAAATAAACACAATTGTCAGGTTCAGCCTTTGTCCCCCATGCAAAGTGGAAAGCAGAGGAGCCCCCCCCCCCCAAAGCAGCAGGAGGGAGAGACACGGCAGGGGTTTCTGTGCAGTGGTAGAAAGGGGGCAGCGCCTGTGTAAGTAGCACGGCAGACAACTGAGACACGGATCATGGGGGATCGTGGAGCTTCACACCCCCTTCCCCCCACCTCCCCTCCCCCCACCTGTCCGATTTGTGTTTTGGAGAATACCTGGATTTGGAGGACCTAGGATCTATTTCTGCTTCTGCCCCTAATTGACTGTGTGACCTTGAGCAAGTTAGTCATTCTCCCTGGGCCTCGATTGGCTCATCTGTAAATCAAGGGATCTGGATCAGATCATCTTCCGTAAAACTGCATTTAGAAAAACAGGTAGTGGGTCAGACGGGCCATGGTCTGCCTTCCTCGGCTCTACATTTCCTGAGGGGTTCAGAGAGCACGGCGCCCAAGATCTGTGCCTGGTCTGCACCTAGAGCGCTGCCTGGGCCCCCATTACCCCAGCTGTGAAATAAGGAGCATGATTGATACCTGCGCCCCGTGAACTGCCCCTTAGAGGTGACACTGACCAAAAGAGGTCTGTTTAATACAGGACTTCTCAGAGCCTTTAATACGTTGGTGTGCATTGTGAATTTCCCGGGGTGGGGGGGGGGGGCGGGGCGGGGGAGGGGATGCAGGATGCAATATTTAACTAACACAACCTAATATTTTTTGCACGATGTACCTTTCAGCACAGTTTGGAAAATGCCATCAGCATAAAGAAGGGCTCTCAGTCTTCCTGGGGCTGTACCCCTTTAATAAAAAGGACAGTAGCGGATGCCATATACTGACTCTACATGTGCCTGAACTTACATCCCACCCGCCCTGCCCCCCCCCCCAGCCTCAACTCTGCAGGGTGTGTGATAGTATTCGCATGTCACAGGTGAGGCTCAGAGAGGTGAAGGAACTCGTTCAAGGTCACACAGCTGGGACGTGGCAGGCCTGTCTGGCTCCCAGGCTTCTCCCCTGCACCACACTGCCTTCTTAGCTGTCCCTGTCCTTCCACCTCAAAACGCAGACGCTCACCCACTTGATTCTAATGCGCAGCCAAGTTTGATAACCATTGTTATAAAGGCAGCGATTCTCAGCATTAACTATAGAATCGCCTGGAAAGATTTTCTAGATGCTGGGAGCAGGGTGGGGGGTAGTAACAGGAAGGGGACGCTCGGGGCCTTTCTGGGGGTGTAGTAACGTTCTACATTTTTTTTAATGTTTATTTACTTTTGAGAGAGAGAGAGAGAGAGAGACAGAGCACAAGCAGGGGAGGGGCAGAGAGAGAGGGAGACACAGAATCCGAAGCAGGCTCCAGGCTCCGAGCTGTCAGCACCGACCAACGCGGGGCTTGAACCCACGAACCGTGAGATCCTCACCTGAGCCGAAGTCGGCCGCTTAACCTACTGAGCCGCCCAGGCGCCCCCTCCGCTTGATTTTATAATCTTCATAAGAGACAAGATGTTCAGCACTAGATTGTAACCATACTAGACTCTAACCCTAACCCCAACCCCAACCCTAACCCTGACCCTAACCTTAACCTTAACCTTAAGCTAAGCCTGATACTTTTTGATCTGTGTGTTGGATACTTGGGTGTGTCCACTTCTGTGAAAATTGTGGAGGTATACGCTTAGGATTTGTATACTTTTCTCTGTGTAGGTTATTCTATAGCAAAAAAAAAAAAAAAAAAATTTTTTTTAAGGAAATAAAAAAAAGCCGTTGTCCTCAGCGCCTTCGCTGCCTCCTGAGAAAAGGCAGTCTGTGGCCCCAGACTCAACGTCTTGAAGATGCTTTTCACAGCATTGAGCAGTTGTTGGCCTTTGAGTGTGTGCCTGTCCTTGACAATGAACACACCTGCTTTCTTACCGCTGCTGCTTCTCCCTGGGCCGGTGCCGGGCTTAGCTACAAATTGCCCGCTGTTGTGCAGTGACAGGTACTCAACGGTCAGGCCCCATGGCTGGCTCCACAGCGTCTCCCTCCCACAGTTGGACTGAGAGGACCCCACGCTGCCCAAGTCCCAGGACTTAGGGCAGCAGAGACATAAGCAGCTACAGCAGGGACATAAGCACCTGCGCCTAAGCTGGGAGCCCTCTGCTCACGTCTGCCTTGTATCCTAATGAGTCCCTGGACACATGCTCTCTGGTCTTCACGTACAGACCCGCCGGTGGGCCCATGGATGTCGGAGATGAAGGCTCTATTTCTCATCATCATCTGCAGCGAGGTGTCGTCACGCGACTCAGTTCTGGCCAAGAGAATGTACATGGAGTAGTCTGCACAATTCTGGAAATTGCCCTAAGGAGGAGAGTGCTCTTTTCCCTCTGTTCTTTCCTGTTACTTGGGATATGGCCTGGAAGGGCTGCGTTCCAGCAGCCATATTGTGCCGTGGAACAAATCATGCTCGAGGATAAGAGAGCGACAGGACAGGGGAGGCTGGGTCCTCGCTGTCATCTTTGCCCCCTGGAGCACCCTGTTGGCTGTGGGCTGACTCCCTCAGAGCATTTAACATGAGGGAGAAATGAGCTTCTACCCTATTCGAGCCGATGACCCTTGGGGTTTTTCCATTCCTGTCAACTCAACTTAATCCTAAGTAATACTCAGGGCTTCTGACTTGATCTTTGGCCTGAGTTCCTGCCCAGCGTGAGGAGCAGGGTCCTGGCTTGCTCCCCCCGTGGCCTGGAGTGCTGCCTCCACCCCATCTCGGCGGCTGGACCCTGCCAACTGCACCCCATCCGTGCTGCCTGCAGGATTTTGTGTTGCTGGGCTTGCCTCTTGCCTGGGTGGACTAGAGCCCATCATTCCAGTTGCTTTTCTGGGGTAAGCCCTGCTTCCCTCTCGTTCTTTTACCCTTGGATCCTTCCCGTGCCTAACAGGCTGGCCGCTTTCTGGAAAACTACAGCAGGGCCAGTGCCTATAATACCTTCCCCCGTGGACAGTCCAGGAGCAGCCAGTTTCTGAGACATAAAAACAATGGTAAGGTCATTCATTTATTCATTCAGCAGATGAGTGTCTATCATAGGCCCTGGGATCACAACGGTAAGTGAGATGAGGTCGAGAGGCAGGCCTAGCATGGTGGGTACAAGCACAGGCTGTAGAGTGAGAATATCAGACACAGCCATCCAAGGCACTGGAACTGATGACAAGCATTTTCAGTGGTTTCCTTTAAGAATATGTCCATGGCCTTGGCCGTGTGTGCAAGCCCGTATGAGTCACTACACCTGTCTGGTCCTCAGCGTATCTGAACACGACATGGCTGAACTGGATGATGTTTAAGACTCTGTGCAGGTCTGTCCTCCTATGGTAGTCTTGCAAAAACAAAACAAAACAAAGCACCCAAATCTTGACCTGATCAAACCCCTAGATTCAACGACAGGAAATACAGAAAACAGAGCAATGCGTGAAGCCACGTCATGGGTTTGCAATCACAAAAACCCAGACTGAGGACAATCTGCAGGATACACGACACGCCTTCTCCGGTGATAAATCGCAAGCAAAAAGAGAAAGCTGGAGGAGGAACCTGGGGATTCAAAGAGATTCAAGAGACATCAACCAGTCACATCTGAGCGCATCTGATCCCAATCTTGATTGGATCAAACTGTTCAAAGTGTTTTTTGACCGGACACCATTGGAGATTTGAACACTGGCTGAATACGTGACGATGTTAAAGAACTGTTGTTTCAAGAAAGATACTAGTGATTGACAAAGCGCAGAGACGCAGCCAGCAGCAGGGGCCTATTATGAAATAGGGCCGGGGAGTAGGGGAGAAGAGACTGCCGGGAGTCTTACCCCCAGCTCGGCCATTAGCTCACTCGAGTCCCTTCCTCTCCCCAGGCCTCGGTTTCCCCATCTAGGGAATGAAGCAGGTGGACCCAGTGTTTAACCTTGGCTTCCTTTTGCTTTGTCTTCACATGGGCAGCCCTGGAGCCTTTACTCGGTGCCGTATCAACCCCACCCTGTGGCCACAGCAGCCTAAAAGCAGCAGGAAGGCCGGAAGGCCAGAACCGCTGGCTCCTGCAGAACCTAGAAGAGGCCACCGCCCTGGGGCAACTCGCTTGAAGGATCAAGCTGCAGGATCCCCGGCGGGCTGGTCCAGTCCTGAGGGAAAGGATGAACTTCACTTACTCACAAACCATGGGCAAGAGTTATCTGCTCCCTGGGATGCTTTGGCCTTGTTCTGATAACTGGGCGTTCTGGTGAGTTCTCTTGGCCTGCGTCCTGATCTGGTCAAGCTGCTCAGGACTCCAGCTGAGGTGGGGTACCGCTGCCTCTAACACACTCCTATGGACCCACATGAACAATGGCACCGCATTGCTACAGGTCACGTGCCCCTCGATTCCTCGTGCTGGCCTCTGTTCAAGGCCATACTTTCATCACTATGAACGTATCAGTCTTAACACGGAACCTCACGCAGTGCAAATGCTTAGCAAATAAATAGGGAAGATTTCCTTCCTGGACCATCAGAGACGCTTAAAATTCTCTGGAAGCATCAGGAACTTTATCTCCAGGAGGATAAGCTGAAATACTCATCGCCTGCTACCAACACCAACCAGTTTCACACATGAATTAAATAATACCCCAGCCCCAAAGAGAAAGAAAGACAATTCTGTTATAATGAGCAGTAAGAGCAGGCACCTGGGTGGCTCAGTTGGTTGAGCCTCCAACTCCGGCTCGGGTCACCATCTCGTGGTTCGTAGGTTCAAGCCCCGCATCGAGCTCTGTGTTGACAGCTCAGAGCCTAGAGTCTGCTTCAGATTCTGTGTCTCCCTCTCTCCGCTCCTCCCCTTCCTCTCTCTCTCTCTCTCTCTCTCTCTCTCAAAAATAAATAAACATTAAATTTATTTGTTTAATGTTAATAAATAATGTTTATTTATTTTTGAGAGAGAAAGAGAGAGAGCAGGGGAGGGGCAGAAAGAGAGACAGGGAGAGAGGGAGAATCCTAAGCAGCATCCGTGTCAGAGCCTGACACAGGACTCAATCCCATGAACTGTGAGATCATGACCTGATCTGAAACCAAGAGTCAGAGGCTTAAGTGAGTGAGCCACCCGGGTGCCCCTGACCATTTCTTTCTTTCTTTCTTTTTTTGAATGTATTTATTGTTTAATTTACATCCAAGTTAGTTAGCATGGGGCAACAATGATTTCAGGAGTAGATTCCTTAATTCCTTTTATCCATTTAGCCCATCCCCCCTCCCACAACCCCTCCTGTAACCCTCAGTTTGTTCTCCATATTTATGAGTCTCTTCTGTTTTGTCCCCTTTTTGTTTCCCTTCCCTTATGTTCATCTGTTTTGTCTCTTAAAGTCCTCATATGAGTGAAGTCGTATGATTTTTGTCTTTCTCTGACTAATTTCACTTAGCATAATACCCTCCAGTTCCATCCACATAGTTGCAAATGGCAAGATTTCATTCTTTTTGACTGCCGAGTAATACTCCATTGTATTACCCGAGTAATACTCCATTGTATACCCCGTCTTCGTTATCCATGTCCATCGATGGATATTTGGGCTCTTTCCATACTTTGGCTATCGCTGATAGTGCTGCTGTAAAGATTGGGGTGCATGTGTCCCTGTGAAACAGCACACCTGTATCCCTTGGATAAATACCTAGTAATGCAATGGCTGGGTCTAGGGTAGTTCTATTTTTAATTTTTTGAGGACCCTCCATACTGTTTCCCAGAGTGGCTGCCCCAGCTTGCACTCCCACCAACAATGTGAAAGAGATCCTCTTTCTCCGCATCCTCGCCAACATCTATTGTTGCCTGAGTTGTAACATTAAAAAAAAGAAATCAAAAACTGGTAAAAAATGAGCAGTAACAGCTACACCCGCCATGTTGGTATCAAACCCGGTTTCAAATCCTTGCTCTGCCTCCCACTAGCTCTGTGACTTCGGGCGAGTCACTTAACCTCTCTGCAGCGGATTTCACAAGAGTGCTGTGAAGGTGAAATTGTTCACTGCTTACGGTGTTTGGCATCATGCCCCACACGCTGGGAAGGCTCAGCCTGTGTTAGCAACAGTTCTTACTGGGAATCCTCCGTGGTGGCCTCCCATGGGTGCTCCCCATCTCCTCCCCACCCCCAATTCCACCTTGTCTCCTTTCCCTCGCCCTTGTAAAAAATCTTTTCGGTGCTTCATTCTTTAGCTTAGTTGGCTGATGGAATCTTGTCGTGTTGTATAGTTGGTGGGGTTTCAGGCAAGGCGGAAAGCCAATAGAGAGGCTACTCCAGGCCTAGGTCTTCCAGAGGCACCTTGAGAATCGCAACTTGCTGGGGCCATCTCCGACTACTCCGTATCAGCCCTGCAGATAACTCACGTGGAGCTATGGCTACCCGCCCACCTCCCCAGGAGGGGAGCACACTGGAGGGACTTCTTAATTGTGGGTGCCTGGCGACTCACGCTTCCTGTATGTGGGCCGCTGCTTCCCCCTAGTGGCCACTGGATAGATTGCACAGCGAGTTGGCCTGAGGACAAGGATGTGGGAGAAGTACCTCCCCCCGCCTCCCCCGGGGAAGGGGGGGGGGTGGTTCTCAACCATGAGAGACCTGTAACTCCCTTCTCATAAAATGTATTGTGTGTAACTATAGTATACCTTATTCAGGTATTGGCCTACACTGAACGGCGTATTTCTAAAAATACGATTTGATAATCTTTGACGTACGTATATACCCATGAAACCGCCATCACAATCAAGATAGTTAATATCTCTTCGCTCCCCAAAGTTTTCTTGTGCCCTTCAGTAACCCCTCCCTCCGCCCCTTTCTGCTCCCCCATCCCCAAGCAACTACTGGTCTACTTTCTGTCATTATAGATTGGTTGACATTTTCTAGAGTTTCTTATCAATGGAACCGTGCAGTATCTGCTTTTCTTTCTCCTCCTCTTCTTCCTCGTCCTCCTCCTTCTCCTCCTTCTCTCCTCTCCCTCCCTCTCCTTCTCTTTCTTCTTCTTTTTTCGGTCTGACTTCTTTCCCTCAGCATAATCACTTTGAAATTTATCCATTGCATGGACCAGTAGTATATTCCTTTTTATTACTAGGTAGTATTTCCATTGTATGAATGTACTGCCATTTGTCCTTTCAGAATGTTGGTACTTTTAAAAATCAGTCTACTGCCCTAAATATAATAGGAACTGAAAGAAAGAACTAAAACAATAGGTAAATCCCATGTAAATGCTCAGACATGATCGCCCCGGAACATACAATGATGTAGTCAGATACTTCACCTATACGTACAGTTACATGGACCCGCTTCTTTGCCGGAGGCTTTGGTTTGGCTCCAAAGGCCAGCGGTTGACCCCTCCACACAGGAGGGGACGATGCTGTGTGGCCTGACGCGTGGGGCCCGAGACTGAGCAGGAGAGGTGGACACAGGCAGATGTCAGCTCCGTGGAAAGATTTCTCACAGGGCTGACCATCAGGGAGGCATGACCAGTCTCATACGCTAAGGTCCATATTTGATTTCTCAAAGGTGTGTTTGTATTTTACTTACCTTGCATTTCCGAGCGCAATACGGGGGCTTTCTGGTGGCACTTTTCTGAACCGAGACTTAAGACTTATTTCCTGCCCTCTGCTCTAAAGGCCAGTAGCGGGCATTGGCACATCTCTATCCTGCTGGGAGCCTGTCTCAGGACGGAATATACTTTTATGGAAGAAAGTGTTTAGTGGTGCTTTTGAGGCAACAAGACTTTAGAAACTTCTACTACAGAGGCGCCTGGGTGGCTCAGTCAATTAAGCATCCGGCTCACATCATGATCTCATGGTTTCGTGAGTTCAAGCCCCGAGTTGGGCTCTGTGCTGGCAGCATGGAGCCTGCTTGGGATTCTCTCTCTCTCTCTCTCTCTCTCTCTCTCTCTCTCTCTCTCCTCCTCCTCCTCCTCCTCCTCTGCTCACTCTGTCTCTCTCAAAATAAATAAACTTAAAAAAAAAAAGAAACTTCTAAAAATAAAGCCTTCAGTTATACTTACCTTCTTGGATAATCTATCCACCATGTTATTATTAAAGGAGTCTGTTGTTTGGTGGTGACCCTTGACTTCAGACTGGCTTGTTCTTGCAAAAGGAACCCATTCCAGAAACTGAAGAATTTCCTTTAACCAGCTCTAATGCTACAGAGAAGTATCAAAGTCCATAGCAAGTATGGTGGGACATATAATATGCGAGGTCTCTAGTCTTTGTTTCTTTTTCTTTTTCTTTTCTCCTCCTCCTCCTCCTCCTCCTCCTCCTCCTCCTCCTCCTCCTCCTCCTCCTCCTTCTTCTTCTTTTGAAAGAGAGAGAGCGAGAGCGCATGTATGCACCCATGCATGTGAGTAGGGGAGGAGCAGAGAGAGAGAGAAGGAGAGAGAATCTTAAGCAATCTCCACATCCAGCGTGGAGCTCAATGAGGGGCTCGATTTCGTGGTTGGTGAGATCAGGACCTGAGCCGAAATCAAGGGTCGGATGCTTAACTGACTGAGCCACCCAGACCCCCTCTAGTCTTTGTTTCTTGATTCTGTTTTTAATATGCCACCCACACGTTCCCCCCCCCCCCCACCGCGCCCGAAGTCCCTTAAATATCTTAATGCTTCCATTCTTATCCTTTGCTTCTTGTTGTTTGCCTTGGAAATGTTTTCCTTCTATTTTTTTCTAACTTCTCGTTGCATGATCAGTCCGTTTGTTTTGCTTTGTTTGAAGGAAAGCAGTTAAGACTACACATTTGCTTCTAAATACATTTTGATTAAGTTTCAGAAACGGCCTATGTTCCTTCATTCTCATCGTTTTAGAAACCTGTTATTCCAGATTTTAATTTGCCTTTGACCTAATCATTATGCAGGGGGGAAAAGTATGTGCGTGTTTCTTTGAAAGTCCTAAGAAATTGGGTGGTTTCTTTTACACTGTAGCCTGAGTGTGGAGCCTATAGAATTCCTCCTTTGTGGAGAGCTTGACGTATTATTTGTAGCCTAGTTTAGAGTCAAATTGTGTAAATATTCGTGAAGTAGTTGAGAAGGTGTGTATTCTGTGGGATAAAGTACAAGCCCGATAATAAAGCCAAAAATTCAGTCTTCTAAATATGTGGTTTGAATATATTCCAAAGACAGTGGTGGACCATCTCTGGTGTCTCCGTGCCTGTTTGAGCCTATAAGCTCTGTGGTCTGTACTCATTCTCTTTGGTCTCATTGTTCTCCACATGCCTTTCCGCTCTGCACTTGGAGAGCTTTTCAAGTGTGTGGCTCCGGCCTCGAGGAACTTTTCTGTGCTGTGGACTCTGCTCTTTGCGCCTTCAATGCAGATCTCCTTCCCGGCACTGGATTTGGGTTCCTTGCATTCTACGTTTCGGCAAGCTGTATCCATCTTTCCCATATTTTATGGAGAACTCAAAGCAGACATTTCCTTACAGTGTCCTGTTTTCTAGAGCAATTTATTTCCAGAAGCATCCTCTTCCAGCATTGCCCTGAGAACTGGCAAGAGAAGTCCCCAAGTGGGCCCTGTGCTTCAGAGTTCCCCACAACGGGGGCGCCCGGGAGGCTCAGTTGGTGAAGCCTCCGACTTAGGCTCAGGTCGTGATCTCGCGGGTCGTGGGTTCAAGCCCCGCATCGGGCTCTGTGCTGACATCTCGGAGCCTGGAGCCTGCTTCGGATTCTGTGTCTCCCTCTCTCTCTCCGCCCCTCCCCCGCTCGTGCTCTGTGTCTCTCTCAAAAATGAATAAACCTTAAAAATATATTAGAAAATAGAGTACCCCCCAACAAAATAATCAAATTTATTAAGGACCGCACAATGCCCCTGGCGCTCAGCACTCGCACAGCAGGACCTAACCCTAAACATCCGTGCTCTTCAACAATGTTCAGGCCCCAGGGAGATGCTTCACATCTGACCCTATATTGATGGGGAGAAAAATGCATCAGCTTCGAAAAGTTTAACGAAAGCTTGATGGGCCCCTGCTAGGTACTATCTCGGAGGGCAGAGAGATTTTCAGCAGAGAAGGACTTAGGTAAGAAAAAAGACAAATTAACTTGCCAGATCTTTCCTCTCCGCCGGAATGCAACAGATTAAACACAATGAAAGGGCATTTTCTAGTCGTGCTGACTATAGTTTCTTGTTTGCATCTTCTTATTCGTGGTTCTGGGGGTCCTACACATGAATTAGGACGGCATTTGCATCCGTTGTAAATGGAAACTGAGGACATTTTTGCGACATTACATAAGCCATGTTACACAGTATTCAAATTTGCATGTATATCTAGGCTTTAGACATAACGATACTGATTCTTTACACAGTCAGCGAGATGGACACTGAATGCTAGAATTATGAATTTTAACATTTTTATTTAAAAACTCGGGGCGCCTGGGTGGCTCAGTCGGTTAAGCGTCCGACTTCGGCTCACGTCATGATCTTGCAGTTTGTGGGTTCAGGCCCCGCATGGGGCTCTGTGCTGACAGCTGAGAGCCTGGAGCCTGTTTCAGATTCTGTGTCTCCCTCTCTCTCTGGCCCTTCCCCTCTCGAGCTCTGTCTCTCTCAGTCTCTCTCAAAAATAAATAAACATTAAAAAAATTTAAAAAATAAAAAAAATAAAAACGTACTTATTTTGGGGGGGGGAGTGCCTGACTGGCTCAATTGGTAAACATTAAACATTTGAAAAATAAACATTTTTTAAAAATTAGAAGAAAAAGAACATGTGACTCTTGATCGCAGGGTCACGAGTTCGAGCCCCATGTTGTGGTTAAATTTACTAAAAATAAATATATAAATAAATAAGTAATAAAAAGTTACTTATTTATAAATCAAATTTTAAATTAAATGTATAATTTAAATACAATTTAAGTTAAACTTTAAAATTAAGTTATTTAATAAAATTTAATTAAGGTTTTAGAGAGTATAATGATACACAGTATTTGGACTTACGTATATTTGATATAAAAATTTGATAGTAATTCTAATCTTTATTTTGCCTTCTGCATTATTAGATACTTTTCAATGTTTAAAAAAAAAACCCTAACTTTTTGGAAAAACACTGGAAAATTTTTTCATAAAAAATTGTCGCAAAAAAATTAATAAAAAATGAATATATTTACATTTTTGTTCTTTGAATATAATTGTTTTTAATCCTTAAGTAAATTTTAAAATCTTTTTTTTTAAGAGGAAGTGTGTGAGTGGAGGGGGGCAGAGAGAGAGAGAGAGAGAGAGAGAGAGAGAATCTTAAGCAGCCTCCAGGCTCAGTGCTGAGCCCCAAGCAGGACTCCATCCCAGGACCCTGGGATCATGACCTGAGCCGAAATCAAGAACTGGGTGCTCAACCGACTGAACCACCCAGGCACCCCTAAGATCTTGATTATCATAACATAATTAGGGGCGCCTGGGTGGCTCAGTTGTTGACGCATCCGACTCTTGGTTTCCCCTCGTGTCATGACCTCACGGTTCTTGAGTTCAAGCCCCGCATCAGGCTCTGTGCTGACAGTGAAGAACCTGCTTGGGATTCTCTCTCTCTCCTTCTCTCTCTGCCCCTCTCCCACTCGCTCTCTCTGTCTCTGTCTCTCTCTCTCAAAATAAATAAACAAACTTAAAAAAAATAACATGATTAGCGATTTTGCTGAAAGGAAGAGAAGAAAAATCCCATGGGATATTCATCATCATTTATGAATGAGGTATACGTTTCTTACGCATCCCGACATCGTCAGCCCAAGCTGCAATGTCCTTGGGAAGAAAAGTCTGGAGGCAGAAGGTACAGGGCAGCACTGCCCACTTAAAGGCTCTTCCTGCTACCTTCTTTCCGCCAGCCCCTACCATCCTGTTGCAGAGGGTAGTGTAGCCACCGGTAATAAAACTTTCCTTTGCCTCCTTTCTGCAACAGCAGGTGGAAGTATGTTTCGGACTTCTTTGGTGACTAGTGACACTGGGATGTGTGAGCTTCACGGGGAGGTGACAGATTGTCGGGTCACCGCTTCACAGGTGGTTAACCCCACGCTCCCTCCTGTGCGGGCCTCTCTTGGTTGCAATTGACAGAAACTCACCTCGAACTTATTGGCGCAGGAAGGGACATTTATTGAATTGCAGGATTGCAGTAAGGGCAAGACCGTGTTTGGGTCCCGGAAAGGGTGGACTCTAGGATTGGAATCCTGTCTGGACTCTGCTCCCTCTTCAAGGAAGCTTATCCTCTCAGATGGGCTGTGTCCACATGATTCCAAACTGTCGGCCTCTGGCCTCACTCCTGAAGGCTTCCCCTGTAAAGCTGAGCTGTTCCACTTAATTTCTATTCAAAATATAGTGGTGGGGGCCACAGGCACACCCTGTCACCCGGAGCACAGTGTCCTGTGACTGGCATTCTCCACTACTACCCCATGGGGGAAGGAGTTCCCCCAAAGGTGGTACCACCCACCAAAGGGAAGGGAGGTGAGGAGGCAGAACAACCAGGACCCTCTGTGCTGCCCCACCCAGGGGCCTTCATGACAGTGATCACCAGTCAGTGCTTCCAGACCCATCTGTACTTTCTGCGGGAAGCTTGCATGGGCCTCCGTTTGCATGGTTTGGACCCAAGTATGTCCAGGAGAATGATGACGTCACAGAACTGCGGTTCCAGAAGGCAGGGTGGCCCAGCGCTCCCACCTTCTTTAGAACATGGGGAGCTGTGACCTAGGCGGGGCTAGAGTATAGTTCATGAGGAAGAGACTCTTCGTTCTACTGATTCTTGAGGAAAGCCCTGGCTGTCTGGGACCTGGGGTCAGAGAGGGGTAGGAGAGAGGTAAGCTTCGGAAGGGGAGGTGAGAATGCATCTACCAGAGGCACCATATTCCCCATGGAGACCCCAAGGGGGTACTTCATGGGCAGAGAGAGAGCTCACCTGCTTCCCAAGGCTCAGTGACCCCTGGCGAGTCTCGGAAGGAACCTCCTGAGTCAGGGTGGAGCAGGGTTGCATGGGACACACTCATACTAAAAAATTATTTGTTGTTTGTCTGGAATTCTAATGTAGTTGGGCATCCTGTAAAATTTTCTTTACTAAATCTGGCAACACCAGGGGGAGGGAGAGAAGCAAAAGAATGTTCACAAGCTCAGGCTGGTACGGAGTGAGGTTAGAAGACATCTGTGAGGAAACAAGGCCATTAAGGCAGCCATCTTGCCCAAGCAGAAGCTTCCTGACTCTGCAGCCTGTGGGTGGAGGAACCTAGGCCTTTGCTCTCAGGGACATACACCTACTTTCAGGGCAAAGATACACACGCACACAGTGACAGAAATAGCCCCATTCTGTGTTTTCATGGCATTGATAGTTTTTTTCCCAATGTTTCTTTATTTTTGAGAGAGACAGAGAGACAGAGAGACAGAGTGTGAGCGGCAGAGGGGTAGAGAGAGAGGGAGACACAGAACCCAAAGCAGGCTCCAGGCTCCGAGCTGTCAGCACAGAGCCCGATGCTGGGCCTGAACCCATGAACCACGAGATCATGACCTGAGCCGAAGTTGGGTGCTTAACCGACTGAGCCAGCCCAGGTGCCCCATCCAGTTCTTCACCAAGCTTCCCACCACCTTAGATTTAATATCCATTGATGATTCTTGCCCAAACTAATCTATGATGGCTGCAGAGTGATGATTTTCCAACCTCATGACCACCTCCACGTTTATCACTCACCATCTTATTGTCAGGAAGTGCTCCAACCCCATCCCTGTTATGTATCTGTTTGTCTATTTATTACTATTAAGGACTCGGGGATTCCTATCTCTTTCACTCGATTATAATGTGTCACTATCATAATTTTTTTCAAAGACGCTCTAGGCCCAAGGTGGGGTGCTAACTCATGACCCTGAAATCAAGAGTCGCTTGCTCCACCAACTGAGCCGGCCAAGCTCCCCTGTCACTATCTTTATTTGTGTTGATGGCCAAAATGTCCCAGACTACCTTAGAAACCATTCTGTATTAATTCTGTAGCTATGACACCAAAAGCGTAAGCAACAAAAGAAAAGGTAGAGAAAACGGTCTTCATCATCATTGAATTCTTTTGTTTCTAAGAATACCATCAAGAAAGTGAAAGGCAACCCACAGAATGCGAGAAAATATTTGCAAGCCATGTATCTGATAAAGACTTTTTTATTTTTTATTTTTTTTTAATTTATTGTCTTTAATTTTATTTTTTATTTGTTAAGAGTTACATCCAAATTAGTTAGCATCTAGTGCAACAATGATTTCAGGAGTAGATTCCTTACTGCCCCTTACCCATTTAGCCCATCCCCCCTCCCACACCCCCTCCAGTAACCCTGTTTGCTCTCTATATTTATGAGTCTCTTCTGTTTTGTCCCCCTCCCTGTTTTTAGATTATTTTTGTTTCCCTTCCCTTATGTTCATCTGTTTTGTCTCTTAAAGTCCTCATATGAGTGAAGTCATATGATGTTTGTCTTTCTCTGACTAATTTCACTTAGCACAATACCCTCCAGTTCCACCCATGTAGTTGCAAATGGCAAGATTTCATTCTTTTTGATTGCCGAGTAATACTTCATTGTATATATATACCACACCTTCTTTATCCATTCATCCATCGATGGGCATTTGGGCTCTTTCCATACTTTGGCTATTGTTGATAGTGCTGCTATAAACATGGGGGCGCATGTGTCCCTTCAAAACAGCACACCTGTACCCCGTGGATAAATGCCTAGTAGTGCAATTGCTGGGTCGTAAGGTAGTTCTATTTTTAGTTTTTTGAGGAAACTCCATCCTGTTTTCCAGAGTGACTGCACCAGCTTGCATTCCCATCTGATAAAGAATTTTTACAACTCAATAAAGAAGGACAAATAACCCAACTAGAAAATGGGCAAAAGATCTGAATACTGAATTTCCCCCAAGATATGCAAATGGCCAAAGAGCACATGGAAAGATGCTCAGCGTCATTAGCCACCAGGAAAATGCAGATCCAAACTACCATGTGTACGACTTGGCACCCATTAGGAGAGCTTTGATCAGAAAGACAGTTAATGACAAGTGTTAGCGGGGGAGGGGGGGGCGGTGGGCTCCGTTGGTATAGAGCATGGTGACTCTCAACATCAGGGTCATGGGCAGAACCTACTTTAAAAAAAAAGAGTAAATTGAATGAAAAAAACAAACAAGCGTTGGGGCACCTGGGTGACTCAGTCAGTTGAGCCTCTTGATATCAGCTCAGGTCATGATCTCACAGTTTGTGGGCTCAAGCCCCGCATTGGGCTCTGCGTTGACAGGAGCCTGCTTGGGATTCTCCCTCTCTCCCTCTCTCTCTGCCCCTCCCTAGCTTTTGTGCACCCTCTCTCTCTCTCTCTCTCTCTCTCTCTCAAAATAACTAAATAAACTTTATAATTTTTTTTTTTTAAAGTAACCAGTGTCGGTAAGGATGTGGAAAAGCCGATGGCAATGTAAAATGGTACAGCCACTTTGAAGTCAGGCAGTTGCTCCAAAGTTGAAACTTGAAGTTACTCTATGGCTCAGCAGTTCCATTCCTTGGCGTATATGCCCGAAGGAATGAAAACATTTGTCCACACGAACACTTGTGCGTGAATGTTCGCAGCACCGTCATTCATAATAGCCCCAAAGTAGCCCAAAAGTCTATAAAACGATCCATAGAGAGACAAAAGAAGGATTCATCACAAGGAATGAGATCCCAGTGGCTGCCACAACATGAGTAAATCTTGAAAACATTGTTAAGCGAAAGAAGCCGGGCTCAATGGCCCCCTATGGTGTGACTGTTTGTGTGCAGTGTCCAGGTTAGGTAAATCTAGAGAAATGGAAAGTAGGCTTGTGGTGGGCAGGGGTTGGAGGAGGGGTGGATTAGGGACAGCTAATGGGTATGGGGTTTCCTGTTGGGTTGATGAAAATGTTTAAAATTGACCGCGGTCATAGTCGCACAGCTCTGCAAACACCCTATTGAGCTGTGCGCTTTAAATTAAGTGATTGTGTGGTATGTGAATTATGTACTGGGAATTTTATCTCAATAAAGCTGTTACCACGAAAGTGTTCCAGATTTGGCCAGTGGGTGCCCCTCTGAGCTGGCTCTCATGTCCATTTGACGTGCCCCAATCCATATTTTGAGCACTTTCTTACTTTCCAGCACAAGATAATTCAGACTTATTTTATACCCTTTCCTACTCCAGCCTAGGAATCAACCTTTGTCCCAGAAGTCTTGCTTCCTATTTGGGGGGGAATGCAAAACCAAGATTTAGGCATTTATCATTTCCTTTAATCATCATGACAACCCTAGTAAGTCGGTATTGGCATATCTTCATTTTACAAATGAGGCCCAGAGAGGTAAAGTATATTGCCCAAGGTCACACAGCAGCCCAACCTTTGAAAGCAGGCGATGTGAATCCAGAGTCCCCGCCCCTTGCACCTCCCCCTACACACACACACACACACACACACACACACACACACACACACACAGTGTGAAAGTGAAGTTTATTTCTTCAACAAGGTGACTTTTACTTCAGTGATACCACTTTTGAGTGGAAACAAAGGTGTAGAGCTTATAAGACAGCCTGTCAGGAATTGCACAAGGCAGGGTATACCCTTGGGAAAAGTCACATATCATGCGTCTGGGAGCGTGGGGTTGAGGGCAGATCAACACCCAGTGGCCTGGCCCTTCCTACGAGAGCACATGTTCAAATCCACACACACAAGTACCAGTAAAGCCCAGTTCTCATCAATCTCCTTTGCCAGCCTCACTCCCCACCCCTGTACCCAAATGCTGCCCATAGCCAGGTGTCCTTTACAAGAGTGAGAATGGCTAAAAGAGGAGAAAACCTGTAGATGAAAGGAGATCAGCCTCAGTTTTTCACTGTTGACACCGGGCAATGGCTACATGGAGATTCATGATATTATTCTCTCTTATTTTGTAAATGTTTGAAAGTTTCCGTAGTAAAAAAAAAAAGTATAAAATGGTGAGAGGAAAGAGAAATAGCCAGGCGGGGAACCGTGAGTGAGCCAGGACATTTGGCTGCTCTCTCCAGATTCCTCAGGTGCTCAGAGGAGACCAGCAGCACGTCTGGGAGATCCTCGGGACCACAGGCCCTCAGCTGCACCTTCTCCCCTCTGAAGATGATGAGGACGCTACTGATGTCCTTGGTCAGCTGCCTCGTTGCCATAAATGAGGCCAAGCTCATCAATCGCTGTGACTTGGCCAGAGTGCTGCACAAGGAGGATCTGGATGGGTTTGAGGGCTACTCCCTGAGTGACTGTGAGTGCCGCTTTCTCACACTCCCACCCCCCCCCCCCATTCCTCTTCTGCTCCTGGTCACCCCCTATGTGGCCATCTTTCCATCATTCGTCTTTCAAAGACAAGTTCAAAAAGCAACCCTCCCCGAGAAGCCCCTCCCAACACTCTATATTCCTTCCACAATTGTTAACTGAGCACTTACTATGTACCGGGAACTATTTTAGGGGCTGGGGACAGAGACATCAACAAAGCCCCTTCCTTCACAGTGTTCGCATTCTAGGGGGAGAGGCGAGTCCCAAACACACACACAAACCTATGAAGCACTTCCTGGTGGTGATAAATGTTATGCAGCAGAATAAAGCCAGGGGAGTGAGAGGTAACCTTGTCCTTGAAGGGGAAGTCAAGGAATACCTCTCTGAGGAGGTGACATTGAGCAGCACTGAATGAGGCAAAGGACCGGGTCGCCCAAATGTCCGGGGAAGAGCATTCCAGGCAGAGGGAGCAGGCAGTGCAAAGGCTTCGTCCTCCTCCATGGTGGGGCTAGCGTCCTTCTGCCCAGATCTTGCACACACCTGTCTTGTGCTGTCCTTTTCGTTTTATCTTGTCTTATGGTCCTTTAAGGTGTGTGTCTTCATTCTTGTACTATAGGCCCTCTGAAGGCACCAGCTGCCTTTGACCCAGCTAAATGTCCCTCACTGGGTTTTGCACGGGTCACGGCACACAGTAGGCGATCATCAAGTGCAGGAGACGCGGATGGACAGCGGGATGATGAGCGGTTGTACTGAGGGGCAGGTGGATGGACCGAAGGGCGAGGGGAGAAGCTAATGGGTGTTTCCAGCCAGCTTGCCCCATCTAGCCTCTTAGGCCTTGTTCCTTTCTTCGGCTTCCCCGTCTCCCTTTCTCCTCCGTATCCTTTGTCCCTCAGTTCAGAGCCCTCTAAAAACCTTCTTCTCCCTGTTCGAAGGGCTGTGCCTGGCTTTTGTGGAGAGCAACTTCAACCTGTCAAAGGTAAATGAAAATGCAGATGGCAGCTTCGACTATGGCATCTTCCAGATCAACAGCCACTACTGGTGCAATGATTACAAGAGTCACTCGGAAAACATTTGCCACGAGGACTGCAAAGGTCTGGCCGGGGTCTCAGGGTGGGAGAGGTGAGAGGCTGAGTGGGGTCTACTCACAGGACTTCTCTTCCCACTCCAAGCCTGGGAATGCACCCAGAGGGATGGCCCGAGGAGTCCAGGAATGCCTTTGCTGAGCAGAGGATTTGACTAGTGGCTACGATGCCCCTCCGGTTAGGAGATTCTCCGGGGTGCAGGCTCCAGAAAGGCTCTGCACACCCAGTAGCAGAGGACAGCAGCGGCCAACATTTATCGAGAGTGTGTTATATACTAAGCACTTCACATGCCAGCTTGTCATGCGGTGGAAACTCTTATGATCCCCGCTTTACAGACGAGCAAACTGAGGCTCATAGAACCAGTGCTGAATGCCAGACTGGTGGCCCTGAAGGCTCAGCTCTAACCATCAAGTACTGACTTTGTTTGGTTAATGGCCTGGTTGATTCGAGGCCAAGGGCAAACTCCCCACCTCAGAGCCACTGCTGGAGGCTCCACAGGTCCATGACTTTGCCCCTTACTCCCTCTTTCGTACTCTGATCAACATCCCTGCACTCTTCACCTGAAGAGCCTCTCTCATTAGGCAAGGTTTACCTTGGCCTCTGTGCTGCCTGTTTTGACATTTCCTTTCCCTAGAAACCCTCAAACGTGGCGTGAACCAGCATGTACCCTAGCTAGGATGTGTGGTAGTAAACATACATTTACTCCTGCCCCTCCTGCCCCTACCCCTAGCCACCCTTGACCTCTAGCAGCCATTGTGGGGATATCTCAATGGGCCTCTGGGAGGGAGCCCTTGCCTAATCTGGAAGGACTCAGCCCCTGGGGGGCAGGGAGAGCCAGTGTCTGCCTCGGTCTCTGGGACTGTCCTCTGTGTTCTCACGGGTGTTCTCTGTCTCCCCTTCAGAACTGCTGAGCCCCGATCTTCTCTCAACCATCAACTGTGTGAAAAAGATGGTGTCTGGAGCAGGGGGAATGAAGAACTGGTGAGGAGGTCACTGTGGGACTAAGTTAGCAGGCAGAGCCCCAAGAAGGATGTAGTGACAGGAGGGGACAGGAGGCAAGGACTCGACCCCTTCTAACCGTCTAGAAAAACGTGGGAGAGCGGCGGGGCTCGGAACTGGGACTTACAAGACTTGGGATCTGGGTCTTTCTCTGATGTTGTATTAAAACCGCTTTGGACACAGTAGCAAAGCAACTTGAGTTAGCTGAGGGAGATGGCTTCGGAGGGGACAAGGTGTCTCACCGAGCTTGCCCAAGGGGTCTCTTCTCGGGAAGAGAACGGAGGCGGAGCTGGGAACTGTCAGTGTGGCTCTCCTGACAAGTTTCTGCCTCCTCGTGCATTTCCTTCACTACTTTCTTTGTAGAGCAGTATATTCTGCTCCACATTCCAGAGGACAGATCGTGGCTGCCCCCAAGCTAACGGGCTAATGTTCTGAGCAGTCACGGAGACTGGCTAGTCTCAGCCCCAGAGTCCAAGGGGCTGGGATAGAGAATCTGATTGGCTCAGCTTGGACCCATCATCCCCGCGTGGTTCAATGAGCTGTAGGTGTGGGAGCAGTTAAGCAGTACCATCATGCTGGCCACGGGTGGGGGGTGGGGCTGGCCCTCTCCATAATTCGCAGCAACATTTTCTGTAAAAGGTGCGTAGCTCCTCAGCTGAGCAAATACCCCCAAAGCTGTCAGCTTCCCAATGGGAGACAGTGCAATGGTTGCTTCACTTTTCTGAGCTTCAGATTGGAGATAGATGATAGATAGATAGATAGATAGATAGATAGATAAGTTGCCTCTACAGGTGCCTGTGAGGATGGAGGGGGTTAAGTGCCTTGTCTACTCTAGGAACACCATGCAGAAGAGACGCTGACGGCTATTAGGGATGACCCTCTCTGGAGGGAGAGTCGATAGTTGCCCCTGAGATTGACGGATTGGTTATTTATGTATGTATGTATGTATGTATGTATGTATCTATCTTTCTGTGTGTTTAGTGACTCTCAGCCTTGTAAAATGGTGCGCTCCCCCTTCGGGGCCAGAGGAGGATTTGAAAACGTGGGAGCATACTGGACGGGGGGAGGAGCCAAACACCACAGATAAGAGAAATTTAAAGGAAGGCTCAGAGGGGCCACAGGGGGACAGACCAGAGAGCGAGCAGTGAAGGGGGTTCTGTGCATTGCCGTGCTGTGCTGTGCTGTGCGTTCACTAAGTGCTGGGTCATGGATGTGGAGAAGGAGCTACTAAGTAGGAAGCAAGAACCCAGCCTTCTCTCCACAGGGTGGCATGGAGGTTGCACTGTGCCGGCCGGCCACTCTCCTACTGGATGACGGGGTGTCACAAGGAATGAGACAGGCGTGGAGTCCTTCCAGCGTTCCTCTTCTCGCCTGGGGATTCTTCATGCCTTCTTCCTCTTGCCTCCACTTCACGTGATTTTCTTTCCTTCCCATGTTCAAAAAGGACTGACCGGAGCCCCAGGAATAAATGGGTTTCTAGGGCTTTCTCCTTGTACCCATCCAGGCCCAGGCCCCTGGTTCCTGACTGTCATTCGCAAACCAAGAGAGGACCACAGTGAAGAAGTTGTTCTATTTGGGGAATTGTTAAAGCATTCCTTGTGCAAAGAATGTGTTGATTTATTCATTTTTAATTCCAGATATCTTCGAGTACCTAGTATGGCAGGAGGGTGGTAGGGACTAGAAGAAGGAAGGTAAATCATAACTATTGGTCTTGAGGTGTTCACCATCTGCCTGGAGAAGCAGAGACATACACGAATACTGGCTACAGCGAATGAGTGGATACATACAATGAATACATGGTGCTGATGTGGAGTCGAACCTGCAAAATGACAACGCAAAGACAGAAAAGGGGCAGTTGGAGGAATGTTCCACCCATGGCTACAATCGGAACTGCCTGAATAAACTGTCCCACCTGGGCCACTGCTGTCCCTACTTCTGAGCCTTAACTGCTTCAGCTCTGAAGTGAGAGATTTGACATTTGAGCGGTTCCCAGACTTTTGGACTTCACAGACGAGTAAAACGTCAAAAAAGTTAAGTCCATGTTAAAATTTCCAACTTTTTATTTTAATGCCCAAGAAAGACTATTAATCACAACAACTATCCTCTATCAGCATCTCCTCATAAAACAGTTTTTAGCATGAAAAATGAAGGTCAGGGGGCCCGGGTGGCTCAGTTGGTTGACCGTCGGACTTCCGCTCAGGTCACGATCTTGCGGTTTGTGGGTTTGAGCGCCGGCGAGGGGCTCTGTGCCGACAGCTCAGAGCCTGGAGGCCGCTTCGGAGTCCGTGTCTCCCTCTCTCTCTCTGCCCCTCCCCCATTCGCACATGCATGCTCTCTCTCTCTCAAAAATAAATAATATTAAAATCATTTTTTAAATGAGGGTCATATTTATAGGATAATGGAATAGATTTTGTTTTGTGAAAATATTTTTTTTAACCCTGCTTATATTACCTTGTCTTGCTTTGGCAAGGACTGGTGAAACCTTCACCACAGACCAGCAGCAGTCTGAAGGCCACTGTTTAGAAACCTCAGGAGACTGGTTTTGTAAGGCCCCTTCTGGCTCAGACATTCTAGGATTAAAATAAGGATCATTAGGACCTACTTTCCCTCTCAGTGTGTCAGTCCTCAAAATAGCTATTTGGATGCCGAGAACGGCCCTTCTGCACAAGCACCATGAGCTCCAATATTGGTGGCCTACCTGGCCTCACTCTGATTTTTTCAAATTTATCTCTCCTCCTTACCCTGCTTGCCAAACTCCCACATCATCTCACCCCAACAAGCACACACGTACACCAATTCATCAAAATCACGTAGGGAAATCAGGGAATGCTTTTTAAGGATTTCATTAACGGCTAATGACTTATAGTTTGATTTGTATATTTAACATTCATGAAAACATTCTTAAGCCAAAGGATTGCATCTTTAGTGGTCATTTCCCACACAACGTAGAGAAATCCAAATTTTTTCAGTTCAGTAGGTAACTTACTAACTGCTAGTAGTCTAAATCTTCCCCCGGAGTGAAGAGGAAGAAGAAGGCTGCCATAAAATTGTCCACACCCAGGGATCCTGTAAGCTCACCCTTTAGACCCTACTGTAAAAATACACTTGACTAATGGTGCCTGGGTGGCTCAGCCCAGGTCGTGATCTCACAGTTTGTGAGTTTGAGCCCTGCTTGGGGCTCTGTGCTGACACCCTGGAGCCTGCTTCGGAGTGTGTGTGTGTGTGTGTGTGTGTGTGTGTGTGTGTGTCTGATTCTCCGCTGCTTTCACTCTGTCTCTCAAAAATAAATATTTAAAAACAATTTTTTTAAATACACTTGACTAGAAGCACTAAATTGTACGACATTGAGACAATGGAGCTGCGGGAGAGGAAGTAGAGGCAGAGACCCGCCCCAGAGCGGGAGGGGCGAAGGAGAGGTCCGGGGGACAGCCCCCGCCCCACCCCGCGGCGAGCTGGCCCCGCCCCTCGTACGAGCCCCTTTTTAAAACGCGCGGCGCGCCTTGCGCAGGCGCGGGGCCACTTAAACCTTAGTCGTGCCTGCGCCTTGGTGGTAGGATGGCGGAATTGGTCTCTTTTACGGTTCCCACCGAGAGTGACAAAACCTTGCTGGTGTGGGAGCTGAGTTCTGGACCCACGGCCGAGGCCTTGCGTGTGAGCCGGGCCGGGAGGGAGGGAGGCAGGGAGGGAGACACCCCCACCTCCCCGTGACTGGGAGTCTCAGAGTCTGGCGCTGAGCGCCTCGCGCGCCTTGTAGTCTCCGCCGAGAGGAATCTTAGTTCTAAAAGGGACCTTTGCAGTCTCAGCCCCGACAGATTTTTGAGAGGTAACTCTCAACAGCCAGCACATGTTGCCTTCTAATGCTTCTCGAATCCTAGGATTTCAGAGGGAAATCTTTTCAACGAAATGAGGAGTGCTTTGGGTTGCGTGTGCAGGAGGGCTTAGGGAATAGAAGGCAGTTTTGCTTCCTGGGCGCGAAATTTCATGCACTTACTTGGCGTGGGACCACCCCACAGCATTCTCTGTTGGCAGTATTCTCCCAGTTTGGCCTTCTGTATTCGGTCCGAGTCTTCCCGAACGCTGCAGTGGCCCGTCCTGGTTTCTACGCCATCATCAAGTTTTACTCAGCAAGGGATGCTCACAGAGCCCGAAAGGCATGCGACCAGAAGCAGCTTTTTCAGAATTCTCCAGTGAAGGTGGGTCCAAGTAGGAAATTCCTAACTCCACTGGGACGAAGGGTTGAATTCAGCAATAATAGACCAGGGTTGGTATACCACTGTAGTTTACAGAATGCTTTTAGATGCATTGCTACACTGATCCTCCGGTTTCCCTGGGTTTTGGGTTGTTTTGTTATGTTTGTTTTGTTTTCAGATGAAGAAACTCGAACTCAGGATAGTTAAGTGACTTACTTAAGGTTCATGACAGTAACTGGAAGGTAGAGGTCAAACCCAAACTTACTGATGTTCAACCCCGTGTCATTTTTTGGTGCCCTTAATTTAACAAAGCTTCACAAGAAGTCTTGTTTCTATTTACATTATGGGGATTAAAAAAATTTTTTTTAACGTTTTTATTCAGTTTTGCGAAACAGGGCATGAGCAGGGGAGGGGAAGAGAAAGAGGGAGACACAGAATCAGAAGCAAACTTCTAGGCTTTGAGCTGTCAGCTCAGAAGCCGATGTGGGGCTCGAACTCATGAATCCTGAGATCATGACCTGAGCTGAAGTCGGACGCTTAACCGACTGAGCAACCCAGGCCCCCCTCTATTATGTGGATATAAAATGACAAACTCTTTCATCAGTTGTATTATAAAGGATGCTTCATCGTCATTATCATCGTCATCACTCCCAAACTGCCTATTCAGAACTCCCTTCAACTCCTGGGAAAATGGTTAAAACATTCTTTAATACACCACAGAAACTTTATTCCATACCAACATGCTGTGCATTTTGCTTTCCCAGAGCCCCAGAATTATATTTCATGATGAGCCTCAATTCAATCACCATTTCCTTATCAAGGGCCATGTCAACTCCTTTGAATAAGTTGAGTGAGGCTTAGATTGCCAAACCTTTCACTTTATAATTGTATGTTTTCATCAGCTTTCTCTAACTGGCTTCTTAATCTAGCTACTTCCTATGGACTTGACTGCCTGTTCTTACCCATATGCCCTTCCTTACTGATTTAATCTGGATCGAATCTAAGAATCCTTTTCAAATGTGACTCTGAGTGTACTATCTCCACTTGTTCAACACTGTCTTCAATCCTGGCTCCACTCCCTATGATTGAAATGATCACGTGTCAGGCATTCCTTAGTTTGCAAGCTTCTAGCCTGTGAAAATGTCACCCAGCCACTCAGCTATTACAGATTATGAAATAATTAGTTTGTATCAGTTGTGAGTAATGAGGTGTTTTTCTCTCATTGGACATTAAGACCATTTCACAAATGGATTTTGAGATTTCACAGCATAAAGCCCAAAGTCAATATATAGTTGACAGGAGAGAGCATTCATATTAAATTTCTTTATTTATTTAACACAGAGCCTTGGGTTACCACCCCCCCCCCCCCCCCCGGCTGCTTACTGAAATTGTTGCCCAATTTACCTATGTGTTCCTTTATACTTTGGCAAGTACACATAGTTTCTGGTTGTTTGTTTGTTTGTTTACCTTTTATAAATACATATTTAAAAAGAACATATTAAAAAATTTTTTTAATGTTTATTAAAAAAAATTTTTTTTTAATGTTTATTTATTTTTGAGACAGAGAGAGACAGAGCATGAACAGGGGAGGGGCAGAGAGAGAGGGAGACACAGAATCTGAAACAGGCTCCAGGCCCTGAGCTGTCAGCACAGAGCCCAACGCGGGGCTCGAACTCATAGGCCGTGAGATCATGACCTGAGCCGAAGTCGGACGCTTAACCGACCAAGCCACCCAGGCGCCCCTAATGTTTATTTTTGAGAGACAGAGTCAGAGCATGAGCGGGTGAGGGGCAGAGAGAGAGGGAGACACCTAATCGGAAGCAGACTCCAGGCTATGAGCTGTCAGCACAGAGCCTGACACGGGGCTCGAACTCACAAACTGTGAGAATCATGACCTGAGCTGCAGTCGGATGCCCAACAGACTGAGCCACCCAGACGCCCCAAGAATAACATCTTACAGTAAAATCAAGGAAAGGCCTAAGGCATCTGAGAGCTTTTTTTCAGTAGCATGAAGGAAAACGGTTGCCAGCAAGAACTGTGGCAAGGTTATCTAAGGTGACAACTGTCTCTACCACTCAGGGGCTCAAGGCCCTTCTGAAGCTTCCTGGTTGTCCAGAACAGCTCCACTCTGCCTCACCATTAGCCTGTGCTGTAGCACTCAACATTTAAAAGTTCATCTTCATTTCTCCTTCCTAGCAGGCAGCTTCAGTTGGAGAAAGTAATTTCACTTTTTTATCTACTCATCCATTCACTTAATCCATAGACCTGTGCTTGATTCTAGGAATGAGAAAAGAATAAAATATGGTTCCTGCAAGCACTTAAGGAACTGATAAACCAGTGATAGAGGAAGTTGCACAAACAAATCAATAAAGAGTTAATAATACTTTGACTTTATTTGAATTATTTGAATTTTTATGAATATACTAATATACTACACCCCACTTGAAATAGACATTTATTTATTTATTTATTTATTTATTTATTTATTTATTTAACGTTTTTTATTTATTTTTGAGACAGAGAGAGACAGAGCATGAACGGGGGAGGGGCAGAGAGAGAGGGAGACACAGAATTGGAAGCAGGCTCCAGGCTCTGAGCCATCAGCCCAGAGCCCGACGCGGGGCTCGAACTCATGGACGGCGAGATCGTGACCTGAGCCCAAGTCGGCCGCTTAACCGACTGAGCCACCCAGGCGCCCCGAAATAGAGATTTAAAAAAAGAACTAGAGGATGTAAGAAATACACTGTGTGTGTAAGTTACTTAGAGAGTTAACACTGGAGGTATTTGCATTCTCAAAGAAGCTTATTAAGGCAAATGAACCTCTTATTGTTTTATTTGCTTATAAAATTTACAGAAGTATGTATATTCCTTCTTCTAACAGGGGTTAGTAACTTGCGGGGGGTGGGTGCTGCTGATTCAGGTCCTACTCAGGTCCATGTTACCTGCTCTTGAGGTCATATTCTCAAACAGGAGCTACGGGATGAGACAGCAAAAAGTTTACTTCCCTTGCTTACCTACAGCCCTATAATTTGCTTCCAGAGGGCTTCCTTAGTTGCTTTCATCATCACTTTCAATATCAGAGATCACGGAAAGCCGATTAATCAAGGTCCCTGGAAATGATGCAGAAAAGTCTATAGCGTAAAAATAGTACATAGCATTTATTTAGGGTTTATTAGGAGCTGATTTCTTAAAATGTTTCCAGTTTGATCTTCACAACCTCTCTATGAAATAGGTATTGATAAATCTCAGGTGTATCCACAGGAAGCCTCTGTGTCAGGTTATGATATTTTCAGGTCTATTTCTTATGTCTTTAGGTTCGTCTTGGCACCAAACATAAGGCGGTTCAACATCAGGCCCTTGCCCTAAATAGCTCCCAGTGCCAAGAACTGGCAAATTATTACTTTGGTTTCAATGGATGGTCAAAAAGGATCATCAAGGTAAACTTTATAGATTTTCTCTAATTAGAATCATTTCAACACTGAAATTCTGGACTTCAGAGAGGAGAAAACTGGGTTGTGGGGAGATGTGAGAGGCCTCTAACTGGAAGTACCTGAGCCTGCCACCAAGAATTCATAATAATCTCAGTAACTTGGGTGGTGGTGTCCATAATCTTGTCCAGTATTTGTATGGTGTATAATAAAAACCAATTGTCTTTATCCATTTGTAAGTCTTACTTGATTTTGAGGCTATAGGATACCTCCATTGTGGGCTGGGATTGCTGGAGTTTAGTTTGCATTTTTTTTTTTTTTTTTTTTTTTTTAGAGAGAGAGGCAGATTGCAAGCGGGGGAGGGGCAGAAAGAGAGGGAGAGACAGAATCGGAAGCAGGCTCCAAGCTCTGAGTTGTCAGCACAGAGCTCGACGCGGGTCCCAAACCCATGAACAGTGAGATCATGACATGAGCCCAAGTCAGAAGGTTAACCAACTGAGCCACCAGGCGCCCCTGGTTTTGTTTTCAATAACAAAACATCTTGAAGCTTACATTCAGATCCAAGGAAGGACCTTCCATTTAAAATCCTAACAGCTTGGGGCGCCTGGGTGGCTCAGTCGGTTGAGTGTCCGACTTTGGCTCAGGTCATGATCTCGCCGTCCGTGAGTTCGAGCCCCGCGTGGGGCTCTGTCCGGCCGCTCAGAGCCTGGAGCCTGTTTGGGATTCTGTGTCTTCCTCTCTCTCTGCCCCTCCCCTGCTCATGCTCCCTCTCTCTCGCTCTCTCTCTCTCTCTCTCTCTGTGTCAAAAATAAACATTAAAAAAAATAATAATAAAATCCTAACAGCTTCAGGATCTTTCTGACCTTGAAGAAAGGGCAAATGAAGATACTGTGCCACCACTTCAGAAGCAGAGCCTGAAATTCTTCTGTGCTTTAGAGGTGGTGTTGCCATCCTATGAGTGCCGGAGTCCCGGAGCTGGCATGGCCGAGGAGCCTTTGGATACCCTGGAGGAAGGTCCGTTTACAGTGGAGGTGGGGTGGGGGTGGAGGGGAGGCAGAATCCCTCTTTCTCTCTAAAAACTCATCTTTTCAGATACATCATCCAGCCCTCCCCCTTGCTAAGCTCCTAAAGCCCTAGGCAGAGTTTTTCTGGCCTACGGTACAGGCTTTTATCTCAGGCAATACCTGAAAGAACCTTTAACTTTAAAATTCTAAAGCTGACTTTCTGCCAAGAAGTTTAGGAGGAGGGAAGTAACGTTTTTCCCATTTGTGGTTAAGAATTCGCCTTGTGCTAAAATAGTCCTTCAAATACATATCTCTTGCAGCCTGCAGTGATCCCAGCAAAGTGATCATCTAAAGATTTAAATAAACTCTTGTGTGAATGTTGAGTCCTTTGCCTCCTATCAAAGGGCTGGAGTGTAAAGAGTCAAATACAGATGCCTAGAAAAGGTATTCCCATTGGTACTGTGTTTTCTCCCAGTGCCTACAGCACGTAGGCTTAGGGTTTTCCGGGAGGGGCAGGGCTGTTAGCAAGGCTAAGGGAGTAAGGCTCCCTTGGGTGATGCCCAGGAAGAGACCAGGGGGTCATGTGCACTACCACCGAACCTTTCTCCCCATGTGACTCCAGCCCTTGATGCACAGGAGAGTAGGGTCTGCAGTAGGGTCTGAAACTATAGTTTCCGCCTGTCCGTTTGAAATCTACGAGCGATGTGAGATCTGTGCCACTTTCTTGGCTTGAGTCTCCCTTTTGGTACTTCCAAAACTTCTGGAGTAGATCAGGGCGGTCAAAATGTGCCCTGCCAGGATATACCTACAGCAGAGTCATTCAGCCTTGTGTTGTGCCTGCCCTTACTTGCTAAGATAATGAACGACGAATCATGGATGTATTTTCACCTTTACACATATAACCCCCAAATCAGTTATCGTTCAGATAGGCATGTTCAATCCATTTGTTTTGGTTGGATGCAGGGCCATTATCATTTCTTATGAAAAGGCGGACAATCCAGAAGCTTGCTATTCAGAAGGCTGTGTCAGATGCATTCCAGAAACTGTTGATTGTGATTTTAGGTAAGACTTACTTGATTGTCCTTGCAGTATATCAGTTTCAACGAGCCAATAAACTCATTTTGAATAGTTAATTGGATGAAAACACTTCATACTCTTTTATTCACCAAATGCTTTCAAAGCAGTAGTCTCAAATTTGTTCTTTGTGGCATTTGTGAGGAAAATGACCACAAATATTTTTGTCCCCAGTATATAGATATACAGTGATTTACCTCTGTCCACACAGAAAGTGTTTGACCCAGTCTTCTTTCTTGATTGTTTGCTCATAACACAGAATACTATTGTGAGGATAAGCTTTGGGGGCACGTGTGTGGCTCAATCAGTTAAGCGTCCAATTGTTGATTTCAGCTCAGGTCGTGATCTCACGATTTGTGAGATTGAGCCCCATGTCGGGCTCTGTGCTGACAGCGTGGAGCTTGCTTGGGATTCTTTCCCTACCTCTCTCTCTGCCTCTCCCTGACTCTCACATGCCATGTGCTCTCTCTCTCAAAATAAATAAAAAACAAAGCAAAACAAAACAAAAAAACTTTGAAGCTTTGGACGTCTGGTGTTGAATCTTAGCTCTGTCTCCTAGATTTCTTATGCAATTTTAGGTTTTATAGTCAGATTTGAAGTATTTAATCTCTCTAAGCTGCAATTTCTCTATCTGCCAAGTAAAGGTAATCATTCAACTTACCTCATGGGGGATGAATTGTAAGAGCAAATGAGATGATGGAAAAGTTTAAAACTATCCCTGAAACATGGTAAGCAGAGAAAATATGTTAACTTGTTATCATCGTCTTCCTGTTGGAGAATTTATTAGATTATGTTTTTGGAATCAATTCAGCTTCAGTTTTTGTTTTTGGCACTGACCTATTGGGTGAATATGATTCTTCTATTAGGGTCAGCTATATGTTTGTGAACCTTGAAAGTGGTCAGGCTATTGAATAGCATCGATTGTGTTCTCTATTGCGTTCTACAATGGTGTGAATGTTACAGGCTGTGCTCCAAGGGAATTTTATAATTAGTAATGAGTCCCCAAACAATCGCCCCCCCACCACCCCGCCCTCGCCGCTTCACAGTCTTGCAGGCTTAGAGACTAAGAAAGCCTAGCTAAGTTTCAGAGGCCTTATTTGCCCCTAAGAGTTGACCCTGGATTGGTCTCAGGCTTCCAGCCTGGACAGCTCTTGCAGTGAAAGTTGACTTCCCTGGTCATCAGGTAGAATCTCCATTAGCTGTCAATTCCGAGTAACAACCTTTAAGAACCAAACTAAACCTTTGGGTTGCTGACCTCTCCCTAACATGCTCTGGTATCCCTTGTACACGATCCAAATGTTGTAGCTGTACTTTGCCTTAAGGGGAATTGTATTGTCTATAAGGGACATGGGCCAGTTTCTGCCAATAAACTGTCCAAGCGCATTCTCTCCCTCCCCCTCCCCCTGTCTCCAAAGCATTGTTCATTGTATCTGGTGGGATTTTGTTTCTGGGGAGTAGACACTGGCCTTGTTTCTAATAGGAAGTATCAGCTATAGTCCATGGTCTCTATTCCAGAACTCACACTGACCTCTACCTAATGCCTTACTGTCTAGTCATCTGATTTTGAACATTGTTGTTTCCATAGTTTTAACTTCCTGTGTCATTATTCCTTAGTTCCTATCTCTTAAGATGATAGCGTTTTTGAACCACACAGTCGGTAACTTCATGTGTATTTTTTCACACATAGTTATGATTAAAAATTGAAGTGTGAGGGGCGCCTGGGTGGCGCGGTCGGTTAAGCGTCCGACTTCAGCCAGGTCACGATCTCGCGGTCCGTGAGTTCGAGCCCCGCGTCGGGCTCCGGGCTGATGGCTCAGAGCCTGGAGCCAGTTTCCGATTCTGTGTCTCCCTCTCTCTCTTCCCTCCCCCGTTCATGCTGTGTCTCTCTCTGTTCCAAAAATAAATAAACGTTGAAAAAAAATTTTTTTAAATAAAAAAAAAAAAATTGAAGTGTGAGATGAGAAAACTTCTAGGAAAATGCTTTTATTTTCTGCTTTTATAAATAAAAAGAATGTCTAGTTATTGGGTGCTATCATTGTATACAGCTAGTTTTAGAACAAGGAAAATTCTGAATTGATCTTGTTAACTTTATTGATTTTTTAAATGTTTATTTTTGAGAGAGTAAGCAGGGGAGAGGCAGAGAGAGGGGGACAGAGGATCTGAAGTGTGCTCTGGTGCTTACAGCAGAGACCCCGGTATGGGGCTTGAACTCATGAACCATGAGATCATGACCTAAGCTGAAGTCAGACGCTTAACTGACTGAGCCATCCAGGCGCCCTCTTTTTTTTTTTTTTCCAATCCTTATTCACTTTATTTCAGAAAGTGGTAAAATAGCTGTGGAATACAGACCCTGTGAAGAGATCACAGATGCCAGTACTGAAGACGAGCTACAGGATTTAATTCAAGTATGTGGAGATTAAAGTTCAGGGGTGACATAGCCACTGTAGCCATAATGTAAAGCAACCAGCAGAATTTGGAAGACTTTGGCATTAGCTCTATCATCCTTTGGGAAATGTGAAACTCAGAAATTGCTTTTGACTGCAGGGGATTTCTGGGGCTTTTCCTGAAGTCCTGACCCTTGGCTCTGACCCCTTATTTGAAATTTGGAGAGCAAATTTCATCAGAGCACTCCCACAGTTGTGGACATAGGAGAGGACACAAGCCTTTTAGAGCTCCCCTCAAACAGAATCTCAAGGATTTGGGAACAGAGTAACTATGGCCTTAAATGTGATTATACTACAGCGTTTGAAACCATTATGCCATTCAAATAGGATGTGTCACCCAGATGTCGGCATCTCATATATATCTTGCATGAATATCTTGCTGAAGAACTTTTCTGTAAATCACTCACATGGATGTCCTGAATTAGGGATTAAGTTGCCAAAATAATTTCTAAAAGAAAATACTAATGTGCCACATACAGAATGTTAAAAAAAAAAAAAAAAAAAAGGAGCAAAAATGTGTTTCATGTCATTGAGAGCTTAATTTGGGGCTAGATTTGTGAATTTTTTTTATTAGGTTTTTTTTTTTAATTTTTTTTTTCAACGTTTATTTATTTTTGGGACAGAGAGAGACAGAGCATGGACGGGGGAGGGGCAGAGAGAGAGGGAGACACAGAATCGGAAACAGGCTCCAGGCTCTGAGCCATCAGCCCAGAGCCTGACGCGGGGCTCGAACTCACAGACCGCGAGATCGTGACCTGGCTGAAGTCGGACGCTTAACCGACTGCGCCACCCAGGCGCCCCTAGATTTTTTTTTTTTAATGTTTATTTACTTTTGAGAGTGAGAAAGAGCGTGAGCTGGGGAGGGGCAGAGAGAGAGGGAGACGCAGAATCTGAACCAGGCTCCAGGCTCGGGGCTGTCAGCACAGAGCCCGATGCGGGGCTCGAACCCATGAACCACGAGATTATGACCCTCTCTGCCACTCCTCCACTCGCACTCTATGTCTCTGTCTCTTGCTCGCTCCAAAATAAACATTTAAAAAAATTTTTTTTAAACAACAGTAAGCATTTATTCCTCAAAAAACATCTTTTTTAATGTTTATTTTGAAGAGAGAACAAGAGAGAGAGTACAAGCAGGGGAGGGGCAGAGAGGGAGACATAGGATCTGAAGCAGGCTCCAGGCTCTGAGCTGTCAGCACAGAGCCCAATGCGGGACCCGAAGCCATGAACGGTGAGACCATGACCTGAGCCAAAGTCAGACGCTCAACCAACTGAGCCACCCAGGTGCCCCATCCCTCCAAAGGGACGGGGGGAGTGGTGGCCTTTGCAGGGTGGAGGGAGGCCTGGGCCCCAAGTGATTCTGGGAAAAGGGCCCGCTCTGGTGGTGCGGAGCCCATCTCCAGGGAGCTAATAAAGGTGACATAAATAAAGGGTGGGACGTAGGCGGGGGAGGGGCGCGCAGTTGCTAACAGTGCGCGCGCGCATCACGGGGCTGCCATAATGGTTTGGCTCCCGCTCAGGGCCCAGCGCCAGTACCCCACTCGCCTGTGTCGCTGCGCCCCGGAGCCTCCGCGAGTCATGTCCCGGCTGCGCCTGTTGGCCCCACTGCTTGTCCTTATGTGGCAACCGTTGTGGCTGCTGGTCCAGGCAGCTCAGCCTCCGGAGTGGGCCCTGGACCCTGCCCAGCTGACCGCCGACCCCACGGAGCCGGCTGAGCCCCGGTCTTCGCGCTCGTCTGATCCCCCACCCGAATCGCCCCAGGTACTTACACCCCCAGCTGAGCCGGTGGGCTTTAGTTACCTGGGGTCCTCTGCTCCAGCCCAGATGTTGACCCCGCCTAAGGAGTTGATGGAGACTTTGGTTCCATTCCTGGACACGGATTCCGTCGGAGAACTACCCCCAGGGCCAGATGAGGATCTGAATGACCAGCTAACCCAGCATCAAAGGCTCCCAGAGGTGGTTCCAATGCCAGGTTGGGATTATTTAATGTTTCCCAAGGTTACAGGTAAGCCTTTAGATGTGGAACTTACCACAACTCCAGGGCCTGATAAAGGTGTTGAGTCTTCTATAGCCCAGCAAGAGGCCCCACCTCAGCCTCTTGAACATACTGAGGAAGCAGAACTGTCTCTAACCCAGCAAGAGACCTCGGGTAAGCCTCCAGAGGAGGTTGAGCCTTCAAGTGAGCAGGAGACCCCAGGTCAGCCTTCCGAGCCTCCTGGGGTGATTGATCCTTCTCTAAGGCAGCAGGAGACCCCAGCTCAGCCTTCAGTGCCTCCTGAGGAAGCTAAGCCTTCTCTAAGCAAACAGGAACCCCCAGCTCAGCTTCCAGAGGCCCAGGAAGAGGGTGAACCTTCCCCTCTCCAGGAGGAGGGCCAGGGTCAGCACCCACAGGCCTCTGAGGGGAGTGAACCACCTACAACCCAGGAGGAGTCCCCAGCTCAGCATCCACAGACCCCTGAGGAGGTTGAACCTTCTTCAACCCAGCAGGAGGCTCCAGCTCAGTATCCTCAGGCATCAGAGGAGGGTGAGCCTTTTCCAACCCAACCAGAGACCCCAACTCAGTATCCAGAGCCCCTTGAGGGGACTGAACCTTCTCCAGCCCAGTCAGAGGCCACAACGCAGCATCCAAATCCCCTTGGGGAAGTGAAACCTGCAACCTATCAGGAGGCCCCAAGTCAGCATCCACAGACCTCTGAGGAAATTCACCGTTCTGCCACTCAACAGGAAGCCACAGCTCAACATCCAGAGCCTTCTGGTGAACCTTCTCCAACCCAACAGGAGGCCCCAGCTCACTCTCCAGAACATCAGGTGGTAACAGTTTTTCCTCAAGGTCAGAATCAAGCTCAGCTCCTGCTGTTGCCGAATGTCACTGTTAAACCTGTGGATCCTTCAGTTACCATGACCTCAGAATCCACTAATGAGGTTGAAGCTTCTCCACTCCGAGAAGAGGCCTCAGCTCAGTCTGGAGTGTCCCCTGAGCAGTTGGAACCTTCTCCAATCCAGCAGGAGGTCCCACATCAGCATCCAGCTGCCCCTGAAAATGCTGAGCCTTCTCCAATCCAGCAGGGAGTCTCCACTATGCCTGAAGATCTTCCTGAGGAAATTGAACTTTCTCCAAGCCAGCAGGAGAGCTCAGCTGTGCCTCAAGTGCCTGTTGCAAGTATAGAACCTTCTGCAATCCAGCAAGAGGTCCCAGCTCAGCAACCAAAGCCCAATGAGGGGGTCGAGTCTTTTCCAGTTCAGTATGAGCATCCAGCTCAGCCTCCAGGGTCCTCTACAGATGTTGTAGCTCAGTCTCCAGGACAGCATGAGGTGACATTCTCACCTCCAGGTCCAGGTGAAGCTCAGCATCCAGTGTCACCTAATATCACAGTTAAACTTGTGGATCTGAGGGTTTTCATAAGTCCCCAGGCAACTAAGGAGGTTAAACCTCTTCCAGTGCAGCAGGATGTCCCTGCTCAATCTCCCCCTGAGCAAGTTGAATTTTCTCCAGCTCAGTCCAAGCGTCTTTCCCAGTCTCCAGAGTCCCCTGAAGATGAGTCTTCTCCAGGCCAACAAGAGGTCCTAGCTCAGACTCCAGACCCTCCTAAGGATGTGGAACCTGTTTCAGGCCAACAGGAGGCCCCAGCTCAGCCTTCAGAGCCTCCTGAGAAGGTGGCACCATCTCCAGTCCAGCAGGAAACCCTATCTCTACCTCTCGAGCCACTTAAGGAGATAGAACTTTCTCTAACACAACAGGAGGTACAAGCTCAGCCTTCAGAGGCCCCTGAGAAGGTAGAGCCATCTCCAATTCTGCAGCAGGCTCCAACTCAACCTCCAGAGTCCTCTAAGGAGGCAGAAACTCCTCCAGCCCAGCAGGAGGCCCCAGTTCAGCCTCCAGAGCCACCTGAGGAGGTTGTAGCACAACCTCGAGTCCATAATGAGGTGACAGTTCCACCTCTAGGACAAGAGCAAGCTCAGCATCCAAACTTGCCCCATGTTACTGTTCAGCCTGCTGACCTGGAGCTTACTGTAACTCCACAACCTACTGTGGAGGCTGAGCATTCTACAATCATGCAGCAGACTATAGCTCCTCCAGAGGACCTTGAGGTGACATTTCCACATTCAGAGCACATTCAGCATCCAACCTTAACTAAAGTCACAGTTAAACCTTTGGACCCAGGGCTTACCATAACTCCAGAATCCACTACAGAGACTGAACCTTCTCTAACCATGCAAGAGACCCCAACCCAGCCTCCAGAGCCACCTAAGGAGGTTGTTCAGTATCCATCCCAACAGGAAGTGACAGTTCCAACTCCAAGTAAGGATCAAGGTCAGCGTCTAGCATCACCCATCATCCCATTTCGTCATGTGGAGCTTACTATAACTCCAGAACCTATTACGGAGGCTGAACATTCGACAACCCTGAAGAAGACTACAACTCCTCCCCCAAAGGACCTTGAGGTGACACTTGCACATCCAGAACAGGTTCAGAGTCAACATCGAAACCTGACTGAAGTCACAGTTCCACCTATGGACCTAGAAATTCCTGTAAGTCAGCAACCAGAGACAGGTTTTCCTCCAACAACTCAACATTCTGTGGTGCATTTTGTAAACTATACCTCCGAAAAGGCATACACGACTTTAACTTGGCAACCAGAACAGAATGCCACCACAAACCTCAAACTATGTGAGCGTTGTACCTGCAAAGATGAGACACTGTCGTGTGTTGGTCTCAGCCTACAGCAGAGGCTCCGCAGAGTGCCCGTGCCGGAGCCCGACACCTACAACGGCACCTTCACCATCTTGTAAGAATCGCCTTTACTTGTTTGTTCTCTGCCTCCTGCTTGACATGGCAGTCTCTTCCTCAATGTCGTCCTGGGCCTTCCTCATCTCCCCAACCACGTTGACTGACTTTCTCTTTTTACCTTTTCTTTGTCAACTATCCCTTATCTTCATTTTCCTTTTTACTACTGTTCGCCCTTCTCCAATCTTTTACTTGTAATTGTCCTTATTCTTTTTCCTTATCCAATCTTTAGCCCCATTATTTCATTCCTTAACCTCTACTCTCCCATTTTTGCTCCATCCTCTATAATAGGATACAACAGAGTAGTGAAGAGTAGAGATTCTGGAACTAGATTGCCTGCATTTGGGCCGAGGTCTGTCATCTAGTAGCTTTGTGACTCAGTTTCCTTTTCTGTGAAATGGAAATTATGATAGTTACCATCTCATGGGATTATTGTGAGATCTAGATGAGGTAATACATATGAAGCACTTGGATCAGTGCCTGGCAAAATATGAGTGTTAGCTGTTATTATTTTGATTCCCCAGACCTCATCTTTGACCCCCGGCCTTCCACATACAGTACTCAGTTTGGGCCCAACCCAAGAGTAAGTACTATGGGCGCCACACGAGGATGCAATCGTCTTCAGAACATGAAATGACAGGTGGGAAGAAAGGAAATGGTCATAAAAAGGGAGGTGGCATGTAACTAAGTACTAAAAGAGGTACCATGGGTGTTGGAATTCAGCAGACTCTGTAATCAGTGGAGTATGGAGGTCAGGGAGAGCTGCATGGATAAGCTAACACTTTAGCTGAGACTTAAAGAGTGGCTCTGATGTGTTAAGTAGAGAAAAAATGGGTATAAGTCTAGGCAAAGGCACGGCTGCAGGAATGATCAGGAGTCAAGAATTAGGTTTAGCAGTTAAAGATCCAATTACGAGAAACCTTGACTATCAGCTAGAGAGGTTTGAACGTTACATTCTGAGTTATAGAGAGCCATTGAAAGTTTTCAAGCATGAGATACAGACCATTGAAACAAGAGGATTATTTTCAGTTCCCCATGTAGGGCGGTCTGGAGAGGAGAGCTTGATCCAGCGAGACCAGATAGAATGTTCTAACAAAACCTGGGAGTCAAGTAACAAGGGGCCGAATCAGAGTGGCTGAAAAGAGTAGAAAGAAAAGCCTTGAGAGCACTGCAGAGGAGGAAGTGACAAAATAGACTAACTGATGACAGTCGCGGGTGGGGTGTGCACGGGAAAGAGAAAACTCAGATATTACTCTGAAACTTCTGTCCCAGATAAGGAGAATGATGGAAGTTGAGGCATCTTTTACCAGGGCACATAGAGCAACCAGAAGGCTTCAGGTTGACTGGAAATGTCCACCAGGCACATGGGCAGATGGGTATCTGTTTTGAATTTATTCCTGACTCCCCTGAAAAAAATGTGTATATAAACTGACCAGGTAAGCTGTTGCTGAGGGAAGAGGACAAAACTACAGGTAAAGGTTCAAAGTCATACGCAGAGGTAGCGGTTGAAACTGAACCTCAGGCATTTAATAGCTTCTTTTAAACATGTGTAATTCATGGATACATGAATTATCATGGATACTTTTTTTTGTTTTTAATGTCACAGGTATAGAGGATAAAACGTGAAAATCCCACCACCCCCCCCTCCCTACCACTCATAAGATAACTCCGGTCACCTTTTTGGTGTGTGTCCGTCCTTCCCATCTCTTTCCTTTGCATTTTTTCCTAATTTCCTAATGGGGGGATACTTTTTAATTCCTTGCCCAGTGATTTGTTGCTTTTCCCTATGCAATATGTCTAAGAAATCTTTCCATGTTAGTTATTCTAATTTCTAACTGCCCTTATCCTTCTAACACCTAGAGAGGTTTCAGTAGAGGGCTTCTTTACATTTGTTTGCTGATAATGGTACATTTTTTACCATTTTTTTCGTTGAATTCTTATTTTCTCATTGATTTGTGGAAGGAACCATTTTAGACACATAAGGGATTTGGGGGAAAAAAATACTTACCTCCAGAGTAATTAACAGGCGTTATCTACCCAAAGAATGGAACAAATAGGAAGTTCAGGTTCTAAGGAGCTGCCTTGTTTGTGCCAGTGGCCCCCCGCTAGCTCTTTATTAATTGCACCACCTGGGATGCCGATAGCTGCGGAAAGTAGAAAGTTGGCATTTACTGCATTGGAATATTCCCCACAAGGTTGCCAGTGATTCTCTTATTTATTCTGTTCATTCCTTTCCTACCTATTCAAGGATCTGAACTGTGTTTCTTCACAGAAATTTCCAAGGAAACTCTATTTCTTACATTGATGAAAATGTATGGAAGGGATACCGTTGGGCTGAGAAACTGTGAGTATATTCTCTCCAAATACGAATACAAAAAAAACAAAAACAAAAACAAAAACAAAAAACTAACTGCATTCTAAGGTCCTTCTTGGTCCAGAACTTTGAAGTCAGTAGCTCTGAGGAAAGGTGTTTCCCCTTCCATATCCCAACTCAACCTCTACCGATTGCAATTCTGTGTTAATTTTTTATTTTAACGTTGATTTATTTTTGAAACAGAGAGAGACAGAGCATGAACGGGGGAGGGTCAGAGAGAGGGAGACACAGAATCTGAAACAGGCTCCAGGCTCTGAGCTTCAGCACAGAGCCCAGTGCAGGGCTGGAACCCATGGACTGCAACCTGAGCCGAAGTCGGATGCTTAACCGACTGAGCCACGCAGGTGCCCCATTAATGTTGGTATTCTCAAATCCTTTTGTGTTTTCTCTGTTAACTGTGTCATTGACTCTAAGCTGTTATATTTGTTTTTTATTTTCTGTCCTGAATAGAATTGGCGTTCTCACGCCATATGGTCATTCCTGAGTGCAATTTATCTTTGTAGTTGAGATTTGACTTGCTTCTGTTTCCTGGTCCTAAGGAAGAGGTGAAATGAACCACGGGACTTGTTATTGGTGACAGGTCCCCCTGAGAGTTAAAGAAGAGGTGGGAGGTGACTTCTAATAGCTAGTCAGAGTGTATACCCTTCCTCCAGGGTTCTGGGACCCTGCCCCCTTCTAACACCAATGGCTCCTGCCTGGAAGAAAACACCCTTTGCTGCCAGATCCAAGGAGGAAGGATGTGGGGTTGATGTGCTGTCCTTGGTCCTACTGCAGTATCCCAGCTAATCACCCTGTAGGTGGCTGCAAGGCATTTCTGGTGGGGAGTGTTTGTAGAGCTACTCCCTTGGCTTTGAGCTAAGGTTGTGGATTTTCTAATTGTATCTTTTCTAATCATTCTTAGGGACTTTGGTGGAGTTTGGAGTTTGGTAGAGACTTGGCATGTTTCAATCTGCCAGCTTGAAATAGCACAACCTCTTAGGAAGGCAATTTGTACCCCTGTTAAATCCTGGAGAAACTGGGGCGCCTGGGTGGCGCAGTCGGTTAAGCGTCCGACTTCAGCCAGATCACGATCTCGCGGTCCTTGAGTTCAAGCCCCGCGTCGGGCTCTGGGCTGATGGCTCAGAACCTGGAGCCTGTTTCCGATTCTGTGTCTCCCTCTCTCTCTGACCCTCCTCGGTTCATGCTCTGTCTCTCTCTGTCCCAAAACTAAATAAACATTGAAAAAAAAATTTAAAATATAAAATAAAATAAAATAAATCCTGGAGAAACTTAGGCAAATGTGTACTAGGATATAAACAGAAAAATGTTCAAAGCAGCACTGTTTATAATAACTAAAAATTAGAAAAATCTAGTATCCACCAACAGTAGAATGAACAAATAGCGTTACACAGGTATTTATACTTATTAAACTGACATTTAAGTGTTATGTGCATTTTATGCACATTTTTAGTTCTCACAGATATTTTTTAGTTGGGGAAAAAAATTAGATGGCTTTACTTGTAGCACTGATATGGTTATAAATAGGGCTTCCACAATAAAATTTGGGAAAAGAGAGGAGGAAGTGGCAGTTCTGTCCATGTTTTTGCCACTCAGGGCTGGGTTCTAACAGAGATTTTGTGATCCAGAGAGTAGGCATTAAATGTACATTTTGGTGTGAAGAGTGGATAGGAGTGTGTGTGTGTGTGTGTGTGTGTGTGTGTGTGTGTGAGAGAGAGAGAGAGAGAGAGAGAGAGAGAGAGAGAGAGAGAGAGAGACAAAGGAGTATGTGAGAAGAAAATATTTGAATCAAACAGCAGAGATCGCCATCCCTACATTCAATAAGAATTAGTGTATTTGCTGGCACCATTACCCAGGTTTCTCTCACATCTAGCGGTCCTGTGTAGCAAATAGTTCTGGTTATTTTGCATTTTGACCCAGAAATGACCTTTTCATTTTGCAGAATTCTCAGTGAAAATTATCTGACCGAATTACGTAAAGACACATTTGAAGGCCTGCTATCCCTCCAGTATTTGTAAGTTAATCAGTTCATCATTTATTATGAGTTTTTAGTGATATTATTTATTAAAAAATACAGGGTTCAAATTAGATAATTGCAACAATTTCTTCTAACAGTAGAATTCTATAATTCTCTCTATTAAATTCTATAACTCTGTAAGTCTGTGGGGACCCAGCCCATCTCTAGCATTAAATACCTCCTATGCATTTTCAACTTTTTAATTTTATAGACAAGAGATAGGAAAAAGCCCTTCAGTTGTAGAGGAAGAGGGGTAATGAGGTCTGAGCAATTATGGACACCCATATGAACCTTGTTATGTAAGTGTTCATATACCATCTGCTTTTATTTATATTTATTATTTATGGCCCATGGATCAAATCCTGTGTGTGGTCTGTCTTGATACAACCAATGAGTTCAGAATGATTTTCATGTTCTTAAAGGGCTGTAAAAGAGAAAAGAAGAGAGAAAAACAGAGAATATGTGACAGAGACCGTATATGGCCTGCAAAGCCTAAAATATTTACTGTCTGGCCTTTACAGAAAAGGTTTGAAAAAGTTGGCTTAGTAAAATGAGAGGAATTGAAGTTAACCTCAAATTGTCACCTACAAGACAAGAAAATATAGAACACTTACATTAATTTGAATGCCATTCACCCAGAATTTTTAAATAATTTAATCTAAATTAAATATTTAAATATTAAATATTTAACTAAGCAGGTGAATTATGTAAGCAGTATTACCAAGTACATATTAAATTATCAAGAGAACAGATTAAGGATTTCAGTGTGGGAAATTTTATTAGTTTATTTTTTTTATTATTATTTTTTATGTAATTTATTGTTAAGTTAGCTAACATACAGTGTGCTCTTGGCTTCAGGAGCAGATTCCTGTGATCGGTGTGGAAATTCTTATGTCACCATAAAAATAGATGTTTAAAATGATGGTTAAGGTGTTGGGGCTCCTGGGTGGCTCAGTTGGTTGGGCGTCTGACTTTGACTCAGGTCGTGATCTCACAGTTTGTGGGTTCGAGCCCCGTGTCGGGCTCTGTGCTGACAGCTCAGAGCCCGGAGCCTGTTTCAGATTCTGTCTCCCTCTCTCTCTGCCCCTCCCCACTCATGGTCTGTCTCTGTCTCTCTCAAAAATAAATAAACATTAAAAAAATGATGGCTAAAGGGCACGTGGCTGTCTCAGTCATTAGAGTCTGCAACTCTTGATCTCGAGGTTGTAGGTTAGAGCCCCATGTTAGGTATAGAGATTACTTAAAAAAAATGAAATCTTTAAAAATATAATGATGGTTAAGTGGTATAGTTAGAAATGTTTACACTAAACAAACATCAGAAATGCCTCTAACTTCGCTAATTACAGAATAAACATCTCTCCAGCCTCATTGTCAAGGAAGAAATGTTTGCATATAGCTCTGTACATTAGACATACAGAGATACTAATGTTCTTTGCTATGGAGGTTCAGTGTTTATTCTTTGCCCATGCCATCCAAAGCTGTGTATTTCATTAATCCTTTTTAAAAAATTTTTTTAATGTTTATTTATTTTTGAGAGAGACAGAGAGAGAGAGAGAGACAGCGTATGAGCAGTGTAGGCACAGAGAGAGAGGGAGACACAGAATCCGAAGCGGGCTTCAGTCTCTGAGCTGTTGGCCCAGAACCCGATGCGGGGCTCGAATTCATGAGCAGTGAGATCATGACCTGAACCGAACGAAGTCAGATGCTCAATCGACTAAGCCATCCAGGCGCCCCTCATTAATCCTTATTAATGATGTGCTTTAGAATATAGATTCTTCTTGCAAATGTGGAAGGCTTAAGGGTAGTGAGTAAAAGGAATCTCATATGACACTAAAAATCGTCCTTCAAATTATCAAACCTTCCAAGTCTTAGGGGACAACCACTTTGTATTGGTCTTCTTGGCTACCTCTGCCATCTGGGCTCCAAACGTTACAAACACACTTTGGAGAAAATCAAAAGAGACAAACTGCGCAATGGATTGGGCCTTTCATTATTTCTACTATGAGGTACTTTGTAAGCCAATTATTTCATGTTAGGTGAAGTGTTCTCATTCATTCATTCAAAAAAAAATGTGAATCAAAACCTAAAAAAGAATGGGACAGGCCCTATGCCCAGTACCATAGGCACGCAGATGGTGAAGACAGGCTTCCCACCCTTGTAGGAACTCATGATTTCACAGGGAAAATAAACAGAAGCTTAAACCATAACGCATAAGCACTGAATGGATGATGAAGCACTGACAGAGTGCAGAAGAGGGAGCCACAAAGTCATAAAACCACATTTCTTTTCAGTCATTTTGCCCCTTGTACTCACTACCCAGCTGTTAATTTATTTTATAAATATTTGAGTTTGTTCTTTGTCCATGCATCAGTTTTAAACACAGTAGACAACGCAGATGACAAGACTAGTCCATACTTTCATGGAGTTTATGCCCAGAGGAAATGGAATGCCAGAATAACTATATTGAGAAGAAATTGGGGCACCTGACCGGCTGAGTCAGTAGAGCATGCGACTCTTGATCTCAGGGTCGTGAGTTCAAGCCCCAGGTTGGGCGTGGAGTCTACTTTAAACAATTCAAAGAAGGAGAAGAAGGAGGAGGAGGAGAGGGGGAGGGGAAGAAATGGATTTGGGCAATGAGAAGTATAAGTTGTTTTGGGAACATAGAAGAGGGGGGAAGACTTCAAGTTGGATCAGGGAAGTTACTAGAGAAATGCTGTTTGAACAGAACCTTGAATGGCTATGACGTGTCATCGGATAGACATCTTGGGAAGAATATGCTTGCAAAATAGAGTGAGTGAAAGGCAAAATGCAGGAGAAATTTCTTTGGTATCTGTAGAGTAGGAAACTAGAGCCAGATTTAGGATTTTGAAGGCCTTGGATAATATGCCAAGCTACCGTGTTATCACAGCAGTGCTCTAGGACAAACTTTAGACTGCACCAGGGTCACTTGGAGGCCTTGTCAGAACACAGGTTCCACCTCCACAGTTCCTGATTCACTCAGTCCAGAATAGAGCTGAGAATTTGCATCTTGAGTAAGTTCCCAAGTGACTCTGATATTTGAGAACCACTCCTGGAGAATTAATCTGGTGACCGTGTGCAGTATAGATTAGAATGGGAGAGACCAGAGATGACAATGCCAGTCAGAAGACGGTGGTACCCATGTAGGTGGAAAGTGAGGGACTCAGCTGAAATCCATGGAAATAAGAGGGTCAACTATAATCAAGAATGGGTGTTTCCAAATAAAAATCCAGTACCATGTTGTTTTTTTGTTGGCCCCACTTGCAACTAAAGCAGTTGATAAATTCATAGACCGTTTGGGCAATGTACAACCAAAAATAAATTTCTATTAATATGATAATATAATTCTGAGTTCGCTCAAAGTTAGGTATTGATTAGAGGAGTAACTTCTTTTCAAGTTAAATGAAAAGGTATCTTTTATCTCTTCTGGTATTGACTTGGTGTCGAGAAATAGAACTAAACCAGGAAGGTGTGCTAATGTGAGAATATCCCTTTTAATACTAGAAATTATATGTGGAGATCACAACTTTGAGCTCATAATTTAGAAATTGATGAGGCCACAAAAAGTCATTGAATCAATTCTTCTGCTCTCAGGAAAGATTACTTCCAAGATCTATCACGATCTATAGTTGTATGTTTTATGCATGAAGATCACAAAGGTGAGACTCTTAAGAAAGGTGAGGGCAGGGTTAGGGGCTCTGGAAGGTTCAAATAACAATTCCTAATACTCAGAGTTTAGCCAAAAGCTACTTATTCAATACTATCATCCTACTAATTAGATATCTTATAGCTAATTGAGGCAATATTTTCCTTTTCCTTTTCCTAGAGATTTATCCTGCAATAAAATACAATATATTGAAAGACGTACATTTGAATCACTACCTTTTTTGCAGTATATGTAAGTTACAAATATAATTTCATTATATTTGGAATTTTTATTAAACTTAATTGTAAACCTCTTTGTTATTCACTTTGAATGAATGAAACTTTATTAGTCGAAAGCTACTAAAATTATGTAGCAAATCTTTTTTGTCTGTGGCAAAGTTTGGTGTGAGAGTTATTATAGAGATCAGAGTGAATCGTTCTAGAGCAGCAGTTCTCTGCCAGGGTGATTTTGCATCCAGGTGACACTTGGTAGTGTCTAGAGACATGTTTGATTGTCAGACTGTAGATGTACTCCTGGCCTCTAGTGGGTGGAGGCCAGGGCTGCTGTCACACCCTACAGTTCACAGGGCAGCACTCCCCCCCCTCCCCATAACAAAGATTATCCAACCATAAATCTCAACAGTGCTAAAGTTGTGAAACATTTTTCTAGAGAAATAAACTTACTTCTCTAGAAAAAAATACTTAACACAAGTATTTATTGAGCATTTACTGATTTGTATCTAATGCACCACATGTATAAACATGAAAGTATAAATCTTCCATGCAAATATTTTTTTAAAAAGGCGAGCATCTTTCATAGTGAGATTTCTTTAGTGTATGGAGAGAGTATTGTGGTTATGTTTCGTTACCTATAAATTAGAATCACTGCCAAAGGATAAATATTCTGAAAATATCTTGTTTTTCTTCTTCGTTTGTGTCTTGTTTTTTTTTTTTTTTTTTTTTTTTTTTTTTTTTTTGGTGTGTGTAGAAATCTTGGTTGCAATTTACTCACCGAACTGAGCTTTGGAACATTTCAGGCCTGGCATGGAATGCAGTTTTTACACAAGCTGTAAGTGAAATAGAAAATGAATACATGTAAAAAAAAAAAAAAACTACATGTAAAAATATCATACAGTGACTGGTTAGGTGTGTGTTAATAAACCCAGTATGAATTCTGGAAAGTAGGTCTTAAAATCCATTTTTTTTTTCAAATGAGGAAACTAAGGTACAAAGAGGCCAAGAGACTTGTCTTAACTCCTAAATGGCACTCTCTGCCCTCCCTCGTACCCAGCTTTGTGTGGGCAGTGAAAGCCCCAAGCAAGTAACACCCAAGTCAGTATTATCATGGGAATTCGTGACAGTGATGCTTCCCCAAGGTGTGCATGGTCCTTGAAATCCACTTTTGAATTTAACTTTGATTCCGGCTCATGTGCAAGTTTCCTATGCAAAAGAGAACTTCGAAGAACTAAGTTTAGCACAGAGTTCTCCAGGCAGCAACAGGTGTGGGTGCTTCCTCAGCCATCAGGAAAGCAGGAAGAACTCCTGAATACCTGCCACAGGGCACTGCTCTCCATGTGCTTTCTTTCCTGACCACTCTTCAAGTAAGAAGTGTGTTATTCCCTTTCAGCCGGAACATTCTGTGATTTCTCTGTAAAAAGGCAAATCATACTGGGCATGTTCAGTGGCCTGAGGGGGATGTTTAGACTCAAGGTTGAAGACCCTCCTCTAAAGCAGACGCTGGAAAAGACTGTCTTACTGTCTTGTGGTTCAGAAATCCGATTTCACAGCTTATCTTCCGTTAGATGAAAGTGTTTACGGTGTGTCTGGAGCTGGAGTAAGTTCCTGCGGGTGCCCAAGAGCAGGGGCCTCCTCTCTCCTCTCATTAATTTGCTGATGCCTGACTTGGGGAAAGAATACTGAGGGTCAGTTTTTTGTTTTGCCAGCATGCCAGAGAACGGGCTCATTGAGTTTCGCCACCAAGAGGTTTTAGTGGTGTCAATACAATGTCTTAAAACTCACCACCTCTACTAAGCATCTTATGACACCAAGAGTCTCTTCTAAGAATCTGAATTTCATAGTTATGTAGGCAATACAGGACAAAATAGGGTGGAATCCGTTGATAAGAATGAATGAATTCATTGAAAAACAATCCTTTCCACGCGCACTCTATGTCGACAATGTACTAAGTACTGGGGGTACAAAGAATAGACAGGGACTGTCCCCAAGAATCTTTCATACTGGAAAAAGGAGAAAAAGATGGCCTTTTTCTTGTAGTTTACTAAGATATTTGTAAACTGATGGAAACTCCTGTCTTGCCCGACTGAGATCTCTATCAGTTAACCATTTGTTTTCTTTCCTTTCCTTTGTCCTGGAGCAGCCAGAATCACACATATCCCACCTGGGGCGGGGGCGTGTGCTAACTTGTATTTTGCCCTCAACTTGCCCCATGCTCCCTCATCAATCTTCCATGACAGAAAAAGGTAATTAAAGAACCAGAGCTAGCTGGTATTGAGAATAAATTAATACTCATGTCATGTGTGTTATGCCCAGAATTCGTGATCCGCAAATACCGCCAGGGAGCCGAGTCCGATGTACAAGCAAAAGAGCCTTTATTCGAGCTAGCTCGAGCTCAATCCCCTACCTGCACTGATGCAGCGTTGAGATACCAGAGAGAGAGAGCCAGTTTCAAAAGGACAAAGGTTTTATTGGGGCCTAGTGGCAGTTGGTGAGGTAATGGCTGCGGCCTCAGCTGATTGGCTGGGGAAGGGTCCTGGGGAAGAGTCCTGTTAGGCAGTTGGGGGGGGGGTGGTTACTCAAGGGGAGGAGGTGTGTTCAAGGTGAAGGACACAGAACAAGATGGAGTCTTTCAATGTGGTTTGAATAGAGGTGTACTACTAAAACGAATTCACAGTTAACTTCCAAAAAATTATCACAGTACAGTAAGTGTGTATTGGAGGTTGGGCTCCTTGTTTGGGGCCAAATTTTCTTTTCTTTTTTATTTTTAACGTTTATTTATTTATTCTGAGAGAAAGAGAGCATGCGCAGGGGAGATGCCATCCCATGAATTCAGTCACGTTATTACCTATGTGACTTATTACTGGGGTGTGTATAAGTTGAAACAGTATTTTCTCCAGCATTAAATAAGTTTGTAAACCTTTTGGGCCCCAGCTGAGGTGGATTTATCTTGAACTGACTGAAGCTTAAACTTCAGGTCTCCTCACTTACATAGGCCCCTTCCAAAGTCTTGGGAGGGACCCTGGCAATTCCTGTACGCATAATTTTGCATGTTTTGATGAGGCAGGATTTCCCAAAGTAGATGAGGTTCAGACCCTACAAGGCCTTGATTCACCCCTGGGTTTCAGGTAATTATATCTCAGTAAGTTTTTTGAATGAAGCCTCTTAACTTATTGATAAACACTGAGTGAACACATTAGCGGTTTGGTAAAGTCTATTTTGAATCTGAAATCCACCTCAAAGCCATGCCAAGAGTTTATTAATAAGGTACCATTTTTTGAATGGTAGTAATAATCCTATTTCTTTCAGATGAAATCAGGAATGAAATATATTATGGAAAACCAACAGTGGTTGATAATCCTAAATGTTAAGTATAGTTTTTTTTTTTCCTGACTTTAAAGTGCTTCTCCTTCATTCACCTACACAGGTCCAGACTGGTGGCTTATTTTAAAAAATTCACTTCATTGGTTCTAACAGTACGAGCTCCATGATTTTAGAAGCTGAAGGACTCTACGATGTAGAAAGGCTGTACCTTCTCGGGATAGAGCACCTTCACATGCTGGCTCGTCTGTGGCGCATCAGTATTGTGCCAAGAACATAAGCTCTAAGGGAGAATAAGGAAAATCTAAGCCTTACCCCTTTTGAATTATTGTTGAGAATATCATTGAGGTAGGTGTGGCCACCCTCTGAAGGCAAACTCGAGCCGCAGTCACAGACACGCCCTAACGCTCCCCCGGTCAACCGGCATCTGCTTCCTTTTAGACAGCTGTGTGCCCACAAAAGTTGACACACTTGAGGATATTGTCATCGCTTTGTGGTGTGTACTGGAAATCCTGGCAGCTTCTTCTCAGATTCAGAAAGGCATAAACGTTAAGGATGAAGATAACAACTCAGGGCTGTCCTTTTGGGGTGATTTAGGGTAACTTTTATTATTTTCCGTGTGTGGTAGTTCCAAAGCTTTGCCATAGTCATACCCAACTATTACTTTTCTTCTCCCAGCTGCATCTGATTCTTCCCACGTATATACCAAGGCATCTTCTTTCTCTGGGAAGCATGGTAGTTGCTCCTCCGCCCCATATCATTTCTTTAATACCGACCTCTATTAGGTATTTACTGCGCTCCGGCACTATGCTAAGACCTTTCGCTTGTGCTGCAAGTAAGACAATGTGTCTTAAACTCTTAGAATAGAGCCTGGCACGTGGCAAGTGCTCCGGACGTGGCCCCTCACACGGCACTTCATTTTCGTGTTTCCAGCAACTCTTGTGATACAGGTAGTATTATCCTCATTTTGGGGATGAGGAAGTTGAAACTCAGAGACATCGGGTGACTTGCCTAGGTTCACACTGTCAGTAAGTGACAGAACCACTTCAGAAGCTTCTCGAGTAATACAATTCCGCATTCCCTGGCACTAGGTAGGACCTGAATGACAACTGGCCTTTTGGGCGTCGTCCCTTGGAGTCAGCTTCTCACTGGAATAGGACCTTTCGAGCAGGGAGCTCCTTTTCCCTATGCTTCTGGAGCTCCTGGCCATGCCACCTATGGGCATCCCCAGGCTTCCTGCTCACCGCCTGGTGCAAATATCACGTCGTCACTGCTAGGCACCCACTCTGTGCCCAGCCTTATGCTAGGTGCTTTGCACATGCTCTTTCCTTTAATCCTCAAGTTGCCTTATGAGGTAAATGCTGCTAAAAAGACTCGGAGACGTTCGTTACTTAAGTCCCTTCACCAGGAAGTGACAGCCAGAATTCAGACCTAGGTCTGCCTGATTCCAGGGCCCTTGCTTCTTGGGCTGGTCCTCACTGCCAGAAACTCCTCTTCAAGGCTATTCTCAGAACTTTAATTAAAACATAGGCTCACCATTTCAGATTCTTTAGGCTTCGCCCCTCCCCCCGCCCAACCCCTGAGAAAGGATTTACGTGATGCCGTTAGATGTCTTGTATTGAGGAGCTTCACATGGGGAGTCATGTTCTCATGGCTCATGGACCTATGTCGATGAATAAAGGAAAGGGGTTATTCTATCCCCAAGTACTTCAAACATACTGGAATAGGGTCTAGATCACTCTACTTATTTCTGCAACTGCTTTCCTCCAAGGAGCCAGTTTTCCCTCCATGCCTTGGGATTCCAGCATAGAGAGTTTGGAGTTTGTCCTATTTGAAATTTATCTTCACTGCCTGCTTTGGACATTTTGTCAGCTAAAGCTGTTAGGATTTCAGTACATTCAGGACAGTGGTGACAAGCTTCAGTCCTCAAGTCTTCTCTGTCTCCTCAGTTAATAGAAAGGAAACGTAGCCCATCTGTCTGGAACTCTGTGGAAGAATTTGGAGAAAAAAAAAAATAACACGTAAGAAATGTTCCCTTATTTTGTGAGCTACCTTTAGTCTGTCCCGTTGCTCTGCAACAGAAAGCTTTTGCAAAAATACTTGAGTTTTCCTCTTCAAATAAGATACAGCTTTTTAAAAAACAAATATCTAGAACAGTATTTCTTCAACTTTGATTATGAGACAGTCTTTGAGGAGAACTGTTGTTACGTTTTACTCCCATAAAGATAAGCCCACGAATATCCAAAAGCCAATAGACTGAGTCAGCACACCTTTTATCTGTAAAATGAGGGAATTGAACGGAAATGGAGATGATCTCTAGTGCAGTGTCCACCGTCCGTTCGTATCGCAGTCTGTGGAAAAACAATTGCTGTCAGTCCAGGTCCAGCAGATGTAACCTGTCGGGTCAGTTCTCATTCTCCCCTTGGCTCAGGCACAATAGCTCCATGAAGAAAAGGCGGCACTAAAGACAGGAGGAAATAGGAGAATTTGGAGTGGCCTGTATTTTGTTTTCACTACAGGTAAACACGGGGCATTCATCTCAGCAGGAGGGCTGCCTGGGTAAGAGGAAGCACTGAGCCCATGGGTATAAGGCCATGGGTGAGCTACCAAGAAAGAGGGGGGGACGGTGGGGGTAGAGCGCTGAGATAGTTGGGGGGAAGGATAACAAACTACTAAATTGTTTTGGCTGCATAATTCGTGATAGTCTTTCTTAATAGGGAGCCGGGGGTGGGCGCGGGGCGGGGGGAGCAGTGGGCAGGGGAAGACACACACGTGGAAGAGCTTACTTGCACAGAGCCCACCAGTAAGCTTGTAGGTATTAATGCCATTTTTATTTTTTCAAAGCCAAAGGACATTCAGAGCCTCAAGGTTGAGGAACTGTGTTTAACCAGACATGTGACACTCACGTTCTTTCTCTTCATAACATTGTCTGACTGGATATTAACTAGTGTTACACAAACCCGACATGTTCATGGGCCTGACAAAACGTAGAAGAATGGGCTGGAATAGGAAGAATAGGGGAGTTTCCAAGGCAAGAACAAAAATGCATGGCTCCCAGCCGCACCGCTAACTCCCTCTGACCTCCGTTGTGGAAGAGTTTGAATCTTCGCTCCCCTTTTCTCCACCTACTAACATGTTTGATCTTCTGGCAACTGGTTCTCTATTTATCACAACGTGGTTCTTTTTTTTTTTTTTTTTTTTTTTTCAAATTGAGATATAGTCCGCATAATAGAATATGCAACATTATAAAGTATATAGTGCAATGGTATACTTTGATAGACAATAATCACTGCTAATTCCAGAACATTGTCATCACCCCCCTCAAAAGAAATACCATACCCATCAGCCTTTACTCCCCATTCTCCCCTCCTCCCAGGCCCCTGGCAACAACTAATTTACCTTCTGCCCCTATGGATTTGCCTATTCTGGACATTTCATCGAAATGTGTGTCTAGTTTCTTTCACAGAGCTTGTTGGCTTCCAGATTTATCCGGTTGTAGCATGTTTCAGTACTTCATTCTTTCTTTTAATGTTTCTTTATTTTTGAAAGAGAGCGCACACACAAGCGGGGAAGGGGCAGAGAGAGAGGGGGACAGAGGATCCAAAACCACAGAGCCTGATGTAGAGCTCGAACTCATGAACTGTGAGATGACGACCTGAGCCAAAGTCAGATGCTTAACCGACTGAGCCACCCAGGTGCTCCAATCACATTTTGTTCATCCATTCATGAGTTATTGGACATTTGGATTATTTTGACGTTTTGGCTCTTACGAATACTGCTGCTATGAGTATTCATGTACAAGTTTTTGTGTGGTCATATGTTTTTAATTCTCTTGGGTACGTACCTAAGAGTGGAATTGCTGGGTCATGTAGTAACTCTATATTTAACCCTTTTGAGGAACTGCCAAACTGTTTTCCACAGTGACTACACCATTTTACATTCCCACCAATGTATGAAGATTCTGGTTTCCCCAAATCTTGCTACCACTTATCATTGTCTCTCTGTTCGATCATAGCCATCTTAGTGAGTGCAGAGTAGTATCTCATTGTAGCTTTGATTTATCTTTCCCTAATGAGCTAAGACATTGAGCATCTTTTCATGTGCTTATTGGCCATTCATGTATTTTCTTTGGCGAAATGTCTCTTCAAATCCTTTACCCATTTAAACATTTGATTATTTGTCTTTTTCCTGAGTTTTAAGAGTTCTTTATATATTCTGGATATTCTGGATACTAGACTTGTATCAGACATATGATAGTTTTGGGTTGTTTTGTTATTTTTAAAGAAAGTCCAGTTTATCTATTTTTCCTTTGGTTTGTTGTGCTTTTTGTGTCGTGTCTAAGAAACTGTTGCCTAAATCCAAGGTCATAAAGATTTCTCTCCTGAGAGTTTTATAGCTTGAGCTCTTCCATTTAGGTCTTTGACTCATTTTGAGTTAATATTTATATATGGTGTGAAGTGTAGGAATCCACTACATTATTTGGATAATGTACCACAGTTCAATTTGGGGTATAGTGCCATTTTAACAATATTTTCTTCTGCTCCGTGAACATGGCATATCTTTACATTTTTTTCAATCTTCTTTAATTTCTTTCAACAACGTTTTGTGGTTTTTAGTGTGATTCTTGCACTTCTTTGGTTAAATGTTTTCCTAAGTATTTTATTCTTTTGAGTACTGTTATACCTGGAATTGTTTTCTTAATTTCATTTTTGGAATAGTCATTGCTGATGTATAGAAATAAAGCTAATTTTTACATATCGATCTTGTGTCCTGTAACCTTGCTGAACTCATTTATTAGTGCTAAGGTTTTTTTTCTACATTCCCAGGACTATGTCTTGTGGTCTTCTAGTTACCCAGGAAGATGTTGGAGCATTTCAAAGTCCCTATGGACATCTCATTTCTCAGCTTTTTCCTTTTAGGCTTTTTGTTTAGGCTATTTTTTGTCTTGTGATCAATTGCCTCACATAGCTGCCAGACTAAAACATTTATCTATAATTGTTTTCAAAAAAGGCCCCTTGGGAAGAGGCTGTTTTAGCACTGTGCAGTTCTCAGTGAGGTCAAGGGCAAGGCTTTCAAGTGAAGTTTTTTAGGGACCCCACTAGACAGGTAAAACAATGACAGTTTGTTCTTTGGGAATGAGGCTTTAAGGGACTTCAGCTCCATTTTGTTCCCCTGGGATGTGGGCAATTTTTAAGGCTATCATCAGGATGGAGAGCAGAGGTTGAGGACAAGTTAAAACAACAGAGCTCACTGTTCTTATAGAAATTAGTAATTGTTTCTTTAATACATGCTCTCCGGGTTGCTGCAAGCCCATTGGTTAAAATTTCCAAAGTTCTGAGAAAGTTGATTTTGACCATTTTTGCTAGTTGTTGTTGTTGTTGTTGCTTTTACGGAAGGATGAATTTTCAGACGTCCTTCCTTTCTCATTTTCACTGATTCACCTGTAACAGGGCTTTAAAATCTCTAAAGTCTCAGGGCACCTGGGTGGCCCAGTTAACTGCCTGACTCTTGATTTCGGCTCAGGTCATGATCTTGCGGTCATGGGATCAAGCCCCATGTCAGGCTCTGCACTGGGCATGGAGCCTGCTTGGGATTCTCTCTCTCTCTCTTCCTCTGCCTCTCCTTCACTCATACTCTTGGACTCTCTCTCTCAAAAAATAGAATAAAAAAATAAAAAATGAAATCTCTAAAGTCTCAATGATCACAGGCTAATTAAATACCTAATCATGGGAGGTGAGTAAAGGAATAAAAATAGAAAATGTAATTCTTAGAGAAGCTCTCCCAGATGGAGAGATGAAGTTCAGCAAAGTGTTTCTATATTTAATGCTCTCAAAGTTAAGTTTAAGGTAACGGCTATTTTAAACCCCCTTTTTTTTCATACAAGTTAAATACAGGCTTTGGGGTCAGAACTGAGTTCAGATTCCATCTCTGCTTCTTGACTGGCTTGACAAACTGGGACAAATTATACAACCTCTCTGTACTTCAGTTTCCTCACTTGTAAAATGGGGTAATGATGTATCTATCACATAAGGTTATTGTGAGGTTTAAATGTGAAATGCTGATCACAGATGCCCTATAGCCCAATAGTATGGGTTGTGATGATTATCCTTATAATTTTGCAAAAGTACAGTGATGATTCTTGAGCAGAGTCAGCCTAAAGGCAGATTTTCTTTTCTTTCTTCCTGTTTCCTTCCCTTTATTTTTGCTGTAAAGAACTGGGAAGAAAATCTACTCAGCATTTTGGAATAAAAACTTGTGTCAAGCAGTGACAAGATGTTATTTATTCAACAAGCCTTCACTAAGTAACTAGTAAATAACAAGCACTCTGTCAGGCACAGGGACAAAAATGACAATAGAGTATGGTCCCTGCCCTCAAGGAGCTGGCAGTCCAGGAGATGGATAAGGAAACGGGATCATGTGCCACCTAACAAAGGCTGTCCTAGGAGAATACACATGGTGGGGGTATAGCTTCCACCATTTCCTCTTAGATTAATCCCTTTGTCTTTGGCCCCCAAACTGAGGAATTGGTCCTATTTTTATCTTTAACCGGGTGTTTCAAACTGTGGAATTTTTTACATTTCTAGAGATAAAGGAAAAGCACCTAGAATTATAGAGGACACTAGAAACAGTATTGCCTACAGAGCCTGGGATTCCTACCAGCATAGTCACTTCTAGGGTTTTCAGCCCAAAAAGTTCTTTGGCATATCTTTGCTTTGCTGTCCACGTAAAAATAAAATAAATAAATTTTTTTTTCTCTTTCTGTTCTCCACTTTATCGTCCAGAGAGCTGGGCAGTTCCCAAAGGAAGAGTGCTTTACAGAATCTAAGGGTGATGTATGGGCAAAGGCAGAAAATGATTAGTTTTAACCTTCCAGTTCCATACCCCCAAAATGAACATAAACTTTCATGGTAGTCATTACTGGAAATGCAGATCATTTTAATTCCATTGCATTTTTCAGAATTATCAGTCGTAACCCTCTGTCAGCTGTTGAAGATTCCTATCTTTTTAAGTTGCCAGCATTAAAATATTTGTAAGTATTGCAACAATCTCATGGCTCATGAGACGATTTCTGATCTTTTTTGTTGTCATGAAAAGATTAAGTATTTTGCGTTTTGGTTAAAAAGTCGTAATTTAAATTTTAACTGGGTTATTGAAATAAGCATTATTAGCAAAGAAAAAACGTATATGGGCAAGATAGCCTGCAGAGGAAGGAGTGGTATTGAAGAACACATAACAGACATCGGACTTGTAGATGTAGTTAGAAATACCGTTTATCTCAAAATGGAAAGTGGAGTAAGGTGTATATTAAAAGAAAAAAAGACTAATCAAGAGAGGTGGATGCAATTGAGAATGAAAATGAGGATAAGAGTAAAAAGGATTGTACTGTTGAGCACCAAGGTGATTAATTTGATGATGCACATAAAATGTCTTCATTGGGAGTTTTCTGAAATTATTGTCCATAGCAAGGAAACTCTTGAGCTGACTTGACAAAGAAGCCAGAATTGAAGTAATCACATGTTGTTAAGTATCTTTTTAGGTACAGAATTTTTATCCTTGGGTTCAAATCACGCATGTTTGGGCTTTCTCCTTCAGAGACATGGGATCAACACAGGTGTCACTTACAACAGTTGAGAGCATCCTCATGATGACCCTTGAATTGGAAACACTGTAAGTTGATTTTTCTTATGTGCATTTTCACTTAGTTGTTTATTTAGATTTGTTTTATTGTTTTCTTAAGTCAGATGTGTTGAGGTATAAAATTTACTCTTTTTAAGCATACAGTTTGATGAGTTTTGACAAACGTGTAGTTATGTAACCACCACCACATTTGAGACGTAGACCATTTCTGTCACCCCAAAAGGCCCCTATGTGCCTTTGCAGCCAATCCCCTTTTGTCACCACCAGCCCTGGCAACCACCAACCTAATTTTTGTCCCTATAGTTTGGCCTTTTCCACAGTGTCTTATGAATGAAACCATACAAGGGGCACCTGGGTGGCTTAGGCAGTTAAGCGTCCGACTTCAGCTCAGGTCATGATCTCACGGTTCGTGAGTTCAAGCCCTGCATCGGACTCTGTCCTGACAGCTCAGAGCCTGGAGCCTGCTTCGGATTCTGTGTCTCCCTGTCTCTCTACCCCTTCCCCATTTGCACTCCATCTCTCTCCCTCTCTCTCTCAAAAATAAATGAACATTAAAAAAAATAAATAAATGAAATCATACAGTATGCAGTCTTCTGTGATTGGTTCCTTTCAGCATAATCCTTTTGAGATTCATCCATGTTTGTTTGTTTTTTTTACTTTTTTATCGTTTGTTTATTTTTGAGAAACAGAGAGCATAAGCAGGAGAGGGGCAGAGAGAAAGAGAGAGAGAGAGAGAGAGACAGAACCCGAAGCAGGCTCCAGGCTCTGTCAGCGCAGAGCCCAATACAGGGCGTGAACCTGCGGAACATGAGATCATGGCCTGAGCCAAAGTCGGTCACTTGTCTGACTGAGCCACCCAGGCACCCCAGACACTCATCCATGTTTTTGCACATGTCAGTAGTTCATTTCCTTTTTATTGCCGAGTAGTATTGCAGTTGTGAGGATATACCAGTTTGTTTATGCGTCCATCAGTGAATGGGCATTTGAGTTGTTTCTAGCTTTTTGGCCTTTATGAATGAAGTTGCTTAAAACACTTACATGCAGGTCTTCGTATGAGCATATGTTTTCATCGGGGGAGGGGGGGAGGTGGTAAAATACCTAATGGCAGGATTGCTACATCATATGCTAAGTGTATATTTAACTGTTTAAGAAACTGCTTACCTGTTTTCTAAAGTGGATGTACCATTTTGCATTCCAGCCAGCAGTATATGAGATCTTCTATCTATCCTTTCTTCTAATGTCTTGATCTATTTTTCATAAGGTGAATGTTGGCCTTAAAATTGAGTTGGGAAGTATTCCCCTCTCTTCAATTCTCTAGTACAGTTTGTGCAGAATTGGCATTATGTTTTCCTTAAATGTTTGCTAGAATTCACCAGTGAAGCCATGTGGACTTGAAGCTTTCTTTGTGAGAAAGTGTTAAACTACAGATTTTATTTTTGTAATAGTGCTGCTTAAATTACATACTTATTTTTTGGAGTAGTTCATGTCTTTCAGGGAATCTATTTCATCTTGAAGTTATTGACATAAAGTATTTTCTAATATTCCCTTATTATCCTTTTAGTATCTGTAGAATTGTAGTGATGTCATTCCTCTCATTTTTTTTTTCAACGTTTATTTATTTTTGGGACAGAGAGAGACAGAGCATGAATGGGGGAGGGGCAGAGAGAGAGGGAGACACAGAATCGGAAACAGGCTCCAGGCTCTGAGCCATCAGCCCAGAGCCCGACGCGGGGCTCGAACTCCCGGACCGCGAGATCGTGACCTGGCTGAAGTCGGACGCTTAACCGACTGCGCCACGCAGGCGCCCCATCATTTTTGATATTGATAATTTGTGTCTTCTCTTGTCTTTTCTTGATAAATCTGGCCAGAAGTTTATCAGTTTTACTTATCTTCTCTAAAAAGTGCCTTTTCATTACACTGACTTCTCTATTTTTGTTTTCCTTTTTAAAAATTTCTGCTTTGATCTTTATCATTCCATTTTCTCTCCTTACTCAGTGATGAATTTCCTTTTCATTTTCTAGTTTCTTAAAAGTGGACACTGGGGAAGATGAATACTATATGAGCAACATCCCACATGTTGACACGTTGTGTTTTCAGTTTCAGTCGGTACAAAATAGTTTTTAATATCCATTTTGACTTATTTGACCAATAGGGTGTGTGTTGGTTAGTTTCTAAATATTTGGAGATTTTACAGATCTGTTAATTTGTTATTTAATTCCATTGTGGTCACAGAACAATATGTTGGATGACTGAAATCCTTTTAAATTTATTGAGGCTTGTTTTATAGCCAATGAATTCTGGTAATAGATGAGAATATGGTCTATTTTGATAAATATTATGTGTCCACTTGAAAAAAAATATGTAGTCCGCTGATTTGGTGTGGAGTATTCTATAAATGTCAACTAGGTCAAGTAGGTTGGTAGTATTTTTCAAGTCTGATGTATCATTACTCCTTTTCTAAATATTTTTTCTGTCAATTATTGAGAGAGGGATATTGAAATCTCCAACTATAATTGTGTACTTATGTGTCTCTCTTTCCTATTCTCCTTAATATATTTGGAAGTTCTATTATCAGATACATAAATTTTTAAGTGATGTCTTTTCTATTAGTTGACATTTCTATCACAATGGAATAACCTCATTTATCCCTGGTAATATCTTTGCTTTGAAATTGACTTTGTCCTATAGTAAATATAGCCGCTCAAGGTTTCGTTTGATTAGTGTTAGCAAAGCATAATTTCTTCCATATTTTTAACCTACTTATATCTTTGTATTCAAGATGAATCTTATAGACAGCATAGAGTTGGCTTTTGCTTTTTTATCCAGTATGACAACTCTATCTTTTACTTAGGTGATTATACCATTTATATTTAATGTAATTGTTTATATGATTACATTGAAAGCTACTGTCTACTCTTTTCTATGTATCCCATCTGTTCTTTGTTTCTTTTCTTTTTCTTCCTGCTCTTGGGTTGATTTAGTACGTTGTATTATTTTTTGGTGGGGGGATAAATAGTTACAACTCAGGTTTTGTTATTTTAGTAGCTGTTTAATGGTTTGTAGTGTTCACGTTTAACTTATCACAGTCTATCTTCAAATGATATTATATGATTTCATGAATAGTATAAGAACCTTACAATAAATAGTGTACTTCCATTGTTCCCCTCCTGACCTTTGTGCTATTGTTTTCGTACATTTTACTTTTAGCACACCCTATTATTTTTTCTGTTTAAATAGTCAATTATCTTTTTTTATTTATTTATTTTATTTTTGAGAGAGACAGAGTGCAAGTGGGGGAGGGGCAGAGAGAGGGGGAGACACAGAATCTGAAGCAGGCTCCAGGCTCTGAGCTGTAGACACAGAGCCTGATGTGGGGCCTGAAATCACAGACTGAGATCATGACCTGAGCTGAAGTCAGATGCTTAACTGACTGAGCCACCTGGGTGCCCCTCAATTATCTCTTTTATTGAAGTATATATAGATCATGTAATATTAAATTAGTTTCAGGTGTGCAACACAGTGATCAATTATATACATTATGAAATGCTCACCACAATAAGTATATTACAGTGTTATTGACTATATTCCCTATGCTGTACTTTTCATCTGGTGACTTATTTATTTTAAAACTGCAAGTTTGTACCTCTTAACCCTTTTCACTCATTTTGTCCATATCCCCAGTTTGTTCTCCATATTTACAAGTGTTTTCTCTTTTTTGTTGTTGTTTATTCATTCATTTGGTTTTTTGTTTATTTTTTGTTTATTTTTTACCTTGTTTTATTTTTTATTTTTTAAAATTTACATCCAAATTAGTTAGCATATAGTGCAACAATGATTTCAGGAGTAGATTCCTTCGTGACCCTTACCCATTTAGCGCATCCCCCCTCCCACAACCCCTCCAGTAACCCTCAGTTTGTTTTCCATATTTATGAGTCTCTTCTGTTTTGTCCCCCTCCCTGTTTTTAGATTATTTTTGTTTCCCTTCCCTATGTTCATCTGTTTTGTCTCTTAAAGTCCTCATATGAGTGAAGTGATGTGATTTTTGTCTTTCACTCACTAATTTCACTTAGCATAATACCCTCCAGTTCCATCCATGTAGTTGCAAACGGCAAGATTTCATTCTTTTTGATTGCCCAGTAATACTCCATTGTATATATATGCCACATCTTTCATCCATTCATCCATCAATGGACATTTGGGCTCTTTCCATACTTTGGCTATTGTTGATAGCGCTGCTATAAACATTGGGTGCACATGCCCCTTCAAATCAGCATTTTTGTATCCTTTGGTTAAATGCCTAGTAGTACAATTGCTGGGTTGTAGGGTAGTTCTATTTTTAACTTTTTAAAAACCTCCATACTGTTTTCCAGAGTGGCTACAGCAGTTTGCATTCCCACCAGCAGTGCAGAAGGGTTCCCCTTTCTCCACATCTGTTGTTTCCTGAGTTATTAATTTGAGCCATTCTGACACATGTGAGGTGGTACCTCATTGTGATTTTGACTTGCATTTCCTTGATGATGAGTGATATTGAGCATCTTTTCATGTGTCTGTTAGCCTTCTGGATGTCTTCTTTGAAAAACTGTCTATTCACGTCTTCTGCCCTTTTCTTAACTGGATTATGTATTTGATTTTTTGGGTGTTGAGTCCTTTATATATTTTGGATACTAGCCCTTTATCAGATTATGTCATTTGCAAATATGTTCTCCCATTTCATCAGTTGCCTTTTAATTTTGTTGATTGTTTCCTTTGCTGCACAGCTTTTTATCTTTTTTTAATGGATGTTTCTTTTTGAGAGAGAGAGCACAAGAGTGGGGTAGGGGCAGAGAGTGAGTGAGGGAGACAGAGGATCTGAGCAGGCTCCGCACTGTCAACAGAGAGTCAATGCGGAGCTCGAACTCACAAACCGTGAGATTATGACCTGAGCTGAAGTCAGAAGCTGAACCGACTGAGACACCCAGGTGCCCCAGAAGGTTTTTATCTTGATGAGGTCCCAATAATTCATTTAAAAAAATGTTTGTTTGTTTGTTTGTTTGTTTGTTTGTTTATGTTTATTTTTGAGAGAGAGAGACAAAGTGCAAGCAGGGGAGGAGGAGAGAGAGAGAGGGAGACACAGCATCTGAAACAGGCTCCAGGCTCCAAGCTGTCAGCACAGAGCCTGACACGGGGCTCAAACTCACGAACTGTAAGATCATGATCTGAGCCAAGTCAGATACTTAACCAGCTGAGCCACCCAGGTGCCCCTATTAATTAATTAATTAATTAATTAAGAACATGGACACACACATACATGTATGCATGGGGGGGAGCAGAGAGAGAGGGAGAGAGAGAATCTCAAGTGGAGAGAGAATCCTGATGCGGGGTTCAATCCACGACCCTGGGATCACGACCTGAGCCAACACCAAGAGTCAGGCATTCAACCCGCTAAGCCACCCAGGCACTCCTCAGTAGTTCATTTGTACTTCTGTTTCCCTTGCCTCTGGAGACCTGTCTAGTAAGAAGTTGCTTTAGCTGAGATCAAAGAGGTTTCTGCCTGTGTTCTCCTCTAGGATTTTGATGGTTTCCTGTCTCACATTTAGGTCTTTCATCCATTTTGAATTTATTTTTGTGTATGGTGTAAAAAAGTGGTTTAGTTTCATTCTTCTGCATGTTACGGTCCAGTTTTCCCAACACCATTTATTGCGAAGACTATCTTTTTTCCATTGGATATTCTGCTTTATCGAAGATTAGTTGACCATATATTTGTGGCTCCATTTCTCAGTTCTCTATTCTATTCTATTGATCTATGTGTCTGTTTTTGTGCAGTACGATACTGTCTTCTTGATGAGTACAGCTTTGTAATACAGTTTGAAGTCCAGAATCATGATGCCTCCAGCTTTGTTTGTTTGTTTTTTCCCAACATTATAATTCGGGGTCTTTTCTTGTTCCATCCAAATTTTAGAATTGTTTGTTCTAGCTCTGTGAAAAATACTGGTGTTTGATAGGGATTGAATTGAATGTGTAGTTTGCTTTGAGTAGTATCGACATTTTAACAATATTTGTTCTTCCAATCCTTGAGCATGGGATGTTTTTCCATTTCTTTCTGTCTTCTTCAATTTATTTTCATAAGCGTTCTATTGTTTTCAGCATACAGATCTTTTACCTCTTTGATTAGGTTTATTCGTAGGTATCTTATGGTTTTTGGTGTATTTTTTTTTTTAATTTTAGAGACAGAGTGTACCAGTTGGGGAGAGGGTCAGAGGAGAGAGAGCGAGAGAGAGAGAGAGAGAGAGAGAGAGAGAGAGAGAGAGAGAGAATCTTAAGAGAATCTTAATCTAATCCATGCTGAGCGTGGAGCCTGACACAGGGCTCGATCTCACGACCCTGAGATCCTGAGCCGACATCAAGAGTAGGATGCTTCATTGACTTAGCCCATCCAGGCACCCCTTGTTTGTTTTTTCTGAGATTCTACATATAAGTGAAATCATATAGTGAAATGATATACATACATATAGTGAAGTGAAATCATAACCTATATAGTTGCCAGTTGTAATGTTCTTCATTCCTTTGTGTGGATCCACATTTCCGTCTGCTATCCTTTTCCTTCTGCTTAAAAATACTTTCTTTAGGGGCACCTGGGTGGCTCAGTCAGTTAAGCATCCAACTCTTGATTTTGGCTCAGGTCATAGTCTCACAGTGTGTGAGCTCAAGTCCCGCGTTGGGCTTTGCTTGGGATTCTCTGTCTCCTCAGTGCTCTTTCCCCCTTGCACGCGCATACTGCACGTGCCCTCTCTCTCTGTCTCTCAAATAAACATTTAAAAAAATACTTCCTTTGGCATTTCTACAGTGGAAGCCTGCTAATGATGAATTCTTCCAGCTCTTGTATGTCTCAGATAGTCTTTATCTTGCTTTTATTTTTGAAAGCTTTGGGTATAGAATTCTAGCTTGATAGCTCTTGGTCCCCCTCTCCTTTTCACTGCTTGAAAGATGTTGCCCCACCGAGTTCTGGCTTACATTATTTCCAGCAAGAAATATGTTGTCATTGTTATATCTTTGTTGCTCTGTATGTCATGTGGGGTTTTGTTCCTTTGGCTGCTTTTAAGATTTGCTCTTTATCGCTGGCTTTGACCAGTTCGATTATGATGTGCCGTGGTGTAGTTTTATCCGTGTTTAATGGATTAAACTAAACATGTAGTTTAATCCATGTTGTGCTCAGAGTTCATTGACCTTCCTGGATTTGTGAGTTTATAGGGTTTACTTATTTGGAAATGTGGGGGCTATTATTTTTTCAAAATTTTTTTATATCTTCTCTCCTTCGTGGACTCTAAGTATACATATATAGGCCACTTGAAGTTGTTGCACAATTCATTGAGTTAAGTAGAGGCATGGGGTTTTTTCCAGATGTGAAATACTGTTATAATAACTTTTTAAAATGTCCTTGTCTGCTAATTGTAGCATTTGTGTAGATTATGGATTAGTTTTTGATTGATTGCTTTTTAAAAAAAAAAAATTAACATTTATTTATTTTTAAGACACAGAGAGTGATCAGGGAAGGGGTAGAGAGAGAGGAAGATAAATCTGAAGCAGGTTCCAGACTCCAAGCTCTCAGCACAGAGCCTGATGTGGGGCTCAAACCCATGAACCACGAGATTATGACCTGAGCCAAAGTTGATTGCTTTTTATCCTCAGTATGGGCCATATTTCAGATTTACTCAAACTCTTAGAAGTCTACCCTCTTTCTGTGTGCTCTCCACCCAAAGTGAGACTTTTGGCTTGGAAGGAGTTACCTGTGTATTAAACGACTGATCAGTGTCACCCAGTTCTAATCTCCATCTCATTCTAAGGATACCATACCCCATGCCATCCTTACCTTTCTGTTGGGCACCTCTGTCCTTCTATCTGTGTATTTATACTATTCAAGAGCAGCGGTTGGCCAACTGGTCCCTACCCAACCATCCAGGCCATGTGCCTCAAGAATTCCTTTTTGCACAGCCCTGTGATGACTTTGGCCCGCCTCTTCTACCTACTCAAGTAACTCCTTTACCGCTAATTTAATTCTCTGTGTTTCCATTTATAGGATATTACCTAGCCGTATGGCCTGCTGTCTCTGCCAATTTAAAAATACTATTGAGGTTGTCTGTAAGACAGTCAAGCTACATTGTGACAGTGCATGTCTGACAAATGGCACACGTTGTGGTAAGTCCTAATTGCCTGATGATAAATTTGTAAATTTTTATTTTATTTGTGGTTTAACTTTTATTTTTAATCAACAGTGATAATTTTTTTGAATATTTATTCAGTTTTGAGAGAGAGAGCATTCACGTGCGTGAGCTGGGAGGGGGCAGAGAGTGAGTGAGGGGGACAGAGACTCCGAAGCAGGCTCTACACTGACAGCAGCAAGCCCCATGCGGGGCTGAACTGTGATATCATGACCTGAGCGAGCCAAAGTCGGATGCTTAACTGACTGGGCCACCCAGGCACCCTAACAATGGTAAATTTTTAAACGAATGATGTCATTGCATTATTGTTACTCATTCAGAGTTCAGATCCCTAAATTTCTAAGAACTATTCCTTTGTTAAAAGTCAGATTCTCAGTTACATCATCAAGTCAACTACCCCAAAATGAAAACCTGTTCACATAGTGCATCACAGTTTATAAGCTGATTTTACGTGCGTTAGGTCTCAGGTGCCCTTTGTCTTATAGGACAGGTGGAGACACCTTTTTGCTTATTTTGTTGTTTTTATAAGTGTGTTAAGAGTACAAGTGATGCTGATTTCTGAAAAAGTTTTATTTGGAGCCTCTGTGTTTCTGTTCCCTGACCAGAAGCTGCTACCCAACCGTTCTCACGGATGAGAGGGCGCTTCTATTCTTGGGCTGTCCAACTCTTGTTCTGAATCTTCAGCCTTTCTATCCAAAACACAGGTGCTTTTAGGTATTTTTCTCTTCTTCGGTTTCATTGGCACTAACTTGGTGACTTCCAAAATGTGCTTTTGCACCTGGATAGCTTGAATATGGGTCCCTGTCAATGGTCTAGGGCACAGCATAAATTACACTTTGCTACTTCTATAAGTAGTGTTGCTCTTTTCCAAAACAATGTTTTGCCAATTATCTTACTCCCTTCTCCCTTAGAGGTGGGCAGAATAGGCATTTTTTTTTTTAATCTCCTTTGACAGGCGAGGAAAAATGAGATCAGAGGTGCCTTAGCCTAGCACTCAAGTCTCCTCTCCCGTTTTGGGCGCTCCGCCAGCCCGCTGCTCCTCCTCTCTCGTGACCTTTATAACCTCCTCCTCTGACTCTCCCCAGCACCGCTAAAAATACGTTTAATTCTTCTGGAAAAACCCAGCTGCACAGTGCTGTTCAGTGTACACAAGCTGTACGCTGGACCTTCATGTAGTTGGAAGCTCTGGATGGTTCTCTCAGTAAAGCTAGAAATCTGGAAATGAAAGGAAATGAAAGCAAAGTAGGCATTTGACCAAAGTTTCTTTATCCCTTCTGCATTTTAAAACCTCAAGTATCATTCCGTTGATTTTTTTGAACGCCCCACAGTGGCATCTCTCTCATACCTGGAAAATCTCTAAACCTATACCCCACGTCTCTGCCTAAATTTAATCAAAGAACCAGGGTGGACTTAGCGGGTCTCGTTTTTAGTTTTTTCTGTCTAGAGCTTATGTTAAGGGAGGTGCGATATAGGGGAGCAGGGACCAAACAAAGGAATTGGTGGGTGGGCGGAGAGGGCGTGTCCAGATGAGGAGCTGCTAGTGACAGGTGTTGTCCCGTGCATATGTAATGGTAGCAAGAACTCAAGCCCACTGAAGACGTAGAAGGAGGAAGACTCGTGCTCCCTCTGCCCCCGAAGCAGGACAGGGTGGGGTATGTGAAAGCCAGGAGTCGCATTAGAGCTGCACACAGTTTAGCCGAGTATCTTCCAGCCTTGGCTTTTCTTGAGGCCTGGGCAATCAGCCCTTAGGGACCAATGGAATAACTCTAAATATAGTTATTCACACTATGGAATGTTCTGAGGAAATAGCTACTTTTTCAAAAAACATCTTTTTCTCCTTTGGTCGTTGCCAATCGTAGGTCCAAGTTTGAGTTCGTCTCCTCTCTAAATGGCGTTCAAGTATTTGCTGATTCTTAATTTGCTTGACTGGGATGTATGACTGTGCATTGACAAAGAGCTGTGCTATCAGTCTTTCATTATCAAAACTCATCTCTCCTTCTTCTCCGACAGATCAGGAAGTATACCTAAGGAATGCAGAAGGATCATTCATGAAGGTATTGAAAGCTCGAAAGAAGAGCGCCAGCACGGAGCTGACTATTGAGCCAGAGAAGGCATCCTCAGACATAGATCGTCTCCGTTTGTCAGCCTTTATGAATGAGCGGCTAGACTTCAATAACGAAAGTGATGTCATTAGTGCACTGAATTACATATCGCCTTATTTCTCGGAGGGCAATCTAGAAGACGTAGAATCGACGCTGTTACCGTTCATTAAATTTCTGTTTTCAAATGTGCAAGAGGGAGACAAGCCCGTGGGTCACTCGATGAACGACACAGGGGACCCTTCTCTTAAACCTGGATCCAAGAATTCAACTTACAAGAATAAACTGAGAAAACTCTACTTTCTGGAAAATTTGTTAGATGCAGAAATTCAGGAAAAAATTGATGAGGTGAAAAAGAAAGAAAAAACGGCCATGCTTATACATTCCAGCCTTTTAGGTCCCAAGTTTAAACGTCAAATCTTTCCAAAGAAATTGGAAACTGCCCAACCGCAGGAGAAGAGCCTAGACGAAGTTGAGAGTGTGGGGAAAAAGTTCCTGAGAGTGAACAAGGTCATCAAGGGCCCAAAGGGCATACGGAAAAGGCACTTAAAAGAACTGAGACGTCAGAACATCCAGAGGACACAGAACGCCCAGCCGTCTGTGGAGAACATGGCCAAGGAAAGAAGGCTCAGGAGACCATCCCCAGGGGAGCTTCACGTGGCGCACAGGCCCAGCAAATTAGTGGGAAGCTCCTTCGAGACAGAGCCTTCGTTCGTAGATGAGCACAAGGCAGCGGTCTCTTCTTTCATGAAGCAATACGTTTTGGACAGGCCTTCTGCCACCCCCGCTCCAAAATCCCCACCTGACGTGAAAAAAAAATCAAAAGACTTAACATACAGCATTTTTCTTATAGAAGATGCAAATGCTAGAGTTAGAAATATGAAGGCTTTCGGACCAGCCTCACACCCCAGAAAAACACACCGCTTCCATAAAAGTCCCTCCCCTGTGGTCCACAGAACACCCAAGGCCAAACTGAATCGAAAGTCCAGAAAGGAAAGTTCACTCAGTAATAGACAGCTGCTTGCAAAGAGGCCTCCATCCTCTGCAGTCAGGAGCCTCGTAAATTCCCCTTCACGAGAGGATTTTTCATCTCCGGGAGAACTGAGTCCTCAGAAAAATCCTTTTCCAGAATTATTTGCTCCTTCAGGAACTTACAGAGAAAACACTACTGCAGAGAACACTACTGCCCAAAATGTTTCTGACGAAAATATTTCTACAGGAAACACTACTGTGCCAGAACAAACCCTCCCTGAATTCACAAACCGTAAGAATCTTTCCACTGCTAATTCTACTGTTACTGCAGACAACTCTACGCCGACCGTTAAACAAACCAATGATACACAATGGGAATACCACAATGCGGGCACTGGCTTGCCCCCAAAAGCCACAGGCTTCACTGTGTCAAAGCTCTCGTCCTCAGGTGATCTGTTTGAAATTCAGTTAAACCAGCAGCTACAGTCCCTCATCCCCAACAATGACGCGAGAAGCCTCATTTCTCATGTTATCCGGACTTTGAAAATGGACTGCTCTGAGACCCACGTGCAGCTGGCCTGTGCCAAGCTCATCTCCAGAACAGGCCTCCTGATGAAGCTTCTCAGCGAGCAGCGAGAAGTAAAGGTGTCCAAGGCAGAGTGGGATACGGACCAATGGGAAAATGCGAATTATATCAATGAGAGCACAGAAGTCCAGAGTGAACAGAGAGGGCAGGAGTCAAGGGAGGTGAGGATAAATCCCAAGATGTGGGGTCTCGACATTTAGGTGGTTTAGGACATGGACCCAAGCACAAGGACCAGGGGCTCCTGGTCCGGGTCTTGGCCACATAATTTTGGCTAAGGCAGTGATCTGCCACTTTGCTCATTTAGGAAACAGTGCCGCTGTTCCCAGAGTAGACAAAAAGAGGACCTAACATACAAGATACATAAATTCTTGAAGAAAATGCTAATGATTAAGATTACATGTCACATTAGATTTGGTATATTCCTTAAGAGCCTATAAGCGATTCATCGGAAAGAATGGGGTTTTAGAGTCGTTAAAGAATAGTTAACTTTCATCCTATCTCTGTTTCCTAAAAAAAAATGTTCTTTCCCTTTTTTTTAGCTCACAAATGAAGTTCCAGGCTATGGCTATAGCAACAAACTAATCTTGGTACTATCTGTGACTGTAGTAGTGACGGTTTTGATCCTAGTTTTCTGTCTCATTGAGGTAAGGAGAACAATTAATTCCGATTCCCAGACTATATTCCTTCTTTATAATAGATTCAGAACCCACAAACTGAAAATCAAAGCCACTTTCCCACCTATCACGACTTGATATCCCTCTTCAGTCTGGAGGACTGAGATATGCTTTGTCCTTTTATTGCAAAGTATATTCCAGGGATTTTAAAAGGAACCCCACTGCCGGGAGACATCTGTGGATTGTAACCAAGATAACAAGCCATTAGCTTGTTCTGAGACATTAGGTCTAAGAAGGCCACAGTTGACACGATAGTAAAATTTCTTCAACTCAAAAAAAGTATGTCGATTCGATGCACTCACCAGTCATCCTCCTACTACCACTGATTTCTTTCCTCGTTGGCTAAAATGAGGAGAGAGAAATAGTCTTCACCTCCATGGAGCTATCAGTCATCTTGGAAGAAAGGGCATGCTTAGAGATAAAAGTGTCATCTTGTTGATTAATTAGATGTACCTACAGCTCTCTCCTCCACTTGGCAAGGCATTGTGTAGACAGGTTCAGTTAAAACCCTGCAGCTAAAATCCTGCATCAGGCTACTCAAAGCTTGTCATAATTACAGTTGCCTATTCCTGGAGCTTGCCTGTTTACCTTTTATTCAATTATGTATGAATTGAATATATATTCAATATATTTATTCAAATATACATATGCTTATTATATATACACACACACACACACACACACACACACACACACACACACACACACATTGCCATCTGTCATGGCAACCCTCCATTTCAGCCAAAGCAGCCCCTCACCATCCCCTAGTCAGACCATGCCCTTTCCTACTTTTGTTGGTGTTTTGCCCACTTGAAATTCCTTTATTTCACTCTGCTGGGGGAAGTCCCATGAGCCTTCAAAAGCCAACTCGAGTTCATCTTTCTTCACAAAGCCTTCCCCGAATACTGTAATACTCCTGGACCTAGTCCTTCTGTGAGATTGTCACCATTTCTTAGGGTCTACAGTGACGCATTCCCCTCCCCTGATAACAAAAATATGCTAAACAGTTTGTTAAAAGGCAGCTCCTCGAGAGAGAAATATCAAGGTCATGGATCCGAGCAGAGATATGTAAGGCTTCCTGGTCTCTCAGACTTGAGTAAAACCTGACTGGATGTATTAACTGCTAAGGAGAAACATGTCTGTCTTCTGGAGGGTTGGTCAGTAGTAAAAGCATAGAAATGGTGAGGAAGAGACCAACATGGGCAGTGCCCACCTAGCCTTGCCTAAGAGTAGAGATGGCACCTCAGGCAGCAGATGAGAGTCAGGCCCACCAGCCGGGCTGTGCCCGCGGGGCAGATGGATGGGTCTAGCTACCTCAGTCCTTTCCATTAAACACTGGATTCAGCTAATTACTTTTCTTCCACTTCTCTTCTCACCAAATAGCCTTCTGATTATACTCCAGTGTGCCACAGAGGCCTGTCTCCACAGGAGGTAATGCCCAATCATGTAGACACAGATGCCCTATCTATGGAATGGATGTTTTCCTTATTGTCAAGTCATGACCTGCCATTCTGATTTTGGTCAATCCTGTGACATTGGTAAGGTGACATTGCCTCCATGTAGAAAGAAGTGCGTTCTCTCTTGATGAGATCAGAGTCTGATTTCTCAGCCTAAGAGCCTAGGAACTAGCGTGGGGTCAACTTACCATGACCTCTGGGAAGAGAAATCATTGGCCATTGTCCAGTCAGTACTCTGCATCTTGAGGTGGCCTGCAGCCTTTTGCTTTTGGGGAAGTTCTAGAAACTCCTATTGCTGTTTTAAATTCCTATGTGGTTTAACCTCGTGTGTATATTTTTTTATGTGGTTTCATTATTTCCTCTCCCTACTTAGATGATACACTTTTTGAGGACAGAGACCATGCAGTTTTTTTCCTGTAGTGGACAATAATGATGTTCAAAGGAAGAGATGAGGCCTTGTGTCAATTTCACAAGGAGGAATAATGCAACCTAATATTTATGTGAAGTAGCCTACAGAGTCCAGCAATAGACAGATCCGTGGGTGACTAGGACTTTTGCAATGTTACCTTTTAGAGGCGCCTGGGTGGCTCAGTTGGTTAAGCGTCCTACTTTGGCTCAGGTCATAATTTCATGGTTCAGGAGTTCGAGCCCTGTGTCGGGCTCTGTGCTGACAGCTCAGAACCTGGAGCCTGCTCTGGATTCTGTGTGTGTGTGTCTCTCTCTCTTTGCCCCTCTCTCACTCTTACTCTCTCTCTCTCTGTCACTCTCAAAAATAAATAAACATTGAAATGTTACCTTTTAGTGTTCAAATCAGTGGAAGAAAATAAAGAAATGGTAGTAGAACAACTGCTTAATTATTTGGGAGGAAAATAACAACAGATCCCTATTTCTCACCTTAAAAAAACATATTTCAGTAAATGTAAAAAAAGAGAAACAAGAACCCGTCAAAGTATTAGAAGAAAGTAGAATCAATACTTTTATAATCTTGTGGTGAGAAAAAGCTTTGTGACCTGATACCACATGTAGAAGCATTTGATAGATTTGATCGTCTTGTCTGATTTATGCTTGGAATAAACCAGACATCTGATTTAATCCCCACAGTCCTGTGAGGATGATAGCACCATCCTTCTTTCATACATAGAAGGGGATCAGCTTAAGGCCCCTGTGGCAAAACCCAGAGCAGAACCCAGCTGTGCCTGCAGTCAGCCTGTGCTCCTATCCCACTGTTGCGTCTCCTGCACGATAAAAACACTGACAAATATTTGAAACATTGAAATTCAGTGAAAGCCCTTGAAAGGATTAATGTATTTCATATGAAGAGAGTTTTATAAATCAACAGGAAGAGGACAAACAATCCAGGGGATCAAGGGGGCAAGGACTACGATGAACAGGTGGGTGTGGACAGTCCGTCACCATACCTGCCTCATGGCTTATGGGACATGGGTCTTGTTAACAAGGCCTTTTCGCCTCATGGTATAAAAATAGTCTCTGATATTTTCTTCTGTACTCTTATAAGAGTACAGTTTGTAGCTATGCTTGCACATTTTCTCTACCAAATGTCAGCTGGCCAGTTTTTGTTTAAAAAACTGTCTTGGGATTTGAATGGGATTGCCTTGACTTTGTAGGTTAATTTGAAGGGAACTGACATCTTTACACTATTCTAGGAAAATAGTGTCTCACATCATGTATTCGTTTCTTCTTAATGTCCTTCAGAAGAGCTTTAGTGTTTTCATCTCATAGGTCTTACCCATTCTTTGCTACGTTTATTCCTAGGTACTTGATGCCTTTTTATTGATAATTGTAAATGGGATAATTCTTCCGTTTTTTGATTAATTATTTATGGGACATAGGAAAGTCACTGAGGTTTACATGTTGATCTCTTGATTTTATATCTAGCCATCTTACTGAATTCTCACATTTCTTCCAGTAAAATTTTAGTTGATTCTCTTGGGCCTTTTAGTTTGTCTGTAATTCTGTATGCAAATACGTCTTAGTTCTTCCTTTCCACGACTCCATTTTTTCCCAGGGCATCAGTTAGGACCTCCTCAACACCAATGAATAGCAGCAGTGATAACAGACATCCTACTCTTGTCCTTGACTTTAAAACAGTGCTGCTGTTTAGGTTTCTGGTAGACACTTTTCTTTTCCTCCTCCCCAGAATTTTTATTAGGAATTATCTGTTGACTGTTATCTGAGACAGTCAGTAAAATGTATTACGAGCTGCACACAAGTTAGGTGTTATTGAAGAGTCAAAGGACTATTAAACAAATTCCTGTCCTAGGAAAAGTTATCATCACACTGGGTAGAGAAGACCTAAAATGCAAAGGAATGAATAAAGATTTGGAGGGAGTGGTTATTGTGATGGGTAACTGTGATCATGTTTTCTTCCAAAACAGATTCATTCTCATAGAGCAGCAGCTAAGGAAGGTAAAGAAGGAAGCTCAAGGTAAATATTAGTCTGGCAATCGTTAAAGTAGAATTTTAGAACTAGATTTTCAAACTCATCTATTTCAATCCCCTTGTTTTACAGCCAGGAAATCACCAAAGGCAGAAAGGATACATATTTGGCCTAATGCTTTGCCTGGATCCAGCAAAGTTAGCTGCCCAGCCAAACCCGAGTTAGAACGGGACTGGCACAGAGCACCTGCTCACTAGACCTTTAAAGAAAGATCTTGGGGGGCCGGGGGTGGAAATGTTCAGACCCGTTCCTGCTGGCGGTGGGCATCGGGCCTGGCCACAGACCTTCTCAGAGGCTCTGGACAAGGGATAGGGAGGGCCAAAAGTCGTGGGGTGAAGGGGCTAGTCTTCAAGCATGATGGAAGGTGGAATACATGAGTCCCTCCCATAAAGTGGGGGGGGGGGACTTCCTTCTTCCTCCTTCTGGTTTTCGAGGCCCCGCTCTCCATTCCCTTTATCCAGACCCAATAGAATTTGAACTGGGAGAGGCCTTAGATAATCATTTATCTCTTCCTTTTATAATAATGAGATGGAGAAGGAGAAAAGGAAGATGTCTTGCCGGACGGTTGTATCACTAGTACCACTAGAACCAGAAAGAAGATGGTTCCTTTCCAGTTGGGCACGTCTCTGACTACACTGTTCTTGGGCTGTGAACTGCATTTTATGTCACAACTCAGTGCACACATACCGTATAGACCTAAGTACCTTCTAAAACAAAGTTACCATACACTCTGATTCTTTCTGTTCTGTTTTTTTTTAAGTTTGTTATTTATTTGGGGGGGGGGTGGAGCAGAGAGAGAGAGAGAGAGAGAGAGAGAGAGAATCCCAAGCAGGTTCTACACACTATCAGCACAGAGCCAGACACAGGGCTCAATGTCACAATCTGTGAGATCATCACTTGAGGCAAAATCAAGACTTGGGCTGCTCCCCTGACTGAGCCACCCAGGTACCCCCTATTCCGTTTGTATTCAAAAAGAGTATTTTGTGTTTTAGCGCTAGCCGTGCGTGTGTTTTAAGGTGATTTCACGACTCACTCCCTCATCTGCCTGCAGTGTGAAAGTCAGTGAGCTAGATAACTGCTGGTTGGACTCAGGCATTCACTCGGTGCGATTCATCTCGTAAGCTAAAGCAGCTAGGAAAATAGAAACACCTCCCCACCCGCCAGCAAATGATGCCTGGGAGGCTAAGCCTGGCGGGGACTGATGTAAAATGCTTCTGGAGAGAGTTAGGTGCTTCTGCCGTGTGGTCACCCAGTTTGTTGACTGCACAAGGGCACTTGGCCAAGGGCCAGAAGGTGAGCAGGGTGAAAATCCTGCCTATACTTCATGTCAAGTTACATACAAAGGTCTCCCAGGGACACTGTGGGGCCATTATGGACAGACACAGGAAAATTCTGAAAGCCCAGCATGTATGGAATTATTTCTGAGATCCCAGGTCTGTGTTGATTTTGCTTGCTAATAAGACTGGAGAAATACATTGTGAGAGGCATGGAAAATGGTACGAATCACTAATTGTCTGTGTGTGTGTTTCCTTCAAGGGGCTTCTTTGGATCTCTGCCGCGTAAGAGATGCTCAAAGGAAAGTGACAATCAGGTAAATCTGAGGAGGATAAAGTACCGTGGCTGGAGAAGGCAGGGGAAACAGGCCTAACATTGTCCTTTCTGTTTTCTAGGAGGGCTTTTTCTGGAGAAGGCGGCCACTTTGGCTTAGGGACATGTACAGACCTCTCAATGCCACACGCAAGAAAAACATGGCACAGAAGCTATATGACGATTCTTCAGACGAAGATGAGATTTTCCACATGGAACTAGGGTACGTGATTGGGGAAGATTTTCTCTAAAATGGGGAAATTATGAAGAGTTGAATTGTTCCTTTCGAGAGTCAAAGCCTTGGCATTCTTCTCCTTTTCCCAGGGAGGCTGGCAAAGCCACAGTAGAGAAGGCCACAGATTCCACTACTGAAGAGCTGGGGGACGAGAGTGAGACACTATGTGAGGTTGTCACAGAGTGAACGGCGTCCTGCCTCAGGCCACCTACAAAGTTTACTTTCCGATACTGGCTTCTCAGCATTGCTTATAAAATACTTGTTTTTCTCCTATTGAAATGTCTAAATCCATACCCAATTCTAGCCACGTGGTAAGGAACTAAAACGTAAACAGTTCGATATTTATCTACAGACAACAGGGGCCACAGGCGAGAGAAGCAGGGCTGAAGCCAGGGTCCCTCGTGGTAGCCAGTATTTCCACAAGACACAGTCTGGGCAAAGTAGGGTGAATGGGGCGTCTTTCCCTCATTTCCCTGATACAGTCAGTCTCTGGAAACTGGAGAACGTATCTTCAAGGGGCTTAGACTATTAAGTGAATTAACAGCTTATTCTGGTGCTCTCTCCCCTGGCTCACCAAATACCAGTTATCCACAACGCGCTTGACCCCCTGCCCATAGAGGATCGTCTCTTTCTGGCCCCTCCGTAAGGTCTCTGGGGTTGCCAGTATATTTGGATCGCTGAGCCTACCTCCACTGTCGGGCTGAGGCCTGTCTTTCTTCCCAAGAGCTCGAACTCAGACACAAAATGTGTAGTTGCAAGTAGGGTGTTCCTCAACCTTACAAGCTAGTAGATAATTCCCATTGGGTTTTTTTGTTTGTTTTCTTTAAAAAAAAAAAAAAGTCCCCACCCTCAGAGAGCTGGCAGGGAGATACTGGAGGGTTAGAGTAAAGAATGTGTGAGAGCAGTAATTACCCAGGACTGCCCTGCTCAGGCCTTTATTTCAGAAAACTTATTGGCGGGGGCACTTACTGGTCACCTGTACCACACTAGCCTCTGCTGACCCCACTGAGGGTCGGATGCGTGCGGCTGGGCTCTCTCCAGTTCAGCCCAGCACCACACCTACCACTGCTTTCCTACCCAGCTCGGATCAGGGCTGCACGATTCCAAGAGATAATGCAGCACAACGTGCAGAAGACGCAAACATCCCTCCACTTCTGCAGAGGAGGGCGTTAACCAGTCACATTTGGGATGTTGGGAGGAGTCGGGGTGCCTGGGTGGCTCCGTCCGTTGAGCATCCGACTTTGGCTCAGGTCATGACCTCATGGTGTGGGAGTTTGAGCCCTGCATTGGACTCTCTGCTGTCAGCACAGAGCCCACTTCAGATCCTCTGTCCCTCCCCCCAGCTCACACACTGTCTCTCAAAAATAGATAAACATTACAAATAATGAAGTCATCTATACTTTCTGAGTAAATGAATGACAGATTTTAGAAAAAGGACGTCAGAGTCAAAATACAGTAGTGAATCAAAGAAATCCTGAATGAACAAGGTTTGATAATCGCTTTTCTTAATGTCTGTTTATTTTGAAAGAGAGCAAGGGGGGAGGGGCAGAGAGAGAGGGAGAGAAAGAGCCCCAAGCGGGCTCCGTGCTCAGTGTGGAACCCGATGGGAGGGACTCGATCTTACGACCGTGAGATCACAGCCTGAGCTGAAATCAAGAGTCGGATGCTTAACCGACTGAGCCACCCAGGCGCCCCTGACAATCTCTTTAGATGCCCCCAAATAAATGCTGGTGGCGTAGCGATAGGTGATGGAATATGGCACCAACCGCTGGCCACCAACAGAGTCCCCCGAGGGGACAGTAGGACTGGGGCACAGCCCAGCAGGTTTGGCAGGGTTGGTAGGAACGGTTCCAAGCGGAGTGATTGGCCCATCAGTGCCTCTTGGGCTTTATTAGCTTGCTGCTGCTGGGCAAGGACACCTGTTCTCCTGGTGCCTGCTCCCGTTCCCCCAGCGTTTTAGTGAGAATGGCCACCAAGTGTCTGTCTCTGTGTGGTGACTTCAGTGAGCCAACAAATAACTGTGTTGAAAGCACGAGACTAGAGAGTAACAGTAATCGGAAGCAGCAGCAGCAGCTAGGTCACTATTTGCTTACTTGGTGTCAAGGCCTGGGTTGGGCGTGTTGCAGTCTTAATTTCGCCCAACAGTCCGTGAAAACACACTTTATTATCCCCATCTGGCAGATAAGGGGACAGGGCTTAAAGGATGTAGGTGACCTGTTCAGGTGCCCAAAGCCGCAAATCCAAAACTGCCAGGTAGGAGTTTAATCCAGGCCTGTTAACTCCAAAGCCTGCTGACGGTTATACTGCCCTGCTGCAGGGTGCAGGGGTACAGAGACGTCTAAGCCATGGTTACCATCAAAGAATCAATAATTAGAACGATGAGGATGGTGGCAGCTACTGTTTGTTGAGCACCTGCTTTGAGCCAGGCGCACTACCAGGCCCTGTAGTCCGTCTTAGGTCACAAGGGCAGAAACTCCTCATGCCAGCTCAAACTCCTTAATGAGCTGGGTGGAGCGGGGGCTGGTGGTGACTTTTTGAATAAGAGAGGTGGACACAGAGACAGAGCTGACGAGAAACCAAGAAGACCCATCTGTGCATCGTTGGGCTTCCCGAAGTGTGGGCCGGGATTCTAGGCAACTCCATTCTCCTATTTTGGAATATTTCCAGTAGCGCAAATGTGGTTCATAAAGTGAAGCTTAGAAAATGTTGTTTCTATAACACTACCTCAAATTTGCACAATACTTATTAGTCTCAAATGCTACCCTGCCATATTTCTTTTAATTTTTTTAATGTTTATTTTTGAGAGAGAGAGAGAGCATGCGGGCAGAGAGAGAGGGAGACACAGATGTGAAGCAGGCTCCAGGCTCTGAGCTGTCAGCACAGAGCCCGATGCGGGGCTCGAACCCATGAACCACGAGATTATGACCCTCTCTGCCACTCCTCCACTCACACTCTATGTCTCTGTCTCTTGCTCTCTCCAAAATAAACATTTAAAAAAAATTTTTTTAAACAACAATAAGCATTTATTCCTCAAAAAACGTCTTTTTTAATGTTTAATTTGAAGAGAGAACAAGAGAGAGAGTACAAGCAGGGGAGGGGCAGAGAGGGAGACATAGGATCTGAAGCAGGCTCCAGGCTCTGAGCTGTCAGCACAGAGCCCAATGCGGGGCCCGAAGCCATGAATGGTGAGACCATGACCTGAGCCAAAGTCAGACGATCGACCAACTGAGCCACCCAGGTGCCCCATTCCTCAAAAGTTTTGAGTCAAAATTTCGGGAATAGCTTGGGCACTTCTGCCCCTGGGTCTTTGGTGAGATTCTCAAGATATCACAGGGCTGCAGTCATCTGAAGGCTTGACTGAGTCGGAGGGGTCCGCTTCCAAGGTGGTTCACTCACTTAACATGGCTGTCAAGGGGGTTGGAGGGAGGCCTCAGATCCTTGCCATATGAGCCTGCCCACATGCTGTTTGACTGAATGTCCTCACAGCATGATGGCTGGGTGCCTCCAAAGTGAGTGATCTGAGAAAGAGAGACAGAAATGACAGAAGGTATCCTTCCTATGACCTCACCTCAGACGGCACAGAGCAGCACTTAGCAGTGACTTAGTCACTAAATCCAGTTCACATTCAAGGGGTGGGAATTGAGACCCCACCTTTTAAAGAGAGAAGAGTCGGGGTGCCTGGGTGGCTCAGTTGGTTAAGCGTCTGGCTTCAACTCAGGTCACGATCTCGCGGTCCATGAGTTCGAGCCCTGCGTCAGGCTCTGGGCTGATGGCTCAGAGCCTGGAGCCTGCTTCAGATTCTGTGTCTCCCTCTCTCTCTGCCCCTCCCCCGTTCATGCTCTGTCTCCGTCTCAAAAATAAATAAACGTTAAAAAAAATAAAAATAGAGAAGAGTCAAAGAATTTGTGAACATATTTTATTTTATTTTTTATTTTTTTCCAGCACTCATTCAGTAGATCTTTATTTTTTTCATTATATGAAATTTATTGTCAAATTGGTTTCCATACAACACCCAGTGCTCATCCCAAAAGGTGCCCTCCTCGATACCCATCACCCACCCTCCCCTCCCTCCCATTCCTCTTCTGCTCCTGGTCACCCCCTATGTGGCCATCTTTCCATCATTCATCTTTCGACCCAAGTTCAAAAGGCAGACTTCCCCGAGAAGCCCCTCCCAACATTCTATATTCCTTTCACAATTGTTAACTGAGCACTTACTATGTACCGGGAACTATTTTAGGGGCTGGGGACAGAGACATCAACAAAGCCCCTTCCTTCACAGTGTTCGCATTCTAGGGGGAGAGGCGAGTCCCAAACACACACACAAACCTATGAAGCACTTCCTGGTGGTGATAAATGTTATGCAGCAGAATAAAGCCAGGGGAGTGAGAGGTAACCTTGTCCTTGAAGGGGAAGTCAAGGAATACCTCTCTGAGGAGGTGACATTGAGCAGCACTGAATGAGGCAAAGGACCGGGTCGCCCAAATGTCCGGGGAAGAGCATTCCAGGCAGAGGGAGCAAGCAGTGCAAAGGCTTCGTCCTCCATGGTGGGGCTAGCGTCCTTCTGCCCAGATCTTGCACACACCTGTCTTGTGCTGTCCTTTTCGTTTTATCTTGTCTTACGGTCCTTTAAGGTGTGTGTCTTCATTCTTGTACTATAGGCCCTCTGAAGGCACCAGCTGCCTTTGACCCAGCTAAATGTCCCTCACTGGGTTTTGCACGGGTCACGGCACACAGTAGGCGATCATCAAGTGCAGGAGACGCGGATGGACAGCGGGATGATGAGCGGTTGTACTGAGGGGCAGGTGGATGGACCGAAGGGCGAGGGGAGAAGCTAATGGGTGTTTCCAGCCAGCTTGCCCCATCTAGCCTCTTAGGCCTTGTTCCTTTCTTCGGCTTCCCCGTCTCCCTTTCTCCTCCGTATCCTTTGTCCCTCAGTTCAGAGCCCTCTAAAAACCTTCTTCTCCCTGTTCGAAGGGCTGTGCCTGGCTTTTGTGGAGAGCAACTTCAACCTGTCAAAGGTAAATGAAAATGCAGACGGCAGCTTCGACTATGGCATCTTCCAGATCAACAGCCACTACTGGTGCAATGATTACAAGAGTCACTCGGAAAACATTTGCCACGAGGACTGCAAAGGTCTGGCCGGGGTCTCAGGGTGGGAGAGGTGAGAGGATGAGTGGGGTCTACTCACAGGACTTCTCTTCCCACTCCAAACCTGGGAATGCACCCAGAGGGATGGCCTGAGGAGTCCAGGAATGCCTTTGCTGAGCAGAGGATTTGACTAGTGGCTACGATGCCCCTCCGGTTAGGAGATTCTCCGGGGTGCAGGCTCCAGAAAGGCTCTGCACACCCAGTAGCAGAGGACAGCAGCGGCCAACATTTATCGAGAGTGTGTTATATACTAAGCACTTCACATGCCAGCTTGTCATGCGGTGGAAACTCTTATGATCCCCGCTTTACAGACGAGCAAACTGAGGCTCATAGAACCAGTGCTGAATGCCAGACTGGTGGCCCTGAAGGCTCAGCTCTAACCCTCAAGTACTGACTTTGTTTGGTTAATGGCCTGGTTGATTCGAGGCCAAGGGCAAACTCCCCACCTCAGAGCCACTGCTGGAGGCTCCACAGGTCCATGACTTTGCCCCTTACTCCCTCTTTCGTACTCTGATCAACATCCCTGCACTCTTCACCTGAAGAGCCTCTCTCATTAGGCAAGGTTTACCTTGGCCTCTGTGCTGCCTGTTTTGACATTTCCTTTCCCTAGAAACCCTCAAACGTGGCGTGAACCAGCATGTACCCTAGCTAGGATGTGTGGTAGTAAACATACATTTACTCCTGCCCCTCCTGCCCCTACCCCTAGCCACCCTTGACCTCTAGCAGCCATTGTAGGGATATCTCAATGGGCCTCTGGGAGGGAGCCCTTGCCTAATCTGGAAGGACTCAGCCCCTGGGGGGCAGGGAGAGCCAGTGTCTGCCTCGGTCTCTGGGACTGTCCTCTGTGTTCTCACGGGTGTTCTCTGTCTCCCCTTCAGAACTGCTGAGCCCCGATCTTCTCTCAACCATCAACTGTGTGAAAAAGATGGTGTCTGGAGCAGGGGGAATGAAGAACTGGTGAGGAGGTCACTGTGGGACTAAGTTAGCAGGCAGAGCCCCAAGAAGGATGTAGTGACAGGAGGGGACAGGAGGCAAGGACTCGACCCCTTCTAACCGTCTAGAAAAACGTGGGAGAGCGGCGGGGCTCGGAACTGGGACTTACAAGACTTGGGATCTGGGTCTTTCTCTGATGTTGTATTAAAACCGCTTTGGACACAGTAGCAAAGCAACTTGAGTTAGCTGAGGGAGATGGCTTCGGAGGGGACAAGGTGTCTCACCGAGCTTGCCCAAGGGGTCTCTTCTCGGGAAGAGAACGGAGGCGGAGCTGGGAACTGTCAGTGTGGCTCTCCTGACAAGTTTCTGCCTCCTCGTGCATTTCCTTCACTACTTTCTTTGTAGAGCAGTATATTCTGCTCCACATTCCAGAGGACAGATCGTGGCTGCCCCCAAGCTAACGGGCTAATGTTCTGAGCAGTCACGGAGACTGGCTAGTCTCAGCCCCAGAGTCCAAGGGGCTGGGATAGAGAATCTGATTGGCTCAGCTTGGACCCATCATCCCCGCGTGGTTCAATGAGCTGTAGGTGTGGGAGCAGTTAAGCAGTACCATCATGCTGGCCACGGGTGGGGGGTGGGGCTGGCCCTCTCCATAATTCGCAGCAACATTTTCTGTAAAAGGTGCGTAGCTCCTCAGCTGAGCAAATACCCCCAAAGCTGTCAGCTTCCCAATGGGAGACAGTGCAATGGTTGCTTCACTTTTCTGAGCTTCAGATTGGAGATAGATGATAGATAGATAGATAGATAGATAGATAAGTTGCCTCTACAGGTGCCTGTGAGGATGGAGGGGGTTAAGTGCCTTGTCTACTCTAGGAACACCATGCAGAAGAGACGCTGACGGCTATTAGGGATGACCCTCTCTGGAGGGAGAGTCGATAGTTGCCCCTGAGATTGACGGATTGGTTATTTATGTATGTATGTATGTATGTATCTATCTATCTATCTATCTATCTATCTATCTTTCTGTGTGTTTAGTGACTCTCAGCCTTGTAAAATGGTGCGCTCCCCCTTCGGGGCCAGAGGAGGATTTGAAAACGTGGGAGCATACTGGACGGGGGGAGGAGCCAAACACCACAGATAAGAGAAATTTAAAGGAAGGCTCAGAGGGGCCACAGGGGGACAGACCAGAGAGCGAGCAGTGAAGGGGGTTCTGTGCATTGCCGTGCTGTGCTGTGCTGTGCGTTCACTAAGTGCTGGGTCATGGATGTGGAGAAGGAGCTACTAAGTAGGAAGCAAGAACCCAGCCTTCTCTCCACAGGGTGGCATGGAGGTTGCACTGTGCCGGCCGGCCACTCTCCTACTGGATGACGGGGTGTCACAAGGAATGAGACAGGCGTGGAGTCCTTCCAGCGTTCCTCTTCTCGCCTGGGGATTCTTCATGCCTTCTTCCTCTTGCCTCCACTTCACGTGATTTTCTTTCCTTCCCATGTTCAAAAAGGACTGACCGGAGCCCCAGGAATAAATGGGTTTCTAGGGCTTTCTCCTTGTACCCATCCAGGCCCAGGCCCCTGGTTCCTGACTGTCAATCGCAAACCAAGAGAGGACCACAGTGAAGAAGTTGTTCTATTTGGGGAATTGTTAAAGCATTCCTTGTGCAAAGAATGTGTTGATTTATTCATTTTTAATTCCAGATATCTTCGAGTACCTAGTATGGCAGGAGGGTGGTAGGGACTAGAAGAAGGAAGGTAAATCATAACTATTGGTCTTGAGGTGTTCACCATCTGCCTGGAGAAGCAGAGACATACACGAATACTGGCTACAGCGAATGAGTGGATACATACAATGAATACATGGTGCTGATGTGGAGTCGAACCTGCAAAATGACAACGCAAAGACAGAAAAGGGGCAGTTGGAGGAATGTTCCACCCATGGCTACAATCGGAACTGCCTGAATAAACTGTCCCACCTGGGCCACTGCTGTCCCTACTTCTGAGCCTTAACTACTTCAGCTCTGAAGTGAGAGATTTGACATTTGAGTGGTTCCCAGACTTTTGGACTTCACAGACCAGTAAAACACGAAAAAAGTTAAGGCCATGTTAACATTTCCAACTTTTTATTTTAATGCCCAAGAAAGACTATTAATCACAACAACTATCCTCTATCAGCATCTCCTCATAAAACAGTTTTTAGCATGAAAAATGAAGGTCAGGGTGCCCGGGTGGCTCAGTTGGTTGACCGTCGGACTTCCGCTCAGGTCACGATCTTGCGGTTTGTGGGTTTGAGCGCCGGCGAGGGGCTCTGTGCCGACAGCTCAGAGCCTGGAGGCCGCTTCGGAGTCCGTGTCTCCCTCTCTCTCTCTGCCCCTCCCCCATTCGCACATGCATGCTCTCTCTCTCTCAAAAATAAATAATATTAAAATCATTTTTTAAATGAGGGTCATATTTATAGGATAATGGAATAGATTTTGTTTTGTGAAAATATTTTTTTTAACCCTGCTTATATTACCTTGTCTTGCTTTGGCAAGGACTGGTGAAACCTTCACCACAGACCAGCAGCAGTCTGAAGGCCACTGTTTAGAAACCTCAGGAGACTGGTTTTGTAAGGCCCCTTCTGGCTCAGACATTCTAGGATTAAAATAAGGATCATTAGGACCTACTTTCCCTCTCAGTGTGTCAGTCCTCAAAATAGCTATTTGGATGCCGAGAACGGCCCTTCTGCACAAGCACCATGAGCTCCAATATTGGTGGCCTACCTGGCCTCACTCTTTGATTTTTTCAAATTTATCTCTCCTCCTTACCCTGCTTGCCAAACTCCCACATCATCTCACCCCAACAAGCACACACGTACACCAATTCATCAAAATCACGTAGGGAAATCAGGGAATGCTTTTTAAGGATTTCATTAACGGCTAATGACTTATAGTTTCATTTGTATATTTAACATTCATGAAAACATTCTTAAGCCAAAGGATTGCATCTTTAGTGGTCATTTCCCACACAACGTAGAGAAATCCAAATTTTTTCAGTTCAGTAGGTAACTTACTAACTGCTAGTAGTCTAAATCTTCCCCCGGAGTGAAGAGGAAGAAGAAGGCTGCCATAAAATTGTCCACACCCAGGGATCCTGTAAGCTCACCCTTTAGACCCTACTGTAAAAATACACTTGACTAATGGTGCCTGGGTGGCTCGGCCCAGGTCGTGATCTCACAGTTTGTGAGTTTGAGCCCTGCTTGGGGCTCTGTGCTGACACCCTGGAGCCTGCTTCGGAGTGTGTGTGTGTGTGTGTGTGTGTGTGTGTGTGTGTCTGATTCTCCGCTGCTTTCACTCTGTCTCTCAAAAATAAATATTTAAAAAAAATTTTTTTAAATACACTTGACTAGAAGCACTAAATTGTACGACATTGAGACAATGGAGCTGCGGGAGAGGAAGTAGAGGCAGAGACCCGCCCAAGAGCGGGAGGGGCGAAGGAGAGGTCCGGGGGACAGCCCCCGCCCCACCCCGCGGCGAGCTGGCCCCGCCCCTCGTACGAGCCCCTTTTTAAAACGCGCGGGCGCGCCTTGCGCAGGCGCGGGGCCACTTAAACCTTAGTCGTGCCTGCGCCTTGGTGGTAGGATGGCGGAATTGGTCTCTTTTACGGTTCCCACCGAGAGTGACAAAACCTTGCTGGTGTGGGAGCTGAGTTCTGGACCCACGGCCGAGGCCTTGCGTGTGAGCCGGGCCGGGAGGGAGGGAGGCAGGGAGGGAGACACCCCCACCTCCCCGTGACTGGGAGTCTCAGAGTCTGGCGCTGAGCGCCTCGCGCGCCTTGTAGTCTCCGCCGAGAGGAATCTTAGTTCTAAAAGGGACCTTTGCAGTCTCAGCCCCGACAGATTTTTGAGAGGTAACTCTCAACAGCCAGCACATGTTGCCTTCTAATGCTTCTCGAATCCTAGGATTTCAGAGGGAAATCTTTTCAACGAAATGAGAAGTGCTTTGGGTTGCGTGTGCAGGAGGGCTTAGGGAATAGAAGGCAGTTTTGCTTCCTGGGCGCGAAATTTCATGCACTTACTTGGCGTGGGACCACCCCACAGCATTCTCTGTTCGCAGTATTCTCCCAGTTTGGCCTTCTGTATTCGGTCCGAGTCTTCCCGAACGCTGCAGTGGCCCGTCCTGGTTTCTACGCCATCATCAAGTTTTACTCAGCAAGGGATGCTCACAGAGCCCGAAAGGCATGCGACCAGAAGCAGCTTTTTCAGAATTCTCCAGTGAAGGTGGGTCCAAGTAGGAAATTCCTAACTCCACTGGGACGAAGGGTTGAATTCAGCAATAATAGACCAGGGTTGGTATACCACTGTAGTTTACAGAATGCTTTTAGATGCATTGCTACACTGATCCTCCGGTTTCCCTGGGTTTTGGGTTGTTTTGTTATGTTTGTTTTGTTTTCAGATGAAGAAACTCGAACTCAGGATAGTTAAGTGACTTACTTAAGGTTCATGACAGTAACTGGAAGGTAGAGGTCAAACCCAAACTTACTGATGTTCAACCCCGTGTCATTTTTTGGTGCCCTTAATTTAACAAAGCTTCACAAGAAGTCTTGTTTCTATTTACATTATGGGGATTAAAAAAATCTTTTAATAACGTTTTTATTCAGTTTTGCGAAACAGGGCATGAGCAGGGGAGGGGAAGAGAAAGAGGGAGACACAGAATCAGAAGCAAACTTCTAGGCTTTGAGCTGTCAGCTCAGAAGCCGATGTGGGGCTCGAACTCATGAATCCTGAGATCATGACCTGAGCTGAAGTCGGACGCTTAACCGACTGAGCAACCCAGGCCCCCCTCTATTATGTGGATATAAAATGACAAACTCTTTCATCAGTTGTATTATAAAGGATGCTTCATCGTCATTATCATCGTCATCACTCCCAAACTGCCTATTCAGAACTCCCTTCAACTCCTGGGAAAATGGTTAAAACATTCTTTAATACACCACAGAAACTTTATTCCATACCAACATGCTGTGCATTTTGCTTTCCCAGAGCCCCAGAATTATATTTCATGATGAGCCTCAATTCAATCACCATTTCCTTATCAAGGGCCATGTCAACTCCTTTGAATAAGTTGAGTGAGGCTTAGATTGCCAAACCTTTCACTTTATAATTGTATGTTTTCATCAGCTTTCTCTAACTGGCTTCTTAATCTAGCTACTTCCTATGGACTTGACTGCCTATTCTTACCCATATGCCCTTCCTTACTGATTTAATCTGGATCGAATCTAAGAATCCTTTTCAAATGTGACTCTGAGTGTACTATCTCCACTTGTTCAACACTGTCTTCAATCCTGGCTCCACTCCCTATGATTGAAATGATCACGTGTCAGGCATTCCTTAGTTTGCAAGCTTCTAGCCTGTGAAAATGTCACCCAGCCACTCAGCTATTACAGATTATGAAATAATTAGTTTGTATCAGTTGTGAGTAATGAGGTGTTTTTCTCTCATTGGACATTAAGACCATTTCACAAATGGATTTTGAGATTTCACAGCATAAAGCCCAAAGTCAATATATAGTTGACAGGAGAGAGCATTCATATTAAATTTCTTTATTTATTTAACACAGAGCCTTGGGTTACCACCCCCCGCCCACCCCCCCCCTGGCTGCTTACTGAAATTGTTGCCCAATTTACCTATGTGTTCCTTTATACTTTGGCAAGTACACATAGTTTCTGGTTGTTTGTTTGTTTGTTTGTTTGTTTACCTTTTATAAATACATATTTAAAAAGAACATATTAAAAAATTTTTTTTAATGTCTAGTTAAAAAAAATTTTTTTTTAATGTTTATTTATTTTTGAGACAGAGAGAGACAGAGCATGAACAGGGGAGGGGCAGAGAGAGAGGGAGACACAGAATCTGAAACAGGCTCCAGGCCCTGAGCTGTCAGCACAGAGCCCAACGCGGGGCTCGAACTCATAGGCCGTGAGATCATGACCTGAGCCGAAGTCGGACGCTTAACCGACCAAGCCACCCAGGCGCCCCTAATGTTTATTTTTGAGAGACAGAGTCAGAGCATGAGCGGGTGAGGGGCAGAGAGAGAGGGAGACACCTAATCGGAAGCAGACTCCAGGCTATGAGCTGTCAGCACAGAGCCTGACACGGGGCTCGAACTCACAAACTGTGAGAATCATGACCTGAGCTGCAGTCGGATGCCCAACAGACTGAGCCACCCAGACGCCCCAAGAATAACATCTTACAGTAAAATCAAGGAAAGGCCTAAGGCATCTGAGAGCTTTTTTTCAGTAGCATGAAGGAAAACGGTTGCCAGCAAGAACTGTGGCAAGGTTATCTAAGGTGACAACTGTCTCTACCACTCAGGGGCTCAAGGCCCTTCTGAAGCTTCCTGGTTGTCCAGAACAGCTCCACTCTGCCTCACCATTAGCCTGTGCTGTAGCACTCAACATTTAAAAGTTCATCTTCATTTCTCCTTCCTAGCAGGCAGCTTCAATTGGAGAAAGTAATTTCACTTTTTTATCTACTCATCCATTCACTTAATCCATAGACCTGTGCTTGATTCTAGGAATGAGAAAAGAATAAAATATGGTTCCTTCAAGCACTTAAGGAACTGATAAACCAGTGATAGAGGAAGTTGCACAAACAAATCAATAGAGTTAATAATACTTTGACTTTTTTGAATTATTTGAATTTTTATGAATATACTAATATACTACACCCCACTTGAAATAGACATTTATTTATTTATTTATTTATTTATTTATTTATTTAACGTTTTTAATTTATTTTTGAGACAGAGAGAGACAGAGCATGAACGGGGGAGGGGCAGAGAGAGAGGGAGACACAGAATTGGAAGCAGGCTCCAGGCTCTGAGCCATCAGCCCAGAGCCCGACGCGGGGCTCGAACTCACGGACGGCGAGATCGTGACCTGAGCCCAAGTCGGCCGCTTAACCGACTGAGCCACCCAGGCGCCCCGAATTAGACATTTAAAAAAAGAACTAGAGGATGTAAGAAATACACTGTGTGTGTAAGTTACTTAGAGAGTTAACACTGGAGGTATTTGCATTCTCAAAGAAGCTTATTAAGGCAAATGAACCTCTTATTGTTTTATTTGCTTATAAAATTTACAGAAGTATGTATATTCCTTCTTCTAACAGGGGTTAGTAACTTGCGGGGGGTGGGTGCTGCTGATTCAGGTCCTACTCAGGTCCATGTTACCTGCTCTTGAGGTCATATTCTCAAACAGGAGCTACGGGATGAGACAGCAAAAAGTTTACTTCCCTTGCTTACCTACAGCCCTATAATTTGCTTCCAGAGGGCTTCCTTAGTTGCTTTCATCATCACTTTCAATATCAGAGATCACGGAAAGCCGATTAATCAAGGTCCCTGGAAATGATGCAGAAAAGTCTATAGTGTAAAAATAGTACATAGCATTTATTTAGGGTTTATTAGGAGCTGATTTCTTAAAATGTTTCCAGTTTGATCTTCACAACCTCTCTATGAAATAGGTATTGATAAATCTCAGGTGTATCCACAGGAAGCCTCTGTGTCAGGTTATGATATTTTCAGGTCTATTTCTTATGTCTTTAGGTTCGTCTTGGCACCAAACATAAGGCGGTTCAACATCAGGCCCTTGCCCTAAATAGCTCCCAGTGCCAAGAACTGGCAAATTATTACTTTGGTTTCAATGGATGGTCAAAAAGGATCATCAAGGTAAACTTTATAGATTTTCTCTGACTAATTAGAATCATTTCAACACTGAAATTCTGGACTTCAGAGAGGAGAAAACTGGGTTGTGGGGAGATGTGAGAGGCCTCTAACTGGAAGTACCTGAGCCTGCCACCAAGAATTCATAATAATCTCAGTAACTTGGGTGGTGGTGTCCATAATCTTGTCCAGTGTTTGTATGGTGTATAATAAAAACCAATTGTCTTTATCCATTTGTAAGTCTTACTTGATTTTGAGGCTATAGGATACCTCCATTGTGGGCTGGGATTGCTGGAGTTTAGTTTGCATTTTTTTTTTTTTTTTTTTTTTTTTTTTTTAGAGAGAGAGGCAGATTGCAAGCGGGGGAGGGGCAGAAAGAGAGGGAGAGACAGAATCAGAAGCAGGCTCCAAGCTCTGAGTTGTCAGCACAGAGCTCGACGCGGGTCCCAAACCCATGAACAGTGAGATCATGACATGAGCCCAAGTCAGAAGGTTAACCAACTGAGCCACCAGGCGCCCCTGGTTTTGTTTTCAATAACAAAACATCTTGAAGCTTACATTCAGATCCAAGGAAGGACCTTCCATTTAAAATCCTAACAGCTTGGGGCGCCTGGGTGGCTCAGTCAGTTGAGTGTCCGACTTTGGCTCAGGTCATGATCTCGCCGTCCGTGAGTTCGAGCCCCGCGTGGGGCTCTGTCCGGCCGCTCAGAGCCTGGAGCCTGTTTGGGATTCTGTGTCTTCCTCTCTCTCTGCCCCTCCCCTGCTCATGCTCCCTCTCTCTCGCTCTCTCTCTCTCTCTCTCTCTCTCTCTCTCTGTGTCAAAAATAAACATTAAAAAAAATAATAATAAAATCCTAACAGCTTCAGGATCTTTCTGACCTTGAAGAAAGGGCAAATGAAGATACTGTGCCACCACTTCAGAAGCAGAGCCTGAAATTCTTCTGTGCTTTAGAGGTGGTGTTGCCATCCTATGAGTGCCGGAGTCCCGGAGCTGGCATGGCCGAGGAGCCTTTGGATACCCTGGAGGAAGGTCCGTTTACAGTGGAGGTGGGGTGGGGGTGGAGGGGAGGCAGAATCCCTCTTTCTCTCTAAAAACTCATCTTTTCAGATACATCATCCAGCCCTCCCCCTTGCTAAGCTCCTAAAGCCCTAGGCAGAGTTTTTCTGGCCTACGGTACAGGCTTTTATCTCAGGCAATACCTGAAAGAACCTTTAACTTTAAAATTCTAAAGCTGACTTTCTGCCAAGAAGTTTAGGAGGAGGGAAGTAACGTTTTTCCCATTTGTGGTTAAGAATTCGCCTTGTGCTAAAATAGTCCTTCAAATACATATCTCTTGCAGCCTGCAGTGATCCCAGCAAAGTGATCATCTAAAGATTTAAATAAACTCTTGTGTGAATGTTGAGTCCTTTGCCTCCTATCAAAGGGCTGGAGTGTAAAGAGTCAAATACAGATGCCTAGAAAAGGTATTCCCATTGGTACTGTGTTTTCTCCCAGTGCCTACAGCACGTAGGCTTAGGGTTTTCCGGGAGGGGCAGGGCTGTTAGCAAGGCTAAGGGAGTAAGGCTCCCTTGGGTGATGCCCAGGAAGAGACCAGGGGGTCATGTGCACTACCACCGAACCTTTCTCCCCATGTGACTCCAGCCCTTGATGCACAGGAGAGTAGGGTCTGCAGTAGGGTCTGAAACTATAGTTTCCGCCTGTCCGTTTGAAATCTACGAGCGATGTGAGATCTGTGCCACTTTCTTGGCTTGAGTCTCCCTTTTGGTACTTCCAAAACTTCTGGAGTAGATCAGGGCGGTCAAAATGTGCCCTGCCAGGATATACCTACAGCAGAGTCATTCAGCCTTGTGTTGTGCCTGCCCTTACTTGCTAAGATAATGAACGACGAATCATGGATGTATTTTCACCTTTACACATATAACCCCCAAATCAGTTATCATTCAGATAGGCATGTTCAATCCATTTGTTTTGGTTGGATGCAGGGCCATTATCATTTCTTATGAAAAGGCGGACAATCCAGAAGCTTGCTATTCAGAAGGCTGTGTCAGATGCATTCCAGAAACTGCTGATTGTGATTTTAGGTAAGATTTACTTGATTGTCCTTGTAGTATATCAGTTTCAACGAGCCAATAAACTCATTTTGAAAAGTTAATTGGATGAAAACACTTCATACTCTTTTATTCACCAAATGCTTTCAAAGCAGTAGTCTCAAATTTGTTCTTTGTGGCATTTGTGAGAAAAATGACCACAAATATTTTTGTCCCCAGTATATAGATATACAGTGATTTACCTCTGTCCACACAGAAAGTGTTTGACCCAGTCTTCTTTCTTGATTGTTTGCTCATAACACAGAATACTATTGTGAGTATAAGCTTTGGGGGCACGTGTGTGGCTCAATCAGTTAAGCGTCCAATTGTTGATTTCAGCTCAGGTCGTGATCTCACGATTTGTGAGATTGAGCCCCATGTCGGGCTCTGTGCTGACAGCGTGGAGCTTGCTTGGGATTCTTTCCCTACCTCTCTCTCTGCCTCTCCCTGACTCTCACATGCCATGTGCTCTCTCTCTCAAAATAAATAAAAAACAAAGCAAAACAAAACAAAAAAACTTTGAAGCTTTGGACGTCTGGTGTTGAATCTTAGCTCTGTCTCCTAGATTTCTTATGCAATTTTAGGTTTTATAGTCAGATTTGAAGTATTTAATCTCTCTAAGCTGCAATTTCTCTATCTGCCAAGTAAAGGTAATCATTCAACTTACCTCATGGGGGATGAATTGTAAGAGCAAATGAGATGATGGAAAAGTTTAAAACTATCCCTGAAACATGGTAAGCAGAGAAAATATGTTAACTTGTTATCATCGTCTTCCTGTTGGAGAATTTATTAGATTATGTTTTTGGAATCAATTCAGCTTCAGTTTTTGTTTTTGGCACTGACCTATTGGGTGAATATGATTCTTCTATTAGGGTCAGCTATATTTTTGTGAACCTTGAAAGTGGTCAGGCTATTGAATAGCATCGATTGTGTTCTCTATTGCGTTCTACAATGGTGTGAATGTTACAGGCTGTGCTCCAAGGGAATTTTATAATTAGTAATGAGTCCCCAAACAATCGCCCCCCCACCACCCCGCCCTCGCCGCTTCACAGTCTTGCAGGCTTAGAGACTAAGAAAGCCTAGCTAAGTTTCAGAGGCCTTATTTGCCCCTAAGAGTTGACCCTGGATTGGTCTCAGGCTTCCAGCCTGGACAGCTCTTGCAGTGAAAGTTGACTTCCCTGGTCATCAGGTAGAATCTCCATTAGCTGTCAATTCCGAGTAACAACCTTTAAGAACCCAACTAAACCTTTGGGTTGCTGACCTCTCCGTAACATGCTCTGGTATCCCTTGTACACGATCCAAATGTTGTAGCTGTACTTTGCCTTAAGGGGAATTGTATTGTCTATAAGGGACATGGGCCAGTTTCTGCCAATAAACTGTCCAAGCGCATTCTCTCCCTCCCCCTCCCCCTGTCTCCAAAGCATTGTTCATTGTATCTGGTGGGATTTTGTTTCTGGGGAGTAGACACTGGCCTTGTTTCTAATAGGAAGTATCAGCTATAGTCCATGGTCTCTATTCCAGAACTCACACTGACCTCTACCTAATGCCTTACTGTCTAGTCATCTGATTTTGAACATTGTTGTTTCCATAGTTTTAACTTCCTGTGTCATTATTCCTTAGTTCCTATCTCTTAAGATGATAGCGTTTTTGAACCACACAGTCCGTAACTTCATGTGTATTTTTTCACACATAGTTATGATTAAAAATTGAAGTGTGAGGGGCGCCTGGGTGGCGCAGTCGGTTAAGCGTCCGACTTCAGCCAGGTCACGATCTCGCGGTCCGTGAGTTCGAGCCCCGCGTCGGGCTCCGGGCTGATGGCTCAGAGCCTGGAGCCTGTTTCCGATTCTGTGTCTCCCTCTCTCTCTTCCCTCCCCCGTTCATGCTGTGTCTCTCTCTGTTCCAAAAATAAATAAACGTTGAAAAAAAATTTTTTTAAATAAAAAAAAAAAAATTGAAGTGTGAGATGAGAAAACTTCTAGGAAAATGCTTTTATTTTCTGCTTTTATAAATAAAAAGAATGTCTAGTTATTGGGTGCTATCATTGTATACAGCTAGTTTTAGAACAAGGAAAATTCTGAATTGATCTTGTTAACTTTATTGATTTTTTAAATGTTTATTTTTGAGAGAGTAAGCAGGGGAGAGGCAGAGAGAGGGGGACAGAGGATCTGAAGTGTGCTCTGGTGCTTACAGCAGAGACCCCGGTATGGGGCTTGAACTCATGAACCATGAGATCATGACCTAAGCTGAAGTCAGACGCTTAACTGACTGAGCCATCCAGGCGCCCTCTTTTTTTTTTTTTTTCCAATCCTTATTCACTTTATTTCAGAAAGTGGTAAAATAGCTGTGGAATACAGACCCTGTGAAGAGATCACAGATGCCAGTACTGAAGACGAGCTACAGGATTTAATTCAAGTATGTGGAGATTAAAGTTCAGGGGTGACATAGCCACTGTAGCCATAATGTAAAGCAACCAGCAGAATTTGGAAGACTTTGGCATTAGCTCTATCATCCTTTGGGAAATGTGAAACTCAGAAATTGCTTTTGACTGCAGGGGATTTCTGGGGCTTTTCCTGAAGTCCTGACCCTTGGCTCTGACCCCTTATTTGAAATTTGGAGAGCAAATTTCATCAGAGCACTCCCACAGTTGTGGACATAGGAGAGGACACAAGCCTTTTAGAGCTCCCCTCAAACAGAATCTCAAGGATTTGGGAACAGAGTAACTATGGCCTTAAATGTGATTATACTACAGCGTTTGAAACCATTATGCCATTCAAATAGGATGTGTCACCCAGATGTCGGCATCTCATATATATCTTGCATGAATATCTTGCTGAAGAACTTTTCTGTAAATCACTCACATGGATGTCCTGAATTAGGGATTAAGTTGCCAAAATAATTTCTAAAAGAAAATACTAATGTGCCACATACAGAATGTTAAAAAAAAAAAAAAAAAAAAGGAGCAAAAATGTGTTTCATGTCATTGAGAGCTTAATTTGGGGCTAGATTTGTGAATTTTTTTTATTAGGTTTTTTTTTTTAATTTTTTTTTTTCAACGTTTATTTATTTTTGGGACAGAGAGAGACAGAGCATGGACGGGGGAGGGGCAGAGAGAGAGGGAGACACAGAATCGGAAACAGGCTCCAGGCTCTGAGCCATCAGCCCAGAGCCTGACGCGGGGCTCGAACTCACAGACCGCGAGATCGTGACCTGGCTGAAGTCGGACGCTTAACCGACTGCGCCACCCAGGGGCCCCTAGATTTTTTTTTTTTAATGTTTATTTACTTTTGAGAGTGAGAAAGAGCGTGAGCTGGGGAGGGGCAGAGAGAGAGGGAGACGCAGAATCTGAACCAGGCTCCAGGCTCGGGGCTGTCAGCACAGAGCCCGATGCGGGGCTCGAACCCATGAACCACGAGATTATGACCCTCTCTGCCACTCCTCCACTCGCACTCTATGTCTCTGTCTCTTGCTCGCTCCAAAATAAACATTTAAAAAAATTTTTTTTAAACAACAGTAAGCATTTATTCCTCAAAAAACATCTTTTTTAATGTTTATTTTGAAGAGAGAACAAGAGAGAGAGTACAAGCAGGGGAGGGGCAGAGAGGGAGACATAGGATCTGAAGCAGGCTCCAGGCTCTGAGCTGTCAGCACAGAGCCCAATGCGGGGCCCGAAGCCATGAACGGTGAGACCATGACCTGAGCCAAAGTCAGACGCTCAACCAACTAAGCCACCCAGGTGCCCCATCCCTGCAAAGGGACGGGGGGAGTGGTGGCCTTTGCAGGGTGGAGGGAGGCCTGGGCCCCAAGTGATTCTGGGAAAAGGGCCCGCTCTGGTGGTGCGGAGCCCATCTCCAGGGAGCTAATAAAGGTGACATAAATAAAGGGTGGGACGTAGGCGGGGGAGGGGCGCGCAGTTGCTAACAGTGCGCGCGCGCATCACGGGGCTGCCATAATGGTTTGGCTCCCGCTCAGTTCCCAGCGCCAGTACCCCACTCGCCTGTGTCGCTGCGCCCCGGAGCCTCCGCGAGTCATGTCCCGGCTGCGCCTGTTGGCCCCACTGCTTGTCCTTATGTGGCAACCGTTGTGGCTGCTGGTCCAGGCAGCTCAGCCTCCGGAGTGGGCCCTGGACCCTGCCCAGCTGACCGCCGACCCCACGGAGCCGGCTGAGCCCCGGTCTTCGCGCTCGTCTGATCCCCCACCCGAATCGCCCCAGGTACTTACACCCCCAGCTGAGCCGGTGGGCTTTAGTTACCTGGGGTCCTCTGCTCCAGCCCAGATGTTGACCCCGCCTAAGGAGTTGATGGAGACTTTGGTTCCATTCCTGGACACGGATTCCGTCGGAGAACTACCCCCAGGGCCAGATGAGGATCTGAATGACCAGCTAACCCAGCATCAAAGGCTCCCAGAGGTGGTTCCAATGCCAGGTTGGGATTATTTAATGTTTCCCAAGGTTACAGGTAAGCCTTTAGATGTGGAACTTACCACAACTCCAGGGCCTGATAAAGGTGTTGAGTCTTCTATAGCCCAGCAAGAGGCCCCACCTCAGCCTCTTGAACATACTGAGGAAGCAGAACTGTCTCTAACCCAGCAAGAGACCTCGGGTAAGCCTCCAGAGGAGGTTGAGCCTTCAAGTGAGCAGGAGACCCCAGGTCAGCCTTCCGAGCCTCCTGGGGTGATTGATCCTTCTCTAAGGCAGCAGGAGACCCCAGCTCAGCCTTCAGTGCCTCCTGAGGAAGCTAAGCCTTCTCTAAGCAAACAGGAACCCCCAGCTCAGCTTCCAGAGGCCCAGGAAGAGGGTGAACCTTCCCCTCTCCAGGAGGAGGGCCAGGGTCAGCACCCACAGGCCTCTGAGGGGAGTGAACCACCTACAACCCAGGAGGAGTCCCCAGCTCAGCATCCACAGACCCCTGAGGAGGTTGAACCTTCTTCAACCCAGCAGGAGGCTCCAGCTCAGTATCCTCAGGCATCAGAGGAGGGTGAGCCTTTTCCAACCCAACCAGAGACCCCAACTCAGTATCCAGAGCCCCTTGAGGGGACTGAACCTTCTCCAGCCCAGTCAGAGGCCACAACGCAGCATCCAAATCCCCTTGGGGAAGTGAAACCTGCAACCTATCAGGAGGCCCCAAGTCAGCATCCACAGACCTCTGAGGAAATTCACCGTTCTGCCACTCAACAGGAAGCCACAGCTCAACATCCAGAGCCTTCTGGTGAACCTTCTCCAACCCAACAGGAGGCCCCAGCTCACTCTCCAGAACATCAGGTGGTAACAGTTTTTCCTCAAGGTCAGAATCAAGCTCAGCTCCTGCTGTTGCCGAATGTCACTGTTAAACCTGTGGATCCTTCAGTTACCATGACCTCAGAATCCACTAATGAGGTTGAAGCTTCTCCACTCCGAGAAGAGGCCTCAGCTCAGTCTGGAGTGTCCCCTGAGCAGTTGGAACCTTCTCCAATCCAGCAGGAGGTCCCACATCAGCATCCAGCTGCCCCTGAAAATGCTGAGCCTTCTCCAATCCAGCAGGGAGTCTCCACTATGCCTGAAGATCTTCCTGAGGAAATTGAACTTTCTCCAAGCCAGCAGGAGAGCTCAGCTGTGCCTCAAGTGCCTGTTGCAAGTATAGAACCTTCTGCAATCCAGCAAGAGGTCCCAGCTCAGCAACCAAAGCCCAATGAGGGGGTCGAGTCTTTTCCAGTTCAGTATGAGCATCCAGCTCAGCCTCCAGGGTCCTCTACAGATGTTGTAGCTCAGTCTCCAGGACAGCATGAGGTGACATTCTCACCTCCAGGTCCAGGTGAAGCTCAGCATCCAGTGTCACCTAATATCACAGTTAAACTTGTGGATCTGAGGGTTTTCATAAGTCCCCAGGCAACTAAGGAGGTTAAACCTCTTCCAGTGCAGCAGGATGTCCCTGCTCAATCTCCCCCTGAGCAAGTTGAATTTTCTCCAGCTCAGTCCAAGCGTCTTTCCCAGTCTCCAGAGTCCCCTGAAGATGAGTCTTCTCCAGGCCAACAAGAGGTCCTAGCTCAGACTCCAGACCCTCCTAAGGATGTGGAACCTGTTTCAGGCCAACAGGAGGCCCCAGCTCAGCCTTCAGAGCCTCCTGAGAAGGTGGCACCATCTCCAGTCCAGCAGGAAACCCTATCTCTACCTCTCGAGCCACTTAAGGAGATAGAACTTTCTCTAACACAACAGGAGGTACAAGCTCAGCCTTCAGAGGCCCCTGAGAAGGTAGAGCCATCTCCAATTCTGCAGCAGGCTCCAACTCAACCTCCAGAGTCCTCTAAGGAGGCAGAAACTCCTCCAGCCCAGCAGGAGGCCCCAGTTCAGCCTCCAGAGCCACCTGAGGAGGTTGTAGCACAACCTCGAGTCCATAATGAGGTGAAAGTTCCACCTCTAGGACAAGAGCAAGCTCAGCATCCAAACTTGCCCCATGTTACTGTTCAGCCTGCTGACCTGGAGCTTACTGTAACTCCACAACCTACTGTGGAGGCTGAGCATTCTACAATCATGCAGCAGACTATAGCTCCTCCAGAGGACCTTGAGGTGACATTTCCACATTCAGAGCACATTCAGCATCCAACCTTAACTAAAGTCACAGTTAAACCTTTGGACCCAGGGCTTACCATAACTCCAGAATCCACTACAGAGACTGAACCTTCTCTAACCATGCAAGAGACCCCAACCCAGCCTCCAGAGCCACCTAAGGAGGTTGTTCAGTATCCATCCCAACAGGAAGTGACAGTTCCAACTCCAAGTAAGGATCAAGGTCAGCGTCTAGCATCACCCATCATCCCATTTCGTCATGTGGAGCTTACTATAACTCCAGAACCTATTACGGAGGCTGAACATTCGACAACCCTGAAGAAGACTACAACTCCTCCCCCAAAGGACCTTGAGGTGACACTTGCACATCCAGAACAGGTTCAGAGTCAACATCGAAACCTGACTGAAGTCACAGTTCCACCTATGGACCTAGAAATTCCTGTAAGTCAGCAACCAGAGACAGGTTTTCCTCCAACAACTCAACATTCTGTGGTGCATTTTGTAAACTATACCTCCGAAAAGGCATACACGACTTTAACTTGGCAACCAGAACAGAATGCCACCACAAACCTCAAACTATGTGAGCGTTGTACCTGCAAAGATGAGACACTGTCGTGTGTTGGTCTCAGCCTACAGCAGAGGCTCTGCAGAGTGCCCGTGCCGGAGCCCGACACCTACAACGGCACCTTCACCATCTTGTAAGAATCGCCTTTACTTGTTTGTTCTCTGCCTCCTGCTTGACATGGCAGTCTCTTCCTCAATGTCGTCCTGGGCCTTCCTCATCTCCCCAACCACGTTGACTGACTTTCTCTTTTTACCTTTTCTTTGTCAACTATCCCTTATCTTCATTTTCCTTTTTACTACTGTTCGCCCTTCTCCAATCTTTTACTTGTAATTGTCCTTATTCTTTTTCCTTATCCAATCTTTAGCCCCATTATTTCATTCCTTAACCTCTACTCTCCCATTTTTGCTCCATCCTCTATAATAGGATACAACAGAGTAGTGAAGAGTAGAGATTCTGGAACTAGATTGCCTGCATTTGGGCCGAGGTCTGTCATCTAGTAGCTTTGTGACTCAGTTTCCTTTTCTGTGAAATGGAAATTATGATAGTTACCATCTCATGGGATTATTGTGAGATCTAGATGAGGTAATACATATGAAGCACTTGGATCAGTGCCTGGCAAAATATGAGTGTTAGCTGTTATTATTTTGATTCCCCAGACCTCATCTTTGACCCCCGGCCTTCTACATACAGTACTCAGTTTGAGCCCAACCCAAGAGTAAGTACTATGGGCGCCACACGAGGATGCAATCGTCTTCAGAACATGAAATGACAGGTGGGAAGAAAGGAAATGGTCATAAAAAGGGAGGTGGCATGTAACTAAGTACTAAAAGAGGTACCATGGGTGTTGGAATTCAGCAGACTCTGTAATCAGTGGAGTATGGAGGTCAGGGAGAGCTGCATGGATAAGCTAACACTTTAGCTGAGACTTAAAGAGTGGCTCTGATGTGTTAAATCGAGAAAAAATGGGTATAAGTCTAGGCAAAGGCACGGCTGCAGGAATGATCAGGAGTCCAGAATTAGGTTTAGCAGTTAAAGATCCAATTACGAGAAACCTTGACTATCAGCTAGAGAGGTTTGAACGTTACATTCTGAGTTATAGAGAGCCATTGAAAGTTTTCAAGCATGAGATACAGACCATTGAAACAAGAGGATTATTTTCAGTTCCCCATGTAGGGCGGTCTGGAGAGGAGAGCTTGATCCAGCGAGACCAGATAGAATGTTCTAACAAAACCTGGGAGTCAAGTAACAAGGGGCCGAATCAGAGTGGCTGAAAAGAGTAGAAAGAAAAGCCTTGAGAGCACTGCAAAGGAGGAAGTGACAAAATAGACTAACTGATGACAGTCGCGGGTGGGGTGTGCACGGGAAAGAGAAAACTCAGATATTACTCTGAAACTTCTGTCCCAGATAAGGAGAATGATGGAAGTTGAGGCATCTTTTACCAGGGCACATAGAGCAACCAGAAGGCTTCAGGTTGACTGGAAATGTCCACCAGGCACATGGGCAGATGGGTATCTGTTTTGAATTTATTCCTGACTCCCCTGAAAAAAATGTGTATATAAACTGACCAGGTAAGCTGTTGCTGAGGGAAGAGGACAAAACTACAGGTAAAGGTTCAAAGTCATACGCAGAGTTAGCGGTTGAAACTGAACCTCAGGCATTTAATAGCTTCTTTTAAACATGTGTAATTCATGGATACATGAATTATCATGGATACTTTTTTTGTTTTTAATGTCACAGGTATAGAGGATAAAATGTGAAAATCCCACCCCACCCTCCCTACCACTCATAAGATAACTCCGGTCACCTTTTTGGTGTGTGTCCTTCCTTCCCATCTCTTTCCTTTGCATTTTTTCCTAATTTCCTAATGGGGGGATACTTTTTAATTCCTTGCCCAGTGATTTGTTGCTTTTCCCTATGCAATATGTCTAAGAAATCTTTCCATGTTAGTTATTCTAATTTCTAACTTCCCTTATCCTTCTAACACCTAGAGAGGTTTCAGTAGAGGGCTTCTTTACATTTGTTTGCTGATAATGGTACATTGTTTACCATTTTTTTCGTTGAATTCTTATTTTCTCATTGATTTGTGGAAGGAACCATTTTAGACACATAAGTGATTTGGGGGAAAAAAATACTTACCTCCAGAGTAATTAACAGGCGTTATCTACCCAAAGAATGGAACAAATAGGACGTTCAGGTTCTAAGGAGCTGCCTTGTTTGTGCCAGTGGCCCCCCGCTAGCTCTTTATTAATTGCACCACCTGGGATGCTGATAGCTGCGGAAAGTAGAAAGTTGGCATTTACTGCATTGGAATATTCCCCACAAGGTTGCCAGTGATTCTCTTATTTATTCTGTTCATTCCTTTCCTACCTATTCAAGGATCTGAACTGTGTTTCTTCACAGAAATTTCCAAGGAAACTCTATTTCTTACATTGATGAAAATGTATGGAAGGGATACCGTTGGGCTGAGAAACTGTGAGTATATTCTCTCCAAATACGAATACAAAAAAAATAAAAACAAAAACAAAAAACTAACTGCATTCTAAGGTCCTTCTTGGTCCAGAACTTTGAAGTCAGTAGCTCTGAGGAAAGGTGTTTCCCCTTCCATATCCCAACTCAACCTCTACCGATTGCAATTCTGTGTTAATTTTTTATTTTAACGTTGATTTATTTTTGAAACAGAGAGAGACAGAGCATGAACGGGGGAGGGTCAGAGAGAGGGAGACACAGAATCTGAAACAGGCTCCAGGCTCTGAGCTTCAGCACAGAGCCCAGTGCAGGGCTGGAACCCATGGACTGCAACCTGAGCCCAAGTCGGATGCTTAACCGACTGAGCCACGCAGGTGCCCCATTAATGTTGGTATTCTCAAATCCTTTTGTGTTTTCTCTGTTAACTGTGTCATTGACTATAAGCTGTTATATTTTTTATTTTCTGTCCTGAATAGAATTGGCTTTCTCACTCCATTCGGTCATTCCTGAGTGCAATTTATCTTTGTAGTTGAGATTTGACTTGCTTCTGTTTTCTGGTCCTAAGGAAGAGGTGAAATGAACCACGGGGCTTGTTATTGGTGACACGTCCCCCTGAGAGTTAAAGAAGAGGTGGAGGTGACTTCTAATGGCTAGTCAGAGTGTATACCCTTCCTCCAGGGTTCTGGGACCCTGCCCCCTTCTGACACCAATGGCTCCTGCCTGGAAGAAAACACCCTTTGCTGCCAGATCCAAGGAGGAAGGATGTGGGGTTGATGTGCTGTCCTTGGTCCTACTGCAGTATCCCAGCTAATCACCCTGTAGGTGGCTGCAAGGCATTTCTGGTGGGGAGTGTTTGTAGAGCTACTCCCTTGGCTTTGAGCTAAGGTTGTGGATTTTCTAATTGTATCTTTTCTAATCATTCTTAGGGACTTTGGTGGAGTTTGGAGTTTGGTAGAGACTTGGCATGTTTCAATCTGCCAGCTTGAAATAGCACAACCTCTTAGGAAGGCAATTTGGTACCCCTGTTAAATCCTGGAGAAACTGGGGCGCCTAGGTGGCGCAGTCGGTTAAGCGTCCGACTTCAGCCAGATCACGATCTCGCGGTCCTTGAGTTCAAGCCCCGCGTCGGGCTCTGGGCTAATGGCTCAGAACCTGGAGCCTGTTTCCGATTCTGTGTCTCCCTCTCTCTCTGACCCTCCTCGGTTCATGCTCTGTCTCTCTCTGTCCCAAAACTAAATAAACGTTGAAAAAAAATTTTTTAAAAATAAAATAAAATAAAATAAATCCTGGAGAAGCTTAGGCAAATGTGTCCTAGGATATAAACAGAAAAATGTTCAAAGCAGCACTGTTTATAATAACTAAAAATTAGAAAAATCTAGTATCCACCAACAGTAGAATGAACAAATAGCGTTACACGGGTATTTACTCTATACTTATTAAACTGAGCATTTATGTTATGTGCATTTTATGCACATTTTTAGTTCTCACAGATATTTTTTAGTTGGGGAAAAAATTAGATGGCTTTACTTGTAGCACTGATATGGTTATAAATAGGGCTTCCACAATAAAATTTGGGAAAAGAGAGGAGGAAGTGGCAGTTCTGTCCATGTTTTTGCCACTCAGGGCTGGGTTCTAACAGAGATTTTGTGATCCAGAGAGTAGGCATTAAATGTACATTTTGGTGTGAAGAGTGGATAGGTGTGTGTGTGTGTGTGTGTGTGTGTGTGTGTGTGTGTGTGAGAGAGAGAGAGAGAGAGAGAGAGAGAGAGAGAGAGAGAGAGACAGACAGACAAAGGAGTATGTGAGAAGAAAAGATTTGAATCAAACAGCAGAGATCGCCATCCCTACATTAAATAAGAATTAGTGTATTTGCTGGCACCATTACCCAGGTTTCTCTCACATCTAGCGGTCCGGTGTAGCAAATAGTTCTGGTTATTTTGCATTTTGACCCAGAAATGACCTTTTCATTTTGCAGAATTCTCAGTGAAAATTATCTGACCGAATTACGTAAAGACACATTTGAAGGCCTGCTATCCCTCCAGTATTTGTAAGTTAATCAGTTCATCATTTATTATGAGTTTTTAGTGATATTATTTATTAAAAAATACAGGGTTCAAATTAGATAATTGCAGCAATTTCTTCTAACAGTAGAATTCTATAATTCTCTCTATTAAATTCTATAACTCTGTAAGTCTGTGGGGACCCAGCCCATCTCTAGCATTAAATACCTCCTATGCATTTTCAACTTTTTAATTTTATAGACAAGAGATAGGAAAAAGCCCTTCAGTTGTAGAGGAAGAGGGGTAATGAGGTGTGAGCAATTATGGACACCCATATGAACCTTGTTATGTAAGTGTTCATATACCATCTGCTTTTATTTATATTTATTATTTATGGCCCATGGATCAAATCCTGTGTGTGGTCTGTCTTGATACAACCAATGAGTTCAGAATGATTTTCATGTTCTTAAAGGGCTGTAAAAGAGAAAAGAAGAGAGAAAAACAGAGAATATGTGACAGAGACCGTATATGGCCTGCAAAGCCTAAAATATTTACTGTCTGGCCTTTACAGAAAAGGTTTGAGAAAGTTGGCTTAGTAAAATGAGAGGAATTGAAGTTAACCTCAAATTGTCACCTACAAGACAAGAAAATATAGAACACTTACATTAATTTGAATGCCATTCACCCAGAATTTTTAAATAATGTAATCTAAATTAAATATTTAAATATTAAATATTTAACTAAGCAGGTGAATTATGTAAGCAGTATTACCAAGTACATATTAAATTATCAAGAGAACAGATTAAGGATTTCAGTGTGGGAAATTTTATTAGTTTATTTTATTATTATTATTTTTTATGTAATTTATTAAGTTAGCTAACATACAGTGTGCTCTTGGCTTCAGGAGCAGATTCCTGTGATCGGTGTGGAAATTCTTATGCCACCATAAAAATAGATGTTTAAAATGATGGTTAAGGGGTTGGGGCTCCTGGGTGGCTCAGTTGGTTGGGCGTCTGACTTTGACTCGGGTCGTGATCTCACAGTTTGTGGGTTCGAGCCCCGTGTCGGGCTCTGTGCTGACAGCTCAGAGCCCGGAGCCTGTTTCAGATTCTGTCTCCCTCTCTCTCTGCCCCTCCCCCACTCATGCTCTGTCTCTGTCTCTCTCAAAAATAAATAAACATTAAAAAAATGATGGCTGGGGCGCCTGGGTGGCGCAGTCGGTTAAGCGTCCGACTTCAGCCAGGTCACGATCTCGCGGTCCGTGAGTTCGAGCCCCGCGTCAGGCTCTGGGCTGATGGCTCAGAGCCTGGAGCCTGTTTCTGATTCTGTGTCTCCTTCTCTCTCTGCCCCTCCCCCGTTCATGCTCTGTCTCTCTCTGTCCCAAAAATAAATAAACGTTGAAAAAAAAAAAAGATGGCTAAAGGGCACGTGGCTGTCTCAGTCATTAGAGTCTGCAACTCTTGATCTCAAGGTTGTAGGTTAGAGCCCCATGTTAGGTATAGAGATTACTTAAAAAAAAATGAAATCTTTAAAAATATAATGATGGTTAAGTGGTATAGTTAGAAATGTTTACACTAAACAAACATCAGAAATGCCTCTAACTTCGCTAATTACAGAATAAACATCTCTCCAGCCTCATTGTCAAAGAAGAAATGTTTGCATAGATCTCTGTACATTAGACATACAGAGATACTAATGTTCTTTGCTATGGAGGTTCAGTGTTTATTCTTTGCCCATGCCATCCAAAGCTGTGTATTTCATTAATCCTTTTTAAAGAATTTTTTTAATGTTTATTTATTTATTTATTTTTTTTTTTAATTTTTTTTTTTTTTCAACGTTTATTTATTTTTGGGACAGAGAGAGACAGAGCATGAACGGGGGAGGGGCAGAGAGAGAGGGAGACACAGAATGGGAAACAGGCTCCAGGCTCTGAGCCATCAGCCCAGAACCTGACGCGGGGCTCGAACTCACGGACCGCGAGATCGTGACCTGGCTGAAGTCGGACGCCTAACCGACTGCGCCACCCAGGCGCCCCGATGTTTATTTATTTTTGAGAGAGACAGAGAGAGAGAGAGACAGCGTATGAGCAGTGTAGGCACAGAGAGAGAGGGAGACACAGAATCCGAAGCGGGCTTCAGTCTCTGAGCTGTTGGCCCAGAACCCGATGCGGGGCTCGAATTCATGAGCAGTGAGATCATGACCTGAACCGAACGAAGTCAGATGCTCAATCGACTAAGCCATCCAGGCGCCCCTCATTAATCCTTATTAATGATGTGCTTTAGAAAATAGATTCTTCTTGCAAATGTGGAAGGCTTAAGGGTAGTGAGTAAAAGGAATCTCATATGACACTGAAAAGAGTCCTTCAAATTATCAAACCTTCCAAGTCTTAGGAGACAACCACTTTGTATTGGTCTTCTTGGCTACCTCTGCCATCTGGGCTCCAAACGTTACAAACACAGTTTGGAGAAAAACAAAAGAGACAAACTGCGCAATGGATTGGGCCTTTCATTATTTCTACTATGAGGTACTTTGTAAGCCAATTATTTCATGTTAGGTGAAGTGTTCTCATTCATTCATTCAAAAAAAATGTGAATCAAAACCTAAAAAAGAATGGGACAGGCCCTATGCCCAGTACCATAGGCACGCAGATGGTGAAGACAGGCTTCCCACCCTTGTAGGAACTCATGATTTCACAGGGAAAATAAACAGAAGCTTAAACCATAACGCATAAGCACTGAATGGATGATGAAGCACTGACAGAGTGCAGAAGAGGGAGCCACAAAGTCATAAAACCACATTTCTTTTCCGTCATTTTGCTCCTTCTACTCTCTACCCAGCTGTTAATTTATTTTATAAATACTTGAGTTTGTTCTTTGTCCATGCATCAGTTTTAAACACAGTAGACAACGCAGATGAGCAAGACTAGTCCATACTTTCATGGAGTTTATGCCCAGAGGAAATGGAATGCCAGAATAACTATATTGAGAAGAAATTGGGGCACCTGACCGGCTGAGTCAGTAGAGCATGCGACTCTTGATCTCAGGGTCGTGAGTTGAAGCCCCAGGTTGGGCGTGGAGTCTACTTTAAACAATTCAAAGAAGGAGAAGAAGGAGGAGGAGGAGAGGGGGAGGGGAAGAAATGGATTTGGGCAATGAGAAGTATAAGTTGTTTTGGGAACATAGAAGAGGGGGGAAGACTTCAAGTTGGATCAGGGAAGTTACTAGAGAAATGCTGTTTGAACAGAACCTTGAATGGCTATGACGTGTCATCGGATAGACATCTTGGGAAGAATATGCTTGCAAAATAGAGTGAGTGAAAGGCAAAATGCAGGAGAAATTTCTTTGGTATCTGTAGAGTAGGAAACTAGAGCCAGATTTAGGATTTTGAAGGCCTTGGATAATATGCCAAGCTACCGTGTTATCACAGCAGTGCTCTAGGACAAACTTTAGACTGCACCAGGGTCACTTGGAGGCCTTGTCAGAACACAGGTTCCACCTCCACAGTTCCTGATTCACTCAGTCCAGAGTAGAGCTGAGAATTTGCATCTTGAGTAAGTTCCCAAGTGACTCTGATATTTGAGAACCACTCCTGGAGAATTAATCTGGTGACCGTGTGCAGTATAGATTAGAATGGGAGAGACCAGAGATGACAATGCCAGTCAGAAGACGGTGGTACCTATGTAGGTGGAAAGTGAGGGACTCAGCTGAAATCCATGGAAATAAGAGGGTCAACTATAATCAAGAGTGGGTGTTTCCAAATAAAAATCCAGTACCATGTTGTTTTTTTGTTGGCCCCACTTGCAACTGAAGCAGTTGATAAATTCATAGACCGTTTGGGCAATGTACAACCAAAAATAAATTTCTATTAATATGATAATATAATTCTGAGTTCGTTCAAAGTTAGGTATTCAGAAGGCTGTGTCAGATGCATTCCAGAAACTGTTGATTGTGATTTTAGGTAAGACTTACTTGATTGTCCTTGCAGTATATCAGTTTCAACGAGCCAATAAACTCATTTTGAAAAGTTAATTGGATGAAAACACTTCATATTCTTTTATTCACCAAATGCTTTCAAAGCAGTAGTCTCAAATTTGTTCTTTGTGGCATTTGTGAGAAAAATGACCACAAATATTTTTGTCCCCAGTATATAGATATACAGTGATTTACCTCTGTCCACACAGAAAGTGTTTGACCCAGTCTTCTTTCTTGATTGTTTGCTCATAACACAGAATACTATTGTGAGTATAAGCTTTGGGGGCACGTGTGTGGCTCAATCAGTTAAGCGTCCAATTGTTGATTTCAGCTCAGGTCGTGATCTCACGATTTGTGAGATTGAGCCCCATGTCGGGCTCTGTGCTGACAGCGTGGAGCTTGCTTGGGATTCTTTCCCTACCTCTCTCTCTGCCTCTCCCTGACTCTCACATGCCATGTGCTCTCTCTCTCTCAAAATTTAAAAAACAAAACAAAACAAAAAAAAAACTTTGAAGCTTTGGACGTCTGGTGTTGAATCTTAGCTCTGTCTCCTAGATTTCTTATGCAATTTTAGGTTTTATAGTCAGATTTGGAGTATTTAATCTCTCTAAGCTGCAATTTCTCTATCTGCCAAATAAAGGTAATCATTCAACTTACCTCATGGGGGATGAATTGTAAGAGCAAATGAGATGATGGAAAAGTTTAAAACTATCCCTGAAACATGGTAAGCAGAGAAAGTATGTTAACTTGTTATCATCGTCTTCCTGTTGGAGAATTTATTAGATTATGTTTTTGGAATCAATTCAGCTTCAGTTTTTGTTTTTGGCACTGACCTATTGGGTGAATATGATTCTTCTATTAGGGTCAGCTATATGTTTGTGAACCTTGAAAGTGGCCAGGCTATTGAATAGCATCGATTGTGTTCTCTATTGTGTTCTACAATGGTGTGAATGTTACAGGCTGTGCTCCAAGGGAATTTTATAATTAGTAGTGAGTCCCCAAACAATCGCCCCCACCCCCACCCCGCCCTCGCCGCTTCACAGTCTTGCAGGCTTAGAGACTAAGAAAGCCTAGCTAAGTTTCAGAGGCCTTATTTGCCCATAAGAGTTGACCCTGGATTGGTCTCAGGCTTCCAGCCTGGACAGCTCTTGCAGTGAAAGTTGACTTCCCTGGTCATCAGGTAGAATCTCCATTTGAGCTGTCAATTCTGAGTAACAACCTTTAAGAACCCAACTAAACCTTTGGGTTGCTGACCTCTCCCTAACATGCTATGGTATCCCTTGTACACGATCCAAATGTTGTAGCTGTACTTTGCCTTAAGGGGAATTGTATTGTCTATAAGGGACATGGGCCAGTTTCTGCCAATAAACTGTCCAAGCGCATTCTCTCCCTCCCCCTCCCCCTCTCTCCAAAGCATTGTTCATTGTATCTGGTGGGATTTTGTTTCCGGGGAGTAGACACTGGCCTTGTCTCTAATATGAAGTATCAGCTATAGTCCATGGTCTCGATTCCAGAACTCACACTGACCTCTACCTAATGCCTTACTGTCTAGTCATCTGATTTTGAACATTGTTGTTTCCATAGTTTTAACTTCCTGTGTCATTATTCCTTAGTTCCTATCTCTTAAGATGATAGCGTTTTTGAACCACACAGTTGTTAACTTCATGTGTATTTTTTCACACATAGTTATGATTAAAAACTGAAGTGTGAGATGAGAAAACTTCTAGGAAAATGCTTTTATTTTCTGCTTTTATAAATAAAAAGAATGTCTAGTTATTGGGTGCTATCATTGTATACAGCTAGTTTTAGAACAAGGAAAATTCTGAATTGATCTTGTTAACTTTATTGATTTTTTAAATGTTTATTTTTGAGAGAGTAAGCAGGGGAGAGGCAGAGAGAGGGGGACAGAGGATCTGAAGTGTGCTCTGGTGCTTACAGCAGAGACCCCGGTATGGGGCTTGAACTCATGAACCATGAGATCATGACCTAAGCTGAAGTCAGACGCTTAACTGACTGAGCCATCCAGGCGCCCTCTTTTTTTTTTTTTTTTCCAATCCTTATTCACTTTATTTCAGAAAGTGGTAAAATAGCTGTGGAATACAGACCCTGTGAAGAGATCACAGATGCCAGTACTGAAGACGAGCTAAAGGATTTAATTCAAGTATGTGGAGATTAAAGTTCAGGGGTGACATAGCCACTGTAGCCATAATGTAAAGCAACCAGCAGAATTTGGAAGACTTTAGTATTAGCTCTATCATCCTTTGGGAAATGTGAAACTCAGAAACTGCTTTTGACTGCAGGGGATTTCTGGGGCTTTTCCTGAAGTCCTGACCCTTGGCTCTGACCCCTTATTTGAAATTTGGAGAGCAAATTTCATCAGAGCACTCCCACAGTTGTGGACATAGGAGAGGACACAAGCCTTTTAGAGCTCCCCTCAAACAGAATCTCAAGGATTTGGGAATAGAGTCACTATGGCCTTAAATGTGATTATACTACAGCGTTTGAAACCATTATGCCATTCAAATAGGATGTGTCAACCAGATGTCGGCTTCTCATATATATCTTGCATGAATATCTTGCTGAAGAACTTTTCTGTAAATCACTCACATGGATGCCCTGAATTAGGGATTAAGTTGCCAAAATAATTTTTTTTTTTTTAATATATGAAATTCATTGTCAAATTGGTTTCCATACAACACCCAGTGCTCATCCCAAAAAGTGTCCTCCTCAATACCCATCACCCCCCCCTCCCACCCCCCATCAACCCTCAGTTTGTTCTCAGTTTTTGACAGTCTCTTATACTTTGACTCTCTCCCACTCTAACCTCTTTTTTTTTTTTTTCCTTCCCCTCCCCCATGGGTTTCTGTTAAGTTTCTCAGGATCCACATAAGAGTGAAACCATATAGTATCTGTCTTTCTCTGTATGGCTTATTTCACTTAGCATCACACTCTCCAGTTCCATCCACGTTGCTACAAAAGGCCATATTTCATTTTTTCTCATTGTCACGTAGTATTCCATTGTGTATATAAACCACAATTTCTGTATCCATTCATCAGTTGATGGACATTTAGGCTCTTTCCATAATTTGGCTATTGTTGAGAGTGCTGCTATAAACATTGGGGTACAAGTGGCCCTGTGCATCAGTACTCCTGTATCCCTTGGATAAATTCCTAGCAGTGCTATTGCTGGGTCATAGGGTAGGTCTATTTTTAATTTTCTGAGGAACCTCCACACTGCTTTCCAGAGCGGCTGCCCCAATTTGCATTCCCACCAACAGTGCAAGAGGGTTCCCGTTTCTCCACATCCTCTCCAGCATCTATAGTCTCCTGATTTGTTCATTTTGGCCACTCTGACTGGTGTGAGGTGATATCTGAGTGTGGTTTTGATTTGTATTTCCCTGATAAGGAGCGACGTTGAACATCTTTTCATGTGCCTGTTGGCCATCCGGATGTCTTCTTTAGAGAAGTGTCTATTCATGTTTTCTACCCATTTCTTCACTGGGTTATTTGTTTTTCAGGTGTGGAGTTTGGTGAGCTCTTTATAGATTTTGGATACTAGCCCTTTGTCCGATATGTCATTTGCAAATATCTTTTCCCATTCCGTTGGTTGCCTTTTAGTTTTGTTGGTTGTTTCCTTTGCTGTGCAGAAGCTTTTTATCTTCATAAGGTCCCAGTAATTCACGTTTGCTTTTAATTCCCTTGCCTTTGGGGATGTGTCGAGTAAGAGATTGCTACGGCTGAGGTCAGAGAGGTCTTTTCCTGCTTTCTCCTCTAAGGTTTTGATGGTTTCCTGTCTCACATTCAGGTCCTTTACCCATTTTGAGTTTATTTTTGTGAATGTTGTGAGAAAGTGGTCTAGTTTCAACCTTCTGCATGTTGCTGTCCAGTTCTCCCAGCACCATTTGTTAAAGAGACTGTCTTTTTTCCATTGGATGTTCTTTCCTGCTTTGTGAAAGATGAGTTGGCCATACAAAGATTACAGCTTTGTAGTAGAGGCTACAGTCTGGGATTGTGATGCCTCCTGCTTTGGTCTTCTTCTTCAAAATTACTTTGGCTATTCAGGGCCTTTTGTGGTTCCATATGAATTTTAGGATTGCTTGTTCTAGTTTCGAGAAGAATGCTGGTGCAATTTGGATTGGGATTGCATTGAATGTGTAGATAGCTTTGGGTAGTATTGACATTTTGACAATATTTATTCTTCCAATCCATGAGCAGGGAATGTCTTTCCATTTCTTTAAATCTTCTTCAATTACCTTCATAAGTTTCCTATAGTTTTCAGCATACAGATCTTTTACATCTTTGGTTAGATTTATTCCTAGGTATTTTATGCTTCTTGGTGCAATTGTGAATGGGATCAGTTTCTTTATTTGTCTCTCTGTTGCTTCATTGTTAGTGTATAAGAATGCAACTGATTTCCGTACATTGATTTTGTATCCTGCAACTTTGCTGAATTCATGTATCGGTTCTAGCAGACTTTTGGTGGAGTCTATCGGATTTTCTTTTGGCTTCCAGTAGCATGATAAATAGTTCTCCATCCCCTCACTCTCAATCTAAAGGTGTCCTCAGGTCTAAAATGAGTCTCTTGTAGACAGCAAATAGATGGGTCTTGTTGTTTTATCCATTCTGATACCCTATGTCTTTTGGTTGGCGCATTTAATCCATTTACATTCAGTGTTATTATAGAAAGATACGGGTTTAGAGTCATTGTGATGTCTGTATGTTTTATGCTTGTAGCGATGTCTCTGGTACTTTGTCTCACAGGGTCCCCCTTAGGATCTCTTGTAGGGCTGGTTTAGTGGTGACAAATTCCTTCAGTTTTTGTTTGTTTGGGAAGGCCTTTATCTCTCCTTCTATTCTAAATGACAGACTTGCTGGATAAAGGATTCTCGGCTGCATATTTTTTCTGTTTAGCACATTGAAGATCTCGTCCCAATTCTTTCTGGCCTGCCAAGTTTCAAAAGAGAGATCAGTCACGAGTCTTATAGGTCTCCCTTTATATGTGAGGGCACGTTTATCCCTTGCTGCTTTCAGAATTTTCTCTTTATCCTTGTATTTTGCCAGTTTCACTATGATATGTCATGCAGAAGATCGATTCAAGTTATGTCTGACGGGAGTTCTCTGTGCCTCTTGGATTTCAATGCCTTTTTCCTTCCCCAGTTCAGGGAAGTTCTCAGCTATAATTTCTTCAAGTACCCCTTCAGCACCTTGCCCTCTCTCTTCCTCCTCTGGGATACCAATTATGCGTATTTCTTTTTGTGTATCACTTAGTTCTCTAATTTTCCCCTCATACTCCTGGATTTTTTTATCTCTCTTTCTCTCAGCTTCCTCTTTTTCCATAACTTTATCTTCTAGTTCACCTATTCTCTCCTCTGCCTCTTCAATCCAGGCTGGCGTCGTTTCCATTTTGTTTTGCATTTCGTTTAAAGCGCTTTTCAGCTCCTCGTGACTGTTCCTTAGTCCCTTGATCTCTGTAGCAAGACATTCTCTGCTCTCCTCTATACTGTTTTCAAGCCCAGCGATTAATTTTATGACTATTACTCTAAATTCAGTTTCTGTAACATTATTTAAATCCTTTTTGATCAGTTCATTAGCTGTTGTTATTTCCTGGAGATTCTTCTGAGGGGAATTCTTCCGCTTGGTCATTTTGGATAGTCCCTGGAGTGGTGAGGAGCTGCAGGGCACTTCCCCTGTGCTGTGGTGTATAAGTGGAGTTGGTGGGCGGGGCCGCAGTCCGACCTGATGTCTGCCCCCAGCCCACACTGGGGCCACAGTCAGACTGGTGTGTGCCTTCTCTTCCCCTCTCCTAGGGGCGGGATTCACTGTGGGGTGGTGTGGCCCATCTGGGCTACTTGCACACGGCCAGGCTTGTGATGCTGGGGATCTAGCGTATTAGCTGGGGTGGGTAGGCAAGGTGCATGGGGGCAGGAGGGGCAGGCTTAGCTCACTTTTCCTTAGGTGATCCACTTCAGGAGGGGCCCCTCTTCCGTGGGCCTCTCGTCTGCGCTTGGCTCCGGAGACTCCGTTCTGCTAATCCTCTGACAGTTTTCTGTTTATTTACGCAGATGTAGTTGGGATCTAAGTGATTAGGTCCCAAGTTTAAACGTCAAATCTTTCCAAAGAAATTGGAAACTGCCCAACAGCAGGAGAAGAGCTTAGACGAGGTTGAGAGTGTGGGGAAAAAGTTCCTGAGAGTGAACAAGGTCATGAAGGGCCCAAAGGGCATACGGAAAAGGCACATAAAAGAACTGAGACGTCAGAACATCCAGAGGAAACAGAACGGCCAGACGTCTGTGGAGAACATGGCCAAGGAAAGAAGGCTCAGGGAGCCATCGCCAGGGGAGCTTCACGTGGCGCACAGGCCCAGCAAATTAGTGGGAAGCTCCTTCAATACAGAGCCTTCGTTCATAGATGAGCAAAGGCAGAGGTCCATTCTTTCATGAAGCAATACTCTTTGGGCAGGCCTTCTGCCACCCCCGCTCCCAAGGAAAGAAGGCTCAGGAGACCATCGCCAGGGGAGCTTCACTTGGCGCACAGGCCCAGCAAATTAGTGGGAAGCTCCTTCAAGACAGAGCCTTCATCCGTAGATGAGCAGAAGGCAGCGGTCTCTTCTTTCATGAAGCAATACTTTTTGGATAGGCCTTATGCGACCCGCGCTCCCAAGGAAAGAAGGCTCAGGAGACCGTCGCCAGAAGAGCTTCACGTGGCGCACAGGCCCAGCAAACTAGTGGGAAGCTCCTTCAATACAGAGACTTCGTTCATAGATGAGCAGAAGGCAGCGGTCTCCTTTCATGAAGCAATACTCTTTGGACAGGATTCTGCCACCCACGCTCCCAAGAAAAGAAGGCTCAGGAGACCATCGCCAGGGGAGTTTCATGTGGCGCATAGGCCAGCAAATAAGTGGGAAGCTCCTTCAATACAGAGCCTTCGTTCGTAGATGAACACAAGGCAGTGGTCTCTTCTTCATGAAGCAATACTCTTTTGACAGGCCTTCTGCCACCCCCGCTCCCAAGGAAAGAAGGCTCAGGAGACCATCGCCACGGGAGCTTCACGTGGCGCACAGGCCCAGCAAATTAGTGGGAAGCTCCTTCAAGACAGAGCCTTCATTCATAGATGAGCACAAATCAGCGGTCCATTCTTTCATGAAGCAATACTTTTTGGATAGGCCTTCTGCCACATGTGCTCCCAAGGAAAGAAGGCTCAGGAGACCATCGCCAGGGGAGCTTCACGTGGCGCATAGTCCCAGCAAATTAGTGGGAAGCTCCTTCATTACAGAGCCTTCGTTCATAGATGAGCACAAGGCAGCGGTCTCTTCTTTCATGAAGCAATACTTTTTGGATAGGCTTTCTTCCACCCGCGCTCCCAAGAAAAGAAGGCTCAGGAGACCATCCCCAGGGGAGCTTCACGTGGCGCACAGGCCCAGCAAATTAGTGGGAAGCTCCTTCAATACTGGGTCTTCGTTCATAGATGAGCACAAGTTAGCGGTCCATTCTTTCATGAAGCAATACTTTTTGGATAGGCCTTCTGCCACACCCGCTCCCAAGGAAAGAAGGCTCAGGAGACCATCCCCAGGGGAGCTTCACGTGGCGCACAGGCCCAGCAAATTAGTGGGAAGCTCCTTCAATACAGAGCCTTCTGAGCACAAGGCAGCGGTCCATTCTTTCATGAAGCAATACTTTTTGCGCAGGCCTTCTGCCACCCCCGCTCCAGGAAAGAAGACTCCGGAGACCATCGCCAGGGGAGCTTCACGTGGCGCACAGGCCCAGCAAACTAGTGGGAAGCTCCTTCAATACCGAGCCTTCGTTCGTAGATGAGCAGAAGGCAGCGGTCTCTTCTTTCATGAAGCAATACTTTTTGGATAGACCTTCTGCCACACCCGCTCCCAAGGAAAGAAGGGTCATGAGACAATCCCCAGGGGAGCGTCACGTGGTGCATAGGCCCAGCAAATTAGTGGGAAGCTCCTTCAATACAGAGCCTTCGTTCGTAGATGAGCACGAGGCAGCGGTCTCTTCTTTCATGAAGCAATACTTTTTGGACAGGCCTTCTGCCACCCCCGCTCCCAAGAAAAGAAGGCTCAGGAGACCATCGCCAAGGGAGCTTCACGTGGCGCATAGGCCAGCAAATTAGTGGGAAGCTCCTTCAATACAGAGCCTTCATAGATGAGCACAAGACAGCGGTCTCTTCTTTCATGAAGCAATACTTTTTGGACAGGCCTTCTGCCACCCCCGCTGCCAAGAAAAGAAGGCTCAGGAGACCATCGCCAGGGGAGTTTCATGTGGCGCATAGGCCAGCAAATTAGTGGGAAGCTCCTTCAAGACAGAGCCTTCGATCGTAGATGAGCACAAGGCAGTGGTCTCTTCTTTCATGAAGCAATACTCTTTGGACAGGTTTCTGCCACCCGCGCTCCCAAGAAAAGAAGGCTCAGGAGACCATTCCCAGGGGAGCTTCACATGGTGCACAGGCTCAGAAAATTAGTGGGAAGCTCCTTCAATACAAAGCCTTCGTTCATAGATGAGCACAAGGCAGCGGTCCATTCTTTCATGAAGCAATACTTTTTAAATAGGCCTTCTGCCACCCCCGCTCCCAAGGAAAGAAGGCTCAGGAGACCATCCCTAGGGGAGCTTCACGTGGCGCATAGGCCCAGCAAATTAGTGGGAAGCTCCTTCAATACAGAGCCTTCGTTCATAGATGAGCACAAGGCAGCGGTCCATTCTTTCATGAAGCAATACTCTTTGGACAGGCCTTCTGCCACCCACACTCCCAAGGAAAGAAGGCTCAGGAGACCATCCCCAGTGGAGCTTCACGTGGCGCATAGGCCAGCAAATTAGTGGGAAGCTCCTTCAATACAGAGCCTTCGTTCATAGATGAGCACAAGGCAGTGGTCTCTTCTTTCATGAAGCAATACTCTTTGGGCAGGCCTTCTGCCACCCCCGCTCCAAAATCCCCACCTGACGTGAAAAAAAAAAATCAAAAGACTTCATATACAGCGTTTTTGTTTCAGAAGATGCAAATGCTAGAGTTAGAAATAGGAAGGCTTTCTGACCAGCCTCACAGCCCAGAAAAACACACCGCTTTCATCAAAGTCGCTCCCGTGTGGTCCACAGAACACCCAAGGCCAAACTGAATCGAAAGTCCAGAAAGGAAAGTTCACTCAGTAATAGACAGCTGCTTGCAAAGAGGCCTCCATCCTCTGCAGTCAGGAGCCTCGTAAATTCCCCTTCACGAGAGGATTTTTCATCTCCGGGAGAACTGAGTCCTCAGAAAAATCCTTTTCCAGAATTATTTGCTCCTTCAGGAACTTACAGAGAAAACACTACTGCAGAGAACACTACTGCCCAAAATGTTTCTGACGAAAATATTTCTACAGGAAACACTACTGTGCCAGAACAAACCCTCCCTGAATTCACAAACCGTAAGAATCTTTCCACTGCTAATTCTACTGTTACTGCAGACAACTCTACGCCGACCGTTAAACAAACCAATGATACACAATGGGAATACCACAATGCGGGCACTGGCTTGCCCCCAAAAGCCACAGGCTTCACTGTGTCAAAGCTCTCGTCCTCAGGTGATCTGTTTGAAATTCAGTTAAACCAGCAGCTACAGTCCCTCATCCCCAACAATGACGCGAGAAGCCTCATTTCTCATGTTATCCGGACTTTGAAAATGGACTGCTCTGAGACCCACGTGCAGCTGGCCTGTGCCAAGCTCATCTCCAGAACAGGCCTCCTGATGAAGCTTCTCAGCGAGCAGCGAGAAGTAAAGGTGTCCAAGGCAGAGTGGGATACGGACCAATGGGAAAATGCGAATTATATCAATGAGAGCACAGAAGTCCAGAGTGAACAGAGAGGGCAGGAGTCAAGGGAGGTGAGGATAAATCCCAAAATGTGGGGTCTCGACATTTAGGTGGTTTAGGAAATGGACCCAAGCACAAGGACCAGGGGCTCCTGGTCCGGGTCTTGGCCACATAATTTGGGCTAAGGCAGTGATCTGCCACTTTGCTCATTTAGGAAACAGTGCCGCTGTTCCCAGAGTAGACAAAAAGAGGACCTAACATACAAGATACATAAATTCTTGAAGAAAATGCTAATGATTAACATTACATATCACATTAGATTTGGTATATTCCTTAAGAGCCTAGAAGCGATTCATCGGAAAGAATGGGGTTTTAGAGTCGTTAAAGAATAGTTAACTTTCATCCTATCTCTGTTTCCTAAAAAAAATGTGCTTTCCCTTTTTTTTAGCTCACAAAAGTTCCAGGCTATGGCTATACCAACAAACTCATCTTGGCAATATCTGTGACTGGTAGTAGTTTGTGACGGTTTTGATCCTAGTTTTCTGTCTCATTGAGGTAAGGAGAACAATTAATTCCGATTCCCAGACTATATTCCTTCTTTATAATAGATTCAGAACCCACAAACTGAAAATCAAAGCCACTTTCCCACCTATCACGACTTGATATCCCTCTTCAGTCTGGAGGACTGAGATATGCTTTGTCCTTTTATTGCAAAGTATATTCCAGGGATTTTAAAAGGAACCCCACTGCCGGGAGACATCTGTGGATTGTAACCAAGATAACAAGCCATTAGCTTGTTCTGAGACATTAGGTCTAAGAAGGCCACAGTTGACACGATAGTAAAATTTCTTCAACTCAAAAAAAGTATGTCGATTCGATGCACTCACCAGTCATCCTCCTACTACCACTGATTTCTTTCCTCGTTGGCTAAAATGATGAGAGAGAAATAGTCTTCACCTCCACGGAGCCATCAGTCATCTTGGAAGAAAGGGCATGGCTTAGAGATAAAAGTGTCATCTTGTTGATTAATTAGATGTACCTACAGCTCTCTCCTCCACTTTGCAAGGCATTGTGTAAACAGGTTCAGTTAAAACCCTGCAGCTAAAATCCTGCATCAGGCTACTCAAAGCTTGTCATAATTACAGTTGCCTATTCCTGGAGCTTGCCTGTTTACCTTTTATTCAATTATGTATGAATTGAATACATATTCAATATATTTATTCAAATATACATCCTACTCTTGTCCTTGACTTTAAAACAGTGCTGCCGTTTAGGTTTCTGGTAGACACTTTTCTTTTCCTCCTCCCAAGAATTTTTATTAGGAATTATCTGATGACTGTGATCGGAGACAGTCAGTAAAATGTATTACGAGCTGCACACAAGTTAGGTGTTATTGAAAAGTCAAAGGACTATTAAACAAATTCCTGTCCTAGGAAAAGTTATCCTCTCACTGGGTAGAGAAGACCTAACATGCAAAGGAATGAATAAAGATTTGGAGGGAGTGGTTATTGTGATGGGTAACTGTGATCATGTTTTCCTCCAAAACAGAGTTGTTATCATAGAGCAGCAGCCAAGGAAGGTAAAGAAGGAAGCTCAAGGTAAATATTAGTCTGGCAATCGTTAAAGTAGAATTTTAGAACTAGATTTTCAAACTCATTTATTTCAATCCCCTTGTTTTACAGCCAGGAAATCACCAAAGGCAGAAAGGATACATATTTGGCCTAATGCTTTGCCTGGATCCAGCAAAGTTAGCTGCCCAGCCAAACCCGAGTTAGAATGGGGCTGGCACAGAGCACCTGCTCACTAGACCTTTAAAGAAAGATCTTGGGGGGGGGGGGCGGGGGTGGAAATGTTCAGACCCGTTCCTGCTGGCGGTGGGCATCGGGCCTGGCCACAGACCTTCTCAGAGGCTCTGGAGAAGGGATAGGGAGGGCCAAAAGTCGTGGGGTGAAGGGGCTAGTCTTCAAGCATGATGGAAGGTGGAATACATGAGTCCCTCCCATAAAGTGGGGGGGGGGGGACTTCCTTCTTCCTCCTTCTGGTTTTCGAGGCCCCGCTCTCCATTCCCTTTATCCAGACCCAATAGAATTTGAACTGGGAGAGGCCTTAGATAATCATTTATCTCTTCCTTTTATAATAATGAGATGGAGAAGGAGAAAAGGAAGATGTCTTGCCGGACGGTTGTATCACTAGTACCACTAGAACCAGAAAGAAGATGGTTCCTTTCCAGTTGGGCACGTCTCTGACTACACTGGTCTTGGGCTGTGAACTGCATTTTATGTCACAACTCAGTGCACACGTACCGTATAGACATAAGTACCTTCTAAAACAAACTTACCATACACTCTGATTCTTTCTGTTCTGTTTTTTTTAAGTTTGTTATTTATTTGGGGGGGGGGGGTGGAGCAGAGATAGAGAGAGACAGACAGACAGACAGACAGAGAGAATCCCAAGCAGGTTCTACACTATCAGCACAGAGCCAGACACAGGGCTCAATGTCACAATCTGTGAGATCATCACTTGAGGCAAAATCAAGACTTGGGCTGCTCACCTGACTGAGCCACCCAGGTACCCCCTATTCCGTTTGTATTCAAAAAGAGTATTTTGTGTTTTAGCGCTAGCCGTGCGTGTGTTTTAAGGTGATTTCACGACTCACTCCCTCATCTGCCTGCAGTGTGAAAGTCAGTGAGCTAGATAACTGCTGGTTGGACTCAGGCATTCACTCGGTGCGATTCATCTCGTAAGCTAAAGCAGCTAGGAAAATAGAAACACCTCCCCACCCGCCAGCAAATGATGCCTGGGAGGCTAAGCCTGGCGGGGACTGATGTAAAATGCTTCTGGAGAGAGTTAGGTGCTTCTGCCGTGTGGTCACCCAGTTTGTTGACTGCACAAGGGCACTTGGCCAAGGGCCAGAAGGTGAGCAGGGTGGAAATCCTGCCTATACTTCATGTCAAGTTACATACAAAGGTCTCCCAGGGACACTGTGGGGCCATTATGGACAGACACAGGAAAATTCTGAAAGCCCAGCATGTATGGAATTATTTCTGAGATCCCAGGTCTGTGTTGATTTTGCTTGCTAATAAGACTGGAGAAATACATTGTGAGAGGCATGGAAAATGGTACGAATCACTAATTGTCTGTGTGTGTGTTTCCTTCAAGGGGCTTCTTTGGATCTCTGCCGCGTAAGAGACGCTCAAAGGAAAGTGACAATCAGGTAAATCTGAGGAGGATAAAGTACCGTGGCTGGAGAAGGCAGGGGAAACAGGCCTAACATTGTCCTTTCTGTTTTCTAGGAGGGCTTTTTGTGGAGAAGGCGGCCACTTTGGCTTAGGGACATGTACAGACCTCTCAGTGTCACACGCAAGAAACACATGCAACAGACGCTACACGACAAGGATTCTTCTGATGAAGATGAGATTTTCCATATGGAACTAGGGTACGTGATTGGGGAAGATTTTCTCTAAAATGGTTGAATTGTTGAGTTGAATTGTTCCTTTCGAGAGTCAAGCCTTGGCATTCTTCTCCTTTTCCCAGGGAGGCTGGCAAAGCCACAGTAGAGAAGGCCACAGATTCCACTACTGAAGAGCTGGGGGACGAGAGTGAGACACTATGTGAGGTTGTCACAGTGTGAACACCGTCCTGCCTCAGGCCACCTACAAAGTTTACTTTCCGATACTGGCTTCTCAGCATTGCTTATAAAATACTTGTTTTTCTCCTATTGAAATGTCTAAATCCATAACCAATTCTAGCCACATGGTAAGGAACTAAAACGTAAACAGTTCGATATTTATCTACAGACAACAGGGGCCACAGGCGAGAGAAGCAGGACTGAAGCCAGGGTCCCTCGTGGTAGCCAGTATTTCCACAAGACACAGTCTGGGCCAAGTAGGGTGACTGGGCGTCTCTCCCTCATTTCCCTGATACAGTCAGTCTCTGGAAACTGGAGAACGTATCTTCAAGGGGCTTAGACTATTAAGTGAATTAACAGCTTATTCTGGTGCTCTCTCCCCTGGCTCACCAAATACCAGTTATTCACAACGCGCTTGACCCCTGCCCATAGAGGATCATCTCTTTCTGGCCCCTCCGTAAGGTCTTTGGGGTTGCCAGAATATTTGGATCGCTGAGCCTACCTCCACTGTCGGGCTGAGGCCTGTCTTTCTTCCCAAGAGCTCGAACTCAGACACAAAATGTGTAGCTGGAAGTAGGGTGTTCCTCAACCTTACAAGCTAGTAGAGAATTCCCAGTGGGTTCTTTGTTTGGTTTCTTTAAAAAAAAAAAAAAGTCCCCACCCTCAGAGAGCTAGCAGGGAGATGCTGGAGGGTTAGAGTAAAGAATGTGTGAGAGCAGTAATTACCCAGGACTGCCCTGCTCAGGCCTTTATTTCAGAAAACTTATTGGTGGGGGCACTTACTGGTCACCTGTACCACACTAGCCTCTGCTGACCCCACTGAGGGTCGGATGCGTGCGGCTGGGCTCTCTCCAGTTCAGCCCAGCACCACACCGACCACTGCTTTCCTACCCAGCTCGGATCAGGGCTGCGCGATTCCAAGAGATAATGCAGCACAACGTGCAGAAGACGCAAACATCCCTCCACTTCTGCAGAGGAGGGTGTTAACCAGTCACATTTGGGATGTTGGGAGGAGTCGGGGTGCCTGGGTGGCTCCGTCCCTTGAGCATCCAACTTTGGCTCAGGTCATGACCTCATGGTGTGGGAGTTTGAGCCCTGCATTGGGCTCTCTGCTGTCAGCACAGAGCCCACTTCAGATCCTCTGTCCCTCCCCCCAGCTCACACACTGTCTCTCAAAAATAGATAAACATTAAAAATAATGAAGTCATCTATACTTTCTGAGTAAATGAATGACAGATTTTAGAAAAAGGACGTCAGAGTCAAAATACAGTAGTGAATCAAAGAAATCCTGAATGAACAAGGTTTGATAATCTCTTTTTTTAATGTCTGTTTATTTTGAAAGAGAGCAAGGGGGGAGGGGCAGAGAGAGAGGGAAAGAGCCCCAAGCGGGCTCCGTGCTCAGTGTGGAACCCGATGCGAGGGACTCGATCTTACGACCGTGAGATCACAGCCTGAGCTGAAATCAAGAGTCGGATGCTTAACCGACTGAGCCACCCAGGCGCCCCTGACAATCTCTTTAGATGCCCCCAAAAAAATGCTGGTGGCTTAGCGATAGGTGATGGAATATGGCACCAACCGCTCGCTGGCCACCAACAGAGTCCCCCGAGGGGACAGTAGGACTGGGGCACAGCCCAGCAGGTTTGGCAGGGTTGGTAGGAACGGTTCCAAGCGGAGTGATTGGCCCATCAGTGCCTCTTCGGCTCTATTAGTTTGCTGCTGCTGGGCAAGGACACCTGTTCTCCTGGTGCCTGCTCCCCTTCCCCCAGCGTTTTAGTGAGAATGGCCACCAAGTGTCTGTCTCTGTGTGGTGACTTCAGTGAGCCAACAAATAACTGTGTTGAAAGCACGAGACTAGAGAGTAACAGTAATTGGAAGCAGCAGCAGCAGCTAGGTCACTATTTGCTTACTTGGTGTCAAGGCCTGGGTTGGGCGTGTTGCAGTCTTAATTTCGCCCAACAGTCTGTGAAAACATACTTTATTATCCCCATCTGGCAGATAAGGGGACAGGGCTTAAAGGATGTAGGTGACCTGTTCAGGTGCCCAAAGCCGCAATTCCAAAACTGCCAGGTAGGGGTTTAATCCAGGCCTGTTAACTCCAAAGCCTGCTGACGGTTATACTGCCCTGCTGCAGGGTGCAGGGGTGCAGAGACGTCTAAGCCATGGTTACCATCAAAGAATCAATAATTAGAACGATGAGGATGGTGGCAGCTACTGTTTGTTGAGCACCTGCTTTGAGCCAGGCGCAGTACCAGGCCCTGTAGTCACTCTTAGGTCACAAGGGCAGAAACTCCTCATGCCAGCTCAAACTCCTTAATGAGCTGGGTGGAGCGGGGGCTGGTGGTGACTTTTTGAATAAGAGAGGTGGACACAGAGACAGAGCTGACGAGAAACCAAGAAGACCCATCTGTGCATAGTTGGGCTTCCCGAAGCGTGGGCCGGGATTCCAGGCAACTCCATTCTCCTATTTTGGAATATTTCCATTAGCGCAAATGTGGTTCATAAAGTGAAGCTTAGAAAAATGTTGTTTCTATAACACTACCTCAAATTTGCACAATACTTATCAGTCTCAAATGCTACCCTGCCATATTTCTTTTAATTTTTTTAATGTTTATTTTTGAGAGAAAGGGAGAGAGAGCATGCGGGCAGAGAGAGAGGGAGACGCAGAATGTGAAGCAGGCTCCAGGCTCTCAGCTGTCAGCACAGAGCCCGATGCGGGGCTCGAACCCATGAACCACGAGATTATGACCCTCTCTGCCACTCCTCCACTCGCACTCTATGTCTCTGTCTCTTGCTCTCTCCAAAATAAACATTTAAAAAAATTTTTTTAAAACAACAACAAGCATTTATTCCTCAAAAACCATCGTTTTAAATGTTTATTTTGAAGAGAGAAGAAGAGAGAGAGTACAAGCAGGGGAGGGGCAGAGAGGGAGACATAGGATCTGAAGCAGGCTCCAGGCTCTGAGCTGTCAGCACAGAGCCCAATGCGCGGCCCGAAGCCATGAATGGTGAGACCATGACCTGAGCCAAAGTCAGACGCTCAACCAACTGAGCCACCCAGGCGCCCCATTCCTCAAAAGGGACGGGGGGAGTGGTGGCCTTTGCATGGTGGAGGGAGGCCTGGGCCCCAAGTGATTCTGGGAAAAGGGCACGCTCTGGTGGTGCGGAGCCCATCCCTGGGGAGCTAATAAAGGTGGCGTAAATAAAGGGTGGGACGTAGGCGGGGGAGGGGCGCGCAGTTGCTAACAGTGCGCGCGCGCATCACGGAGCTGCCATAATGGTTTGGCTCCCGCTCAGTTCCCAGCGCCAGTACCTGACTCGCCTGGGTCACTGCGCCCCGGAGCCTCCGCAAGTCATGTCCCGGCTGCGCCTGTTGGCCCCACTGCTTGTCCTTATGTGGCAACCGTTGTGGCTGCTGGTCCAGGCAGCTCAGCCTCCGGAGTGGGCCCTGGACCCTGCCCAGCTGACCTCCGACCCCCTGGAGGCGGCTGAGCCCTGGTCTTCGCGCTCCTCTGATCCCCCACCCGAATCGCCCCAGGCACTTACACCCCCAGCCGAGCTGGGGGGCTTTAATTACCTGGGGTCCTCTGCTCCAGCCCAGATGTTGGCCCTGCCTAAGGAGTTGACGGAGACTTTGGTTCCATTCCTGGACACGGATTCCGTTGGAGAACTACCCCCAGGGCCAGATGAGGATCTGAATGACCAGCTAACCCAGCATCAAAGGCTCCCAGAGGTGGTTCCAATGCCAGGTTGGGATTATTTAATGTTTCCCAAGGTTACAGGTAAGCCTTTAGATGTGGAACTTACCACAACTCCAGGGCCTGATAAAGGTGTTGAGTCTTCTATAGCCCAGCAAGAGGCCCCACCTCAGCCTCTTGAACATACTGAGGAAGCAGAACTGTCTCTAACCCAGCAAGAGACCTCGGGTAAGCCTCCAGAGGAGGTTGAGCCTTCAAGTGAGCAGGAGACCCCAGGTCAGCCTTCCGAGCCTCCTGGGGTGATTGATCCTTCTCTAAGGCAGCAGGAGACCCCAGCTCAGCCTTCCGTGCCTCCTGAGGAAGCTAAGCCTTCTCTAAGCAAACAGGAACCCCCAGCTCAGCTTGCAGACCCTTTTGGAGAAGCTGAACTTTCTCCAACCCAGGAGGAGGTCTCAGCTCAGCTTGCAGAGCTCCTTAATGAGGCAGAATCTTCAACCCAGCAGGAGACTCCAGCTCAGTCTCCAGGGGAGATAGAATCTTCTGCAACCCTGCAAGAGCAACCAGCTCAGCCTCCAGAGCTGCCTTCCAGGGAGGTGGAACCTTCTCCAACCCAGCAGGAGCACCCAGCTCAACCTCCATGGCATCATAAGATGACAGTTTCACCTCCAGGTCACTACCGTGATCAACATTTAAACCTGCCCAATGTCAGTTTGAAACCTCCAGATGTGCAGCTTACCATGACTGCAGAACCCACTACAGAGGTGGGACCTTCTCCAGTTCAGCACGAGACTATAGCTCAGCCCTCAGTGCCTCTTAATGTGGAAGCTTTGGAAACCCAGCATGAAGCCCCAACTCTGCCCTCAGATTCTGCAACTGAATCTTTGCCAGTTCAACAGGAGACTCCAACGCAATCTCCAGAATCTACCACACAGGACAAACTTCCAACACAGCAGGAGACCCCAGTTCAGTATCCAGAATATCCTGGAGAAGTTGAACCTTCTACAACCCAGCAGGAGGCCCTAGCTCAGCAATCACAGGCCCCTGAGGAGGGTGAATCATCCTCAACCCAGGAGGAGGCCCCGACTCAGCTTCCAGAGGCCCAGGAAGAGGGTGAACCTTCCCCTCTCCAGGAGGAGGGCCAGGGTCAGCACCCACAGGCCTCCAAGGGGAGTGAACCACCTACAACCCAGGAGGAGTCCCCAGCTCAGCATCCACAGACCCCTGAGGAGGTTGAACCTTCTTCAACCCAGCAGGAGGCTCCAGCTCAGTATCCTCAGGCATCAGAGGAGGGTGAGCCTTTTCCAACCCAACCAGAGACCCCAACTCAGTATCCAGAGCCCCTTGAGGGGACTGAACCTTCTCCAGCCCAGTCAGAGGCCACAACTCAGCATCCAAATCCCCTTGGGGAAGTTAAACCCGCAACCTATCAGGAGGCCCCAAGTCAGCATCCACAGACCTCTGAGGAAATTAACCCTTCTGCCACTCAACAGGAGCCTTCTGGTGAGGTTGAACCTTCTCCAACCCAACAGGAGGCCCCAGCTCACTCTCCAGAGCGTCAGGTGGTAACAGTTTTTCCTCAAGGTCAGAATCAAGCTCAGCTCCTGCTGTTGCCTAATGTCACTGTTAGACCTGTGGATTCCTCAGTTACCATGACCTCAGAATCCACTAATGAGGTTGAAGCTTCTCCACTCCGAGAAGAGGCCTCAGCTCAGTCTGGAGTGTCCCCTGAGCAGTTGGAACCTTCTCCAACCCAGCAGGAGGTCCCACATCAGCATCCAGCGCCCCCTGAAAGTGTTGAATCTTCTCCAGTCCAGCATGAAGTCTCAACCCCACCCGAAGATTTTCCTGAGGAAATTGAACTTTCTCCAAGCCAGCAGGAGAGCTCAGCTCTGCCTCACGTGCCTGTTGCAAGTAGAGAACCTTCTCCAATCCAGCAAGAGGTCCCAGCTCAGCAACCAAAGCCCAATGAGGGGGTCGAGTCTTTTCCAGTTCAGTATGAGCATCCAGCTCAGCCTCCAGGGTCCTCTACAGATGTTGTAGCTCAGTCTCCAGCACAGCATGAGGTGACATTCTCACCTCCAGGTCCAGGTGAAGCTCAGCATCCAGTGTTGCCTAATATCACAGTTAAACCTGTGGATCTGAGGATTTTCATAAGTCCCCAGGCAACTAAGGAGCTTAAACATCTTCCAGTGCAGCAGGATGTCCCTGCTCAATCTCCTATTCCCCCTGAGAAAGTTGAATTTTCTCCAGCTCAGTCCAAGCGTCTTTCCCAGTCTCCAGAGTCCCCTGAAGATGAGTCTTCTCCAGGCCAACAAGAGGTCCTAGCTCAGACTCCAGACCCCCCTAAGGCTGTGGAACCTGCTTCAGGACAACAGGAGGCCCCAGCTCAGTCTGTAGTCCCCCAGCTGGCCCCAGCTGTATCTCCTGAGCCCCCTAAGGAGGTAGAACCTTCTCCCACACTGCAGGAGGCCCCAGCTCAGCCTTCAGAGCCCCCTAATGAGGCAGAGTCTCCAACCCAGCAGGTGGCCCCAGCTCAGTTTCCAGTCCTCCAGGAGTCCCCAGCTATATCCCCTGAGCCCCCTAAGGAGGTGGAACCTTCTCCCACACCTCAGGAGGCCCCAGCTCAGCCTTCAGAGCCCGGTAATGAGGCAGAATCTTTTCCAACTCAGCAGGAAGCCCCAGTTGTATCCCCTGAGCCCCCTAAGGAGGTAGAACCTTCCACACAGCAGGAGGCCCCACCTCAGCCTCCAGAGCCTCCTGAGAAGGTGGAACCATCTCCAGTCCAGCAGGAAACCCTATCTCTACCTCTCGAGCCACTTAAGGAGATAGAACCTTCTCTAACACAACACGAGGTACAAGCTCAGCCTTCAGAGGCCCCTGAGAAGGTAGAACCATATCCAATTCTGCAGCAGGCTCCAACTCAACCTCCGGAGCCCTCTAAGGAGGCAGAAACTCCTCCAGCCCAGCAGGAGGCCCCAGTTCAGCCTCCAGAGCCACCTGAGGAGGTTGTAGCACAACCTCCAGTCCATAATGAGGTGACAGTTCCACCTCTAGGACAAGAGCAAGCTCAGCATCCAAACTTGCCCAATGTTACTGTTCAGCCTGCTGACCTGGAGCTTACTGTAACTCCAGAACCTACTGTGGAGACTGAGCATTCTACAATCATGCAGCAGACTATAGCTCCTCCAGAGGACACTGAGGTGACACCTCCACATCCAGAGCAGGTCCAGGCTCAGCATCCAAATTTGACTGAAGTCAGAGTTCAGCCTTTAGACCTGGAACTGACCATAACTCCAGAACCCACTACAGAGGTTGAAACTTCAACCACGCAAGAGATCCCAGGTCACCCTTCAGAGCCACCTAAGGAGGTTGTGGTTCAGCCTCCACTGTTTCAGGAGGTGACAGTTCCAACTCCAGGTCTGGATCAAGCTCGTCATCCATTGTCACCTAATGTAACAGTTCAGCCTTGGGACCTAGAGCTTACCATAACTCCAGAACCCACTATGGAGGTTAAAGCTTCTACAGCCCTGAAGAAAACTACAGCTCCTCCAAAGGACCTTGAGGTAACATTTGCACATCTAGAGCAGGTTCAGGTTCAGCATTCAACCTTGAATAAGGCCAAAAGTCCACAGACCCCAGATCAGCCTCCAGAGCCGCCTAAGGAACTTGTAGCTCAACCTCCAGTATATCAAGAGGCAGCAGTTCCAACACCAGATCGGGATCAAGCTCAGCGTCTGTGGTTGCCGAATGTAACAGTTCAGCCTTTGGACTTGGTGCTTGCTGTAACTACAGAACCCACTACGGATGTTAAACATCCCTCAGCCCTGCAGCAGACTACCGCTCCTCCAGAGGACCTTGAGGTGACATTTCCACATTCAGAGCACATTCAGCATCCAACCTTAACTAAAGTCACAGTTAAACCTTTGGACCCAGGGCTTCCCATAACTCCAGAATCCACTACAGAGACTGAACCTTCTCTAACCATGCAAGAGACCCCAACCCAGCCTCCAGAGCCACCTAAGGAGGTTGTTCAGTATCCATCCCAACAGGAAGTGATAGTTCCCACTCCAAGTAAGGATCAAGGTCAGCAACCAACATTGCCCAGTGTCACAGCTCATCATGTGGACTTGGGGCTTACCATAACTCCAGAACCTACTACAGAGGCTGAACATTCTACACCCATGAAGGAGACTACAGCTCCTCCTCCAAAGGACCTTGAGGTGACACTAGCACATCCAGAGCAGGTTCAGAGTCAGCATCCAAACCTGACTGAAGTCACAGTTCCACCTATGGACCTGGAACTTACTGTAACTGCAGGATCCAGTGTGGAGACTGAACCTTCTCCAACCATGCGAGACACCCCAACTCAGCCTCCAGAGCCACCTAAGGAGGTTGTAGTTCAATATCCATTCCAGCAGGAAGTGACAGTTCCAACTCCAAGTAAGGATCAAGGTCAGCATCCAGCATCACCCATCATCCCATTTCGTCATGTGGAGCTTACTATAACTCCAGAACCTATTACGGAGGCTGAACATTCGACAACCCTGAAGAAGACTACAACTCCTCCCCCAAAGGACCTTGAGGTGACACTTGCACATCCAGAACAGGTTCAGAGTCAACATCGAAACCTGACTGAAGTCACGGTTCCACCTATGGACCTAGAAATTCCTGTAAGTCAGCAACCAGCGTCATTTGAGACAGGTTTTCCTCCAACAACTCAACATTCTCTGGTGCATTTTGTAAACTATACCTCCGAAAAGGCATACACCACTTTAACTTGGCAACCAGAACAGAATGCCACCACAAACCTCAAACTATGTGAGCGTTGTACCTGCAAAGATGAGACACTGTCGTGTGTTGGTCTCAGCCTACAGCAGAGGCTCCGCAGAGTGCCCGTGCCGGAGCCCGACACCTACAACGGCACCTTCACCATCTTGTAAGAATCGCCTTTACTTGTTTGTTCTCTGCCTCCTGCTTGACATGGCAGTCTCTTCCTCAATGTCGTCCTGGGCCTTCCTCATCTCCCCAACCACGTTGACTGACTTTCTCTTTTTACCTTTTCTTTGTCAACTATCCCTTATCTTCATTTTCCTTTTTACTACTGTTCGCCCTTCTCCAATCTTTTACTTGTAATTGTCCTTATTCTTTTTCCTTATCCAATCTTTAGCCCCATTATTTCATTCCTTAACCTCTACTCTCCCATTTTTGCTCCATCCTCTATAATAGGATACAACAGAGTAGTGAAGAGTAGAGATTCTGGAACTAGATTGCCTGCATTTGGGCCGAGGTCTGTCATCTAGTAGCTTTGTGACTCAGTTTCCTTTTCTGTGAAATGGAAATTATGATAGTTACCATCTCATGGGATTATTGTGAGATCTAGATGAGGTAATACATATGAAGCACTTGGATCAGTGCCTGGCAAAATATGAGTGTTAGCTGTTATTATTTTGATTCCCCAGACCTCATCTTTGACCCCCGGCCTTCCACATACAGTACTCAGTTTGGGCCCAACCCAAGAGTAAGTACTATGGGTGCCACACCAGGATGCAATCGTCTTCAGAACATGAAATGACAGGTGGGAAGAAAGGAAATGGTCATAAAAAGGGAGGTGGCATGTAACTAAGTACTAAAAGAGGTACCATGGGTGTTGGAATTCAGCAGACTCTGTAATCAGTGGAGTATGGAGGTCAGGGAGAGCTGCATGGATAAGCTAACACTTTAGCTGAGACTTAAAGAGTGGCTCTGATGTGTTAAGTAGAGAAAAAATGGGTATAAGTCTAGGCAAAGGCACGGCTGCAGGAATGATCAGGAGTCAAGAATTAGGTTTAGCAGTTAAAGATCCAATTACGAGAAACCTTGACTATCAGCTAGAGAGGTTTGAACGTTACATTCTGAGTTATAGAGAGCCATTGAAAGTTTTCAAGCATGAGATACAGACCATTGAAACAAGAGGATTATTTTCAGTTCCCCATGTAGGGCGGTCTGGAGAGGAGAGCTTGATCCAGCGAGACCAGATAGAATGTTCTAACAAAACCTGGGAGTCAAGTAACAAGGGGCCGAATCAGAGTGGCTGAAAAGAGTAGAAAGAAAAGCCTTGAGAGCACTGCAGAGGAGGAAGTGACAAAATAGACTAACTGATGACAGTCGCGGGTGGGGTGTGCACGGGAAAGAGAAAACTCAGATATTACTCTGAAACTTCTGTCCCAGATAAGGAGAATGATGGAAGTTGAGGCATCTTTTACCAGGGCACATAGAGCAACCAGAGGGCTTCAGGTTGACTGGAAATGTCCACCAGGCACATGGGCAGATGGGTATCTGTTTTGAATTTATTCCTGACTCCCCTGAAAAAAATGTGTATATAAACTGACCAGGTAAGCTGTTGCTGAGGGAAGAGGACAAAACTACAGGTAAAGGTTCAAAGTCATACGCAGAGTTAGCGGTTGAAACTGAACCTCAGGCATTTAATAGCTTCTTTTAAACATGTGTAATTCATGGATACATGAATTATCATGGATACTTTTTTTGTTTTTAATGTCACAGGTATAGAGGATAAAATGTGAAAATCCCACCCCACCCTCCCTACCACTCATAAGATAACTCCGGTCACCTTTTTGGTGTGTGTCCTTCCTTCCCATCTCTTTCCTTTGCATTTTTTCCTAATTTCCTAATGGGGGGATACTTTTTAATTCCTTGCCCAGTGATTTGTTGCTTTTCCCTATGCAATATGTCTAAGAAATCTTTCCATGTTAGTTATTCTAATTTCTAACTTCCCTTATCCTTCTAACACCTAGAGAGGTTTCAGTAGAGGGCTTCTTTACATTTGTTTGCTGATAATGGTACATTGTTTACCATTTTTTTCGTTGAATTCTTATTTTCTCATTGATTTGTGGAAGGAACCATTTTAGACACATAAGTGATTTGGGGGAAAAAAATACTTACCTCCAGAGTAATTAACAGGCGTTATCTACCCAAAGAATGGAACAAATAGGACGTTCAGGTTCTAAGGAGCTGCCTTGTTTGTGCCAGTGGCCCCCGCTAGCTCTTTATTAATTGCACCACCTGGGATGCTGATAGCTGCGGAAAGTAGAAAGTTGGCATTTACTGCATTGGAATATTCCCCACAAGGTTGCCAGTGATTCTCTTATTTATTCTGTTCATTCCTTTCCTACCTATTCAAGGATCTGAACTGTGTTTCTTCACAGAAATTTCCAAGGAAACTCTATTTCTTACATTGATGAAAATGTATGGAAGGGATACCGTTGGGCTGAGAAACTGTGAGTATATTCTCTCCAAATACGAATACAAAAAAAACAAAAACAAAAACAAAAACAAAAACAAAAAACTAACTGCATTCTAAGGTCCTTCTTGGTCCAGAACTTTGAAGTCAGTAGCTCTGAGGAAAGGTGTTTCCCCTTCCATATCCCAACTCAACCTCTACCGATTGCAATTCTGTGTTAATTTTTTATTTTAACGTTGATTTATTTTTGAAACAGAGAGAGACAGAGCATGAACGGGGGAGGGTCAGAGAGAGGGAGACACAGAATCTGAAACAGGCTCCAGGCTCTGAGCTGTCAGCACAGAGCCCGACGCAGGGCTCGAACTCACGGACCGCGAGATCAAGACCTGAGCTGAAGTCGGCCGCTTAAACCGACTGAGCCACCAGGCGCCCCATCTGTGTTTTTTTATTTTAAAAATTAAATTTGGCAGGTTCCCTTTAAAATTAGAATCAATTTCAACTTATTTTCCATTATAGAAGGAATACATGATTATAGTCTCAATATATAAAAATGAAATAACAGGGGGGCCTGGGGGGCTTATTGGGTTAAGTGTCCAACTTCGGCTCAGGTCATAATCGCAACGGTTTGTGGGTTCAAGCCCCACGTTGGGCTCTGTGTTGACAGCTCAGAGCCTGGAGCCTGCTTCGGATTCTGTCTCCCTCTCTCTCTGCCCCTCTCCTGCTCATTCATTCCCTCTCTCTCTCTGTCTCAAAAATAAATAAACATTAAAAAAAAATTTTTTTTGATGAAATAACAGATATAGTGAACACCTGCCTTATGTTCTAATCCCCCCACTGCTGGGATAGCCACTCCTCTGGATTTAGTATATATCCTTCCAGACCTTTTTCCATGCATTTGCCTACATACATATTTACAGCCAGATAGGTTTGTTGTGTGATTTTCTTATCTTTTTTTTACATAAATTGTAACATCCTACAACTCGATTCTTTTGCTTCGTGGTATGTCTTAGACTTTTTTTCTTCCAGTACATAGAGGGTTACCCCATCCATGCAAGCTGCTGCATACTATTCCATAGTATGAGTGTATTACGATTTTAATAATTCCCCTCTTGATGGATGTTTAGGCTGTGTCCAGTTTTCTTATTACATGCATTGCTGCATGGACCACCTCATACATGCATCTTTGTGTACGTGGGTGGGTATTTTCTGTAGAATAGATCCCTGGAAATGGAATTGTTGGGATGAAGACGATGCCGATGTATACAATTTTAATTGCCCTCAAAAAAGTTGTGCCAATTTACACACCAATCCATACACCATGACAGCATTCATTTCCTCCTACCCTCCCACTCTTGGATATTCTCCATTTCTTGGCTGATCTGGTGGGTGAATAAAATGGGTCCCTTCTGAATTTGAATTTTTCTGATTACTTATACATTTAAATATCTCTGTAGGTAATTCCTGGGCATTTGTGTTTCTTGTCTGAATTTTCTGTCCTTTGCCAATTTTTTTTGTTATCTTTTTTTTAAAATTGATTTGTAGAAAAAAGTCAGTGTAGACACAAGTAATTTTGGAAACAATATTATACTCAAAGTAATTGAGTGGCATTTTTCATGACAGATTGTGTGTCATATCATTAGTCAACTTG